>NW_006209397.1:668188-699713 GCF_000334495.1 Tupaia belangeri chinensis
CCCCCAGGGGGGATGGTCATGCCGCAATCCCCTCTCCTCCATTCTCCTCTCGGGATCTTGGGCACGCACGCACACGCGACCGGTGTGAGTTTCAAGCCACCGGGTCTGTGACGCGAACCACGGTCGACTACGTGGGAGTCCAGCGACATAGCCATTACGCTAACTGCTGGTTCCCCTGTCTCTCTTTTTGAAGACTTGTGATCATTTATAATGTTTAACACTTAAAGAGTGAATGTATTGGGCATTTGTATATAATTGTCTTAAAGCTTCATTTTTGGATACATCAGAAGGCAAGAAAAAAGAGCTATCATGCTGTGGTAAAATTCAAGTCCATTAGAGGGCCACTTAGGAGGCTATTGAGTATATTAAGTATATTTTAATAATCCTGGGGAGAGAAAATGAGGGCTTGAAATATATCTGCATTCAAGAAAATAACATAACAGAAATTTGGAGAGATGCTTAAGAAGTAGAAGTGAGATTTGATGACAACACATTTTCTTGGCTAGGTGACTGGAGGAATGGTGAGGTCATTAAATGTGATTAGAATTATGTGAAGAGCATGTTTAAGGAAGAAATGATGAGTACCGTGTTCAACAGGAGATTTTTAAAGTATTACTGTATGTAATCTGAGGAAATGTTTTACAAGGCAAACAGAGCTCCTATATATTATTTCTTCTACATTTGGGGAACAGAAAAAAAAGATTATAAATCCAAGTCTTGTGTATATAAGAACTCTGTGCAATAAAAGTGGAATTTTAAATAATTAAAAATGGAGTGGAAAATTCAATAAGTGCTTGGAGAATTCACTATTTAGAAATAAAAGGTTAGGGGGCCAGCAGATGGCATGGACACTCTCACAAGGCTGACTACAGTTCAAGTCCCAAGGCTGGCAGTTTGCTTTCTCACTTTCCCTGTCTCTTTTTCTCTATATCTGATGAATAAAACAATACTACTAATAATATTAAATAAATAATTCTTTTAAAAAATAAAAAGGTTAAATCATCTGCTCTAAACCTTACCAAAAAATAAATTCTAGATAGGTTAAAGATTTAAATGTATTGTAAAAAACAAAGTTATAATTATATCAATAGAAACTTATTGTGTGTTTTAATTTCAGGGTTAAAAATAACTTTTTAAATATGATAGAGAATTCATAGAGGAAAAGTCAACAAACTTGACCACATAAAAATTTCAAACTCCTATATGATAAAAATAAAATGCAGAGATATTTGGAATATATACATAACATATACAGAAAACTTATAGATCAAAAACTAATAACCCATTAGAAATATAAATAAACCTAAAATATGCAAAAATTATTTATGTTCACTAGTATTCAAGAAAATAAAATAGCCAGATGATAGTGCAATGGTAACACAACTATAGTCACATAGAAAGGATCCCTGTTGCTGTCCTCTACAGACTTACACATATACCCGTGATCTAGGCTAGCTGATGATAGAACTGAATTGTATTGGTAATGACTTTCTCTCCTTCTGGAAGAAATAAACATACAAAGAAAGACAATAAAAATTGAAAATAAAGTATTTATAATCTACTAATTTTTATTCATCATTCTTGCCAAAAGTTAAAATGTTGATAATATTCACTATTGATGAGAATATAGGAAAATAGTTTTTCTCACAGCAGATTACTGGGAGTATAAATTGACAAAGTGGTTTTTGAATAGAAATTTCACAATACCTACTAAAATTCTTAGGATCAGCAGTTAGTGTAATGGCTATGTCGTTGGACTCCCATGTAGTCGACCGCGTCCCAGACCCGGTGGCTTAAAACTCAGGCCGGGCGCATGTGCGTGCATGCCCAAGATCCCAAGAAGAGAATGGAGGAGAAGGGATTGCAGCGTGGCCATCCCCCCTGGGAGGTGATTTCTCGCTTTCTTTCTCTCTCTCTCTCTCTCTGTCTGTCTGTCTGGCGAGTGCACACGCCCTATACAAAAAAAAAAAAAAAAACTTAAAAATTCCTGTGCATGTGTTAGAGCAAACAATTTTACTTCTGGGATTTTATTTCACAGAAAAACTTGTGCATGAAGATAGAATACAAATAATTGCAGCAATATATGCAATACAATAAAAACTAAAAAGATAAACTTTTGTCTGTAACAAAATTGTTAAATAAATTATGGCATATCTAAGTTATGAAATACTGTGTGCTTTATTGCAAATATTTTCTACATTTTAGAGTCACAGGGGCCAGATGGTGGCTTAGCAGTAACACAACTGTACTCAGTGTGGTAAGGTCCTGAATACATGTTTTGATACCTCCATGTTTATGCTGGGTGCATGTATCCATGATCTGGGCTGGCTGAGGCTGGGGATGAATCAGTGTGAGGACCGTGTTTGGAGCACCCATCTCTCTTTCTATTTCTTTCTTTCTCTTCTCTCTCATGGAATAAATAAGTTTTAAAAATTCAAGTCATAGGGGTCCAAAAAGAGGCATGCAATTTAAGGTGGCTGGATCATACATAGATGACTGTGCAGTTTGAATCCTGGATCCGGTGACTTGAAAAACACACTGAGTATTTGTGTGTGAATGTCCCAAATCTTGAGAGGAGAATGGAAAAGAAGGAATGGCTGAGTGGCCATGTCTCCTGGAGGAGCTTTCTCATTTTCCTTCTCTCTCTATGTCTTCACTGAGCACTTGTATCGTATAGAAAACAAAAAATTAAGTAAAAAATATTTCAAGACACAAGCAAATGTATATACAATATAATTTAATGCACATGTGTATATTCACATATATGTATCATGTGTGTATGTACATACACATCATACAAACATGTGGGAGAAACCACCTACCTTACAAATATCAGCTTTTCCTAATGTCCAGAAGCACTCTGTTTGTATTATAAGTCAAATAATTCTTTAATAAATATTTCTCATACCTGAACATTTTGAACAGATTTCTGTTCTTTGCAGGCAAATAATCCCTAAATCACATTGTAAGCTGGGTTGGAGGTAGAGATTTTGTGTTGATTCATTAGGAAAGAGAAGTCTTGGACACAGTTTAGAGTAATGAAAACTTAGAAGAAAGGAATAGATTAATGGTAGGAGAAAATGAAGGAAAAGATAAAATCCTGCAAGGCACAGAAATAAAGTTTAGCCTTGGAAAGAAGTTATGTTTTACTATGAAGGTAGGAAGATCAATGTAGAACAAATAATGAAAATCACTCTCTGATTTATACAGTGCAGTGTAAGTGAAATGTGTTTAAAGCACTGGCATGTCCACAGGGTAACTATATTTGTGAAATGAAAGAAGCATAAATTCTTTTAATCTTATTTGATAAACTTTTGAATGGCATGTGCATCTACATCACCAACATTATAAAAAAAGATCTAGATCCTGAAACTAAAACGAGTCCTGAGCAATTATTTTATTCCCTTCGTGTGCCTTTATTCAATTTATTTTGTGTTTTTGTTTGCTTGTTTGTTTGTTTGGTTTTGCTATAAGGTATGTGTGCTCACCAGAGAGAGACAGAGAAAGAAATCTCCCCCCCCCGCCCCCACGCACACACCCCCCCACGCACACACCCGAGGAGAGAAGATGATGCTGCAATCCCTTCTCCTCCATTCTCTTCTCAGAATTTTGGGCAGGGATGCATACACACCTGACATGTTTTTCAAGCCACCTGGTTAGTGATGGAGTCCAGCCACCTGACAATTGGGATCCAGGGTCTTAATCTGCACACCACCTGCTGACATTATTTTCTGTTCTTCATTGCAACAGTATGAATATTATTACTGACCAACGTTAAATGTGTGGTTTTTAATTCTTTTTTTCTTTTGACAGAAAGATAGAGACAGAGAAATTGATTTTTGACAGGGTCTTGCTATTTCACAATCCACCCACTTAGCTAGGATTACAGTTGTAGCTTGCCACACCAGTGTTTAGGGTGGTGGGTAATTTGAACTCAGCCTTCTATGAGGGTTCAAAATCATGCAGCAGCACTCTACTGTCTAAGCCACCAGAGCTGGTCCACTGTCTAATAATAAATGTTTTGATGGGACTAATGGTGAATACTGGTTTGAATAAAACTAAAACTCTGTTATATGTCAGAAAGTAATTGGATGAAAGAAACCTCACTAGATCAACCCAGCATTTGGCATTTCTACAATGGACAAGGATCAATCCATCATCATAAAGGAGATGCAATTCAAAACTACAGTGAGATTCCACCCAACCCCAGTCAGAATGGCAAAGATTAAAAAAAAAAATGATAAGTACTGGTGGGGATGTGGTGAAAAGGGAATTCTCCTACATTGTTGGTGAGAATGCAAACTGGTCCAGCCACTGTGGAGAACAATATCGAGTTTCCTCAAAGACCTTCGAATAGAACTACCATATGATCCAGTAATTCTACTCCTGGGTATTTACCCAAAGGACAGGAGAATGCTCAGTTGGAAAAGTGCTTGCACATTTATATTTATTGTGACATTATTCACAATTGCTAAGCCATGGAACCAACCCATATGTCCACAAACAGATGAAAGGATTGAAAAAGTATGGCACATATACTCCATGGAATATTATCCAGCCATAAAAAAACAAGGCCCTGGAATGATAGAAAGTGGATGAATGAGTGATGCAAGTCAGGCTATGAAAGACAGACATAAACAGAGACATTGTATGTCTCCACTTAACATATACTGACTGTTCATAGTCTATGGTAGAGATTGAAAGCCTAAAGGACATAAAACAATTGAAAATTGTTATGGACACTGGGACAGAGTGGAAGGACAGTAGAATAGAGGAAGAGTATAGGAAAGGAAGCTTGGGGGAAAAATAGAGAGGTAAGACATTTGTGAGACACAGGTGTGGTTTGCTACGTGTTGATGATGATATGTATAGTATTCTCAACTGGACTGGTCTGAGGTATATATCATGCTGGGTAAAGTCTCTTTACAATATAAATGATGTATAGTGATTAAATGTATAAATAATAATAAATTTTTAAAAAGAAAAGAAAAAAGAGATTACTGAAGAGAAGATAATGCAGGAACTTCAAAAAGCTTGTGGAAAAACTGAAGTATGAGTTTATTTTGATGCAAAAATAATTTTATATCTATGAACAAGATATTTTAATAAATTTTTTGGGGAAAGGATTTTACTATAGGGTGTGTGCAGAAAGACAGAAACAGAGAGACAGAAAGTGAGAAATCACCCACCAGGGGGGATGGTCACACTGTAATCCCTTCTCCATTCTCCTCTCAGGATCTTAGGCATGCACGCACATGCTCTCGGCGTGAGTTTAAGCCACCGGGTCCAGGACGCAAACCACGGTTGACTACATGGGAGTACAGTGACATAGCTTTGATGCCAACTGCTGGTCTCATATTTTTAAAAAATTATTAAATTTTAACTATGGTCCAGCAGGTGCTCGATTCCTACATCATGACTGACCACAATTTGAGTCGTGGACCTGGTGACTTGCTTTTTCACTTTCTCTCTCTCTCTCTGTCTTCTCTCTCTCTCTGTGTATGTGTGTTTCTGGTGAACACATGCACCCTATATCAAATTAAAAAATAATGGGAACCAGCAGTTAGCGTAATGGCTATGTCGCTGGACTCCCACGTAGTCGACCGCGGTTCGTGTCCCGGACCCGGTGGCTTGAAACTCACGCCGGGCATGTATGCGTGCATGCCCAAGATCCCGAGAGGAGAATGGAGGAGAAGGGATTGCGGCGTGACCATCCCCCCTGGGGGGTGATTTCTCGCTTTCTGTCTCTATGTCTCTGTCTGTCTGGCGAGCGCACGCGCCCTACAGTGAAAATCTCTCCAAAAAAAAAAAGAGACAAAAAAAATAATAATAAATGAAATAATTATTAAAATAAATGTTAATTTCTGGTATACATATAATTGATGTATATGTTTGTGGGCTACAGAATGTTTTCCTAAGATATGCATACAGTATATAATAATCAAATCAGGGCTGTATCCATATTAATTGTCTTTTCTTTTTTTCTTTGTTTTTTTCTCCTTTTAGAGAGATTTTTGTTAAAGGGTGTATGGCTTGCCGGAAAGACAGAGAGATATAAAGTGAGAAATCACCCTCCAGGTGAAATGGCTGTGCCACAGTACTTTCTCCTCCATTTCTTTTTAGGATCTAGGGCATGTACACACATGTGCCCAGTGTGAGTTTGGGACTGGAACCATGGTTGACTATGTGGAAGTCTAGTAGTGTAAACATTACGCCATCTGCTGGTCTCATATTCATCTTCTTTAACATTGAATGTTATATTATGTTGTGCACATTTGTTAATGGTTCTACTAGTGTTTTTGAAATATGTATTAAAATGTCCACAATTAAAAATTTTGTTATGATTATTTTCCAATTTACTACAGGGAAGACATGCTAGCCAGAGAGAAAAAGCAAGAAAGAGAGGGAAAGTGAAAAAGCAAGCTGCCAGGTTCAGGACTCGAACACAGTTGGCCGTGTCAGAGTCAAAAACCTAAGCGACCACATCACCTGCTGACCCTGAAATGTCCATATATTTTTACTCTGCTGTGACATATTATCTTGTAGCTTCTTCACCTATTGATATGCATTCTTACATCCATTAAATTTTTCCATGAACTTTTGAAGGTATTCTATGTTTATATGTCTTAGTATATGGTGATAATCTCAGAGTATATATTTAGTGAAGAATTAAATCTTGCCTAAAAAGGTCTTCCTCCTTCTCTGAATTGGCTAACCATTTTGTTTCAACTATACTATTGATTCTGTCTGCCTTGTTCCCTCCTTCCTGAGTATTATCTTGCAGTTTTATTAATAGTTTTTTACAATTTTTGTACTATCAAGCAGACTATGTCATCAGAGATATTAGTCCACAGTGGGTATATCAAAGGCTTTTTATGGGAAGCCATATGTCAAGGGGAGCAGGTGAACCCAGATAAATGAATAGGGAGATATCAGTGAAGAGTCTTGTTCTTGAGCTCTTGTGAAAGCAGAAAGCTAGAAATATGTCCCAAGTAGATCAATGACCATATACCTGTCAGTTAAACATAATACGTATTTGAGTACTTCATTCTCATTATACATTTAAAGTATTCACATGCACACACATATACATATACAACACACACATAATCTTGTTTTACATAATGACATTTCAGTCAGTTGATGATATGTATGATTGTGGAGCAATAGGCTGTACTATACAGTATGGTGTGTAGAAGAATACATTAGGCTTGTGTAAGTGCATTCTATGATGTTATTCCCACAATAAGAAAATGGCCTAACACCACATTTCTCTGAACACATTCCAATCATTAAGTGATGTGTGACCGTGTACATAAGTGAGAAATAAAACATTCTAATTCTCTTCTATGGCAGCTATTAACTGGGACTTCTTTCAAAACTTTTGTCCTGATGAGCTGGAAATATTTTTTTACCACTTAGCACAGAAAAGTTGATTGGTTAGTCATTGGGAAATGGGAAGAAAGAGAGAAAGAAGATACTCTGGTAAAAATACATTCATTCTTTACTCTTAAATTGTCTTAGAATGGCATCAGCAAGAATCATAAGTAATGTAAACAAGCTATTGCAAAGTTTTATTTACTGTTTTACCTCAAGTCATATAGAATATTTTATTACTTATTCTGATATTTAGTCACATATTTACTTTGAATGACACAATTTGCAAATTAGCATACTATAGTAGTCACTGAAATTTTATGCCATCCATTTAAGATGAGAATATATATCAAAAAATTAAAATTGGGGCCAACCGTTAGCCTGGTGGTTGGGGTGACTATTTCCCACATGGCTGACCCTGTGGTTTGAGTTGCCCTAGACCTTGCAGCTTGAGAAACACAACAGACATGTATATGTGTGCACAAAATCCCAACAAAGGAGAGAGAGAAGTGGAGAAGAAGGGATTGCAACATGACGTTTCATTGGGATGGGGTATGCTTTCTCACTTTCCCTCCCTCCACATCTCTCTCTGTCTCTCTCTGTAGGGGGGTGCTTTCTCATTTTAACCCCTCCATATCTCTCTCTGTCATTCTTATGTGAATGCACATGCCCTCTGACAAATTAAAAAACATACATTGAGGGCTAACTGGATTCCACATGGCCAACTGTGGGTTTGAGTCTTGGACCTAATGGCTTGAAAAACACACTGGGACGTTTGAATGTGTGCCTAAAATCCCCAAAAAGGGGGAAATGGAAGAGAAGGGATTGTGGTTTGATGATTTACTATGGGAGGGAGTGGAGACTTTGTCAATTTCTCTCTCTCTTTCTGTCTCCCTCCTTCTGGCAAAATTTTTACAAAATTAAATTGACTTTCAAACTACACAATTTTCTGTTTATTTTGGGAACATCTCTCTTTTAAGTATTATAGGAGAGTGGCATTTAATTGTCTTATGTTGCATGAAACTTTCTGTCAAAATGTGGTACTCAGCTAGTGTCTAGATAAATAATGCCCTAAGGGATTGAGGCTAAATCAATAGATAGATGCACTGGAGTATGACAGGCTACCTACAAAAAAAGTCCTGTAAGTAGCATTTGGGAGGGTGTTACTATAAGTATAAATGATCTTTTTTTCATTATCATGGAGGTGGGGGGATTCTGTACAGCACCCAAAAGCCCATTCCTACTTAAGAGGAGTTTTGCATGATACAATACATAGTAATGGTAGGTCAGAATGCCCTATTTCCCACTGCACACTGAGGTGTAAGTGGGCAAGTTTTCTTCTGTCTACTGTATTAGGTAGCAATTTCCAAAGCTAAGACAGATATTTGGTCAAGTCTTTTGCTTTCTAGAGCTAAGACAAAGAATAATCAAAGTCAGTCTACCCTACAGCAGTGAGAATGACATCTTTTTTTTTTTTTTTTTTGGAGAGGTTTTTGCTATAGGGTGCGTGCACTCACTAGACAGCAGACAGACAGAGACAGAAAGCGAGAAATCACCCCCCAGGGGGGATGGCCACGCTGCAATCCCCTCTCCTCCATTCTCCTCTCGGGATCTTGGGCACACACGCACATGCGCCCGGCGTGAGTTTTAAGCCACCGGGTTCAGGACGCTAACCGCAGTCGACTACATGGGAGTCCAGCGACATAGCCATTATGCTAACTGCCGGTCCAGAGAATAGCCTCTTTAAACAGAAGTGCCTAATAAAAGAACTCTGACTGATGTAATAGTCTGAGTCTACTAGCTCCAAAAGGTAAGAAGTAGTAAAGTTTAGTTACCTGAAACTTCAAGAATGCAGTAGCACTCTTTATCCATGGTTTCACTTTCTGTGATTTCAGTTATCCTTAATAGAGCATAATAAGATATTTTGAAAGATACTACATTTACGTAACTTTTATTAAAATATGTTCTTATAATTGTTCTATTTTACTATTTGTTATTGTTATTAATCTCTTATTTTGCCTAATTCATAAATTAAACTTTATCTCATATATATAAGTATAGAAAAAATACAATGCATATAGAGTTTGGTACAAGCCAAGATTTCAGGCATCCACTGGGGGTCTTGGAATATATTTATCACAGATAAGAAGAGACTGCTGTACAGAGATAGTTGCTTGCCTTATAGACAAAATACTCAGATATATGGAGCTTATACTTAAGATTCTGAGATTTTTACCAGTATTTCCAGAGAGAACTGGAAACAATAAATACATGTTTACTGAATGTGTATAGTACTAAATTCTGATATTATAATCCCTGCCACTAAAACTCACTTTCTAGAGAGAATTATTTGAGAATATCCTGTAAGAGAAATGTACAGGTCTTGTGACAAATGTCTTGTGAGTACAGAGGATGTATTATGAGAACAGAGGAGAGGCAGCCAGCCAAAAACTAATAGGGAAGACAAGGGAGAAATGTCGTCCTTGAAGGTTTGACCTTAAGTATTAATAGATGAGTAGACACCGTACAGGCAGGATTTAAATGTGGGAGGGCAAAGGAGGATTCTATAAACAAGTATACAGGTTGAAAACATGAATTTAACAGGATAAAGAGAATGGGGGCTGGTAGATTACAATTGTCAGACAAACCAGGTGCATGGAGGTGAAGGTGACCGGATCCCACAGGGCTGAGTGCACAGTTCAAGTTCTGCACCTGGTGGCTTGAATCAAGTTCTGGACCTGGTGGCTTGAAAAATATGCCAGGCACATGTGCATGCATATTCAAAATCCCAAGAGGAGAAGAGATTGTATTGTGGTCATCCTTGCTGAGGGATGATTTCTCATTTTTTCACTTTCTCTCTCTCTGTCTCTCTCTCTCTCCTCCCCCTCTCTCTCAAGCACACACACCCTATAACAAAAACCACAAATAAATAAATAAATAAATAAGAAAAAGAACGTTATAATTGTCACTGAAATTTGAGGGTGATTTAGGTATTCTGTTGGATGATCATTAAAAGAACATAAAAATTAGGGTAATAAAACACTTTGCTAGCCTTGGATGAGTAGAAGGCAATCTCTTATAAGAAGTTTGTCTAAACACTAGCACAGGATGTAAGTAAGGCATCAATTTGGGGTGTTCCAGGCACTAAATATACAAATTGTTGGTACTATTCTTGTTTATTCTATGAGTAGATGTTGAGTTCCAAAGAGTAAACTAAATGCAATAATAAATATTCTCAACGACCCAGTGATGAAACAGTTAGATCGGCCCCTGAGTGGCCTTTAGGTAATTTCCTGCCAGCAAATAAAGAGATGGTTACCATCCTGTCAAACCCCTCTTCTACTGGCAGCCAATAGTTGTAGATGAGCTACAATGTTACAATAGCAAGTAAGTTAATCAAGGCAACCACCATTTTCATGACTTTACCTTTCCACCCCTCTCATATAAATGCATCAAGTCTCCTCAGTAGGGTGGGCTGAAACATCTCTGGCTTCAGACCACCAGGAGTTATTTCTTTCAATAAACTTTCCTTTTACTCCTGAAATGACTGCCTCCCAAGCCTAACTCTGAATCGCGACATTTTGTACCGAAACCAAGGAGATTCACTGGAGGCAGTTATCTCAATTGGGCCCTACACCCTTGCCAGAACTCTCTGCTGCATGCCACACTGGACCTCTAATATGGGTAGATGAGACTTTATTATTTTTTTAGAGGTTTTTGCTATAGGGTGCGTGCGTTTGCCAGACAGACAGAGAGAGACAGAGAGACAGAAAGTGAGAAATCACCCACCAGGGTGGATGGGCAAATTGCAATCCTTTCTCCTCCACTCTTCTCTTGGGATCTTAGGCATACACGCACATGCGCCAGGCGTGTTTTAAGCCACCGGGTCCGGGACACGAACCGCGGTCGACTACATGGGAGTTCAGCGACATTGCCTTACTCTAACTGCTGGTCCCGATGATAAGACTTTTTGCCACCCCACTCAGAGGTGTCTTCTAGAGACCAGGTCCCCTCACAGTGAAAAATCCTAGCGCTAGATTGACCCTCTCCTCTGTCAGTTGGGACTGAATCCTTTCCTGACCCTCTTGAACTGGGGGATGCCCAAGTGCAGTCCACTGCTGTCAGGGAGAGTTTTGGGAATAGGGGAGACTGTCAGCTAAGTTCTCCTCCTGGGGGTTTGTGCTGTTACTTCTCCCACCACAGGCAACACCAAATCACATATTTCGAAGATTATCCCTTTAGCCTGTCTCCTATAATACTGCCACATGCTGTGTCCTGGAGGTGAAGTCCAGACCTGTCATGCTGTCTTTTTCTGTAACTCCGTCTGGCCTCAGTATGAACTTGGTAATGGTTCTCAGTGGCTAAAAAAATGACACTTTGAATTTTTAAATTCTTTTAATCTCTGTAATTTCCTCCATGTAACAGCAAGTGGCCTGAGGTTCCCTTTCTCTAGGTCCTTTTCTTTCTCCATACCTGCCCCTCTCCCTGCCAATCCTCTACCAGTTTTCAAATCCTTCTTCTCTGTGTTCCCCCCACCCCAGTTTGTCCCTATGGAGAATTATTCTCACTTTGACCCTTCTGATCATCCACCCCTTCCCTATGTCCCGTCTTCCTCCTCTGATGCTTCTTTGCCATTTCCTGAAACTTAAAGCCACCAGCTGGCACCTTCCCCTTCCTTTATCCCTCATAAGATCTTGAGCCTAATATATTCCCCTTACCTATCAACCTCCTACCAGCCCCTTGCCTCTATGCTCCATGAAGTCACAGGAGCTGAAGGAATGTTCTGAGACCAACCATGCCCTTTCCAGTGTGATCTCTCTCAAATTGAGGATAAACTAGGCAGTCTCCCTTTCAAACCAACTAAATTTACTAAGGAATGTTAAAATCTCACTCTGTCTTATGGTCTTTCCTGGCAAGACATTCACATCATTTTCTCTATTGTACTATTCCCAAAGAAAGAGGTTGCATTTGGGCTAAAGCAAGGGAATACAAAGATGTCTTTATTTGAGGCAGCCCAGTGCTTATGCCTCTGGCTACATAACTGTGTTTGACCAAGATTCTCATTGGGACTATTGACATGGGTCTACAGATTTTAGACACTAAGACCACATGCTCTCTTGTCTTATTGAAGGGATGAAAAAGGCCACACTAAGTCCATCAGTTATAATAAAGTGAAATAAATTTGCTCAGAGCCCAGATGAAAATACTGTTCTTCCTCTCTAGGCCTTCAGAAGCCCTTCTCCTTTACATTAACTTAGATCCAGACTCCAGAGAAGGTCGATCTATCTTTATAATGCATTTCATGTCTCAATCATTCCCTTATACTTGACATAAGCTACAAAAATTAGAAAAGGGCCGTTAGATCTCACAATCTGAACTCATAGACCTAGTCTTCAAGATCCTAGATAATTTTGATAAAGACAGGAAAATAGAAAAAAAGAGAATGAGATGGGTACCCATCCTAAAAACGAAAGAGGGCCTTCCAAATGGTGGTCTCTGAAATTAAAGGAGTATTTCAGACTTAAGGGAGACTTACCCAAGGCCCTCCAACCAACCACAACAAGGATTCTTCACCTCATCCAGATCTTGGATTAACTCTGGCTCCACTGCATTGGCTGATCCTTGGGTAACTCTCTCTGTTTCCAATAAGTTAATTAATTTTTTAGTTGATATTGCAGCCACTTGTTTCTATTTTTTTTTTTGAGTTCTTGAGGTCCCTGTCCCTTTGGCTTATTTCCATTATAGGCATCAAAGGGTGACCACAACCTAGTTTACAGACCAGACACATATTTTGTACTCCGAGATCAAGTCTTTGCTCATTCCTTTATAGTTGTTCCCAATTGTCCTAACCCCTCTTAGGATAGGACAAGATATGTTGTATGGTAAAAATCCTTAAGGAATTCTGTTCAATTTATCTTATGCATAAATAAGAGCACTCATGTGAATTCATCTAAATGTTTTTCAAGTTCATGTAACAAGTAAATCTTTAATAAACAAATTGGCTTTAAATATGCTAAAAAGAAAAATTTTAATAGGTGAAGCTCTTCATGATTTCATACATATATATTTTTTTTGTCTAGGATTTTATTGGTCAGATGACATCATTTTTCTTAACAGTGTGAGTTTCAATGAAACAGCTGATATTTATGTGTTATGTGTTACATGTTATTTATGATATAGTGTTTATCTAACATGCCATAAAAAGAATTAACAGTGTGATAAATTAATGACTAGTTTTTCTAGTATCTTGACTTTTACCAGTAGTCAAGATATAATAGCTAAAGAAAAAAACTAAGTAATATAAATGAAATAGTTAATATAACTTAAGATCTTCAAATTGAGTTTAATTAAGGAGATATTTATAAAATGTATAAGTCATCTTTAAGTAAGTTAACATACCCTGATTAACATTAAATTTGGAGTAATGAACTATTTGACTCTTTACATTTTACAGGAGTAAGTCTATTAATAAGATTATTTTGTACAATTGGTATTTAAAAGATATAAATTCAGTGTTAAGCACGGACTCATGGTAGGTTTGGATGATTTCCTGTTTATTCCCAGTCCTCCTCTAAGAAATTTGTTAAACTAAGATTTTAAAGTTTATAAGCTGCATATTCATAAGTTGTTGGTATATGCTAAAAGTTAAAACTTCTGGTTAATATGAACATATGTAATTACAAGCTTAATAGCTCCTGGGGAGATATCAGATTCCCTAGGGTGGGAAAGAGGAAAGATAACAGTAAAATTTCTTCAAAGATACTCCCACAGGATATTCTTTAAAAAAAATAAAATCTCCCAACAACCCACCTACTCTCCAGGCTAAAGTTTCCCCTTGGCTCACTTGCTTATCAAACAGCAAAAGATCAATTTAGACTGGTTGGTCAGTCGTACAGGCTAGTCAGTCACTTGAGACAAACAACTAGGCAACTTTATAATGAGAGGATCCTAGAAGTGATTTTGGGTGGGCCTCAGTATAAGAGACAGGGGCTGGGCAACTCCTCTCAGGGAACCTGGGAGGACAAGAGTTAAGACACAGGGTGGGATGGGTTAAGGCCAGAGCTCCTAGTTATGTTCTTCTTTCCTATCTTCTTCCATCTTCCTGTTCTCTCTCACAGATAGGCAACTAAGATTCTATCCCTTGTCTCTCTTTGGCTGCCAGGCTCAGGAGCTGGGATAGGTTTACATCTAAACCTTATGCCTGGTCCCAACATAAGTTAGATGACCAGGAGATTTAGCAAAAGCTAAGAGGCTAAACTATAACTGCATTCTCCAGATAGAGCTCTTCTACCACTGACAAGATAGATGCTTTGTAAAACCTGTGAGGCTTCATCTTTTAAACCTTATGCCTGGTCCCAACATAAGTTAGATGACCAGGAGATTTAGCAAAAGCTAAGAGGCTAAACTATAACTGCATTCTCCAGATAGAGCTCTTCTACCACTGACAAGATAGATGCTTTGTAAAACCTGTGAGGCTTCATCTTTCTGGTGTTACTTAGCTGTTCCTTACAGGGGAAAATAAATAAATAAATAAATAAATAAATACATAAATAAATACATACATACATACATACATACATACAAACAAACACACACAAGGAACAGGAAGGATCTATTGAAGTTTAGATTCTCTTCCCAGTGCAGCATCTCTCTCACAGATAAGAACTAAGACAATTCTTATACAACTCAGAAAAAATGGTACGATTAATTTGGAAATTAACCTTAAGCTTTGATTTAATTTAAAAAGACAAAAAAAGGCTAGATGTCTGTGGCCATAGCCACCTGAGTCATTCATGCCAATGTAGATGCCTAGGGACTTAATTTCCACCTGAGGGCAGTATCTGGAATGTCCAGATGTTTCCAATATGGGAAGCCTGGGTATTGGACAATGTCCATGACTAGTATATTCCTGTCCCCAACGTGGAGTAGTTGGTCACTAGAGATAGAAATTCTCCAAGCACTGAAGGGAGTCTGGGACTTCTGAATCCATGCTGGACTCTGAAATTGAGAATTGATGGGACCTGACACCCTCGTGGCACCCCTTAGACATCTGAAAATCTTACTGGACAATCTTCAGGTAACTCTTAGAGTGACAAATAAGAATAAAGGTTTTAAAAATAATATTTTTTTTTGTCTAAATTGGAGGTTAACTACTAGGTTGCCACTACAGCTTAGTAGTTAGACCCAACAGGGGATCCTCCAATTGCCACTTCACAGAATCCTTGCTTTGCCTCTCATAGTTTCCTTATCCTGCCAGATTGTCTTTGCCCTCTATCAAAATGAGATAGTCTTGTAAAATTGGCACCACAATTATGTTGAGGAAGAATTGCTACTTCACAAAAACCACCACCTATTCAGTCTCTCACTGGGGCTACTAAGACAAATACCCTAGGAATCAAAGAAATAGAACCAGAATACAGAAATCAAGTTCTGAGACAACTATCCTCTCTTTACATTTCAACTTCCTTTTTTTAATACTTGCTTGTTCTTTTACTGTGGCTCCTCTACTTACCTATGTCTACCTACTAACTAGACTAGAACATTCATCTTCATCTATCTTTCCTCAATATTATCATAATCCCTGAAGACAAAACCTCACAAGTCTCCTCAATAGCAGAGCTGTCTTATTGAAAAAAAGAGAGCAATTCAAGTGATACTCCTTCTGGCAACTTTGAAAATTTCTACAGGGATAGGCACAGAGACAGGAGGTATTGCTATATCTCTTCATTACTTTAAAACTCTTCTTTCTGACCTTCAAGAAAGTCTAGATGAAATATCCCAAAGTCTCTGACAGATTCAAGACCAAGTATATTCCATGACTATGGTAACTCTTCCAAGCTGAAAAGGCCTGGGCCTTCTCCCAGCATAAAAAGAGAGTTTCTGCCTCTTTTTGGAAGAGCAATTCTGCTTTTATTCTTCCCTGGTTTCTTCCACTATAACACTTCTCTTATTTTCTGCAGGGCCTCCACTCCTAAAAATACTAAACCAAGTCATCCAAGAAATCCTCCAACAATTGACCTCAAAACAGATTGAAAACATCATGCTGCTCCAGAGGGTACAATATTTACACACACCTCCAGAGGATCCACATCTATCCCCATTACCCTAAAGGACAATGCCTCTTCTCAGCATGAAGCAGCTCCAGAAGACTGATCATCATTCATAATACCTTGTCCCACCCTCATCCCATATTTTTTTTTCATGAAAGATAAAAGTTGGAAATATTAGATCAGCCTGAATGATTTTAGGTAATTTCCCATCAGAAAATAAAGAGATGGTTACCTTTGGCCAGAACTCTCCTGTCAGAGCTCTCCCTTAACTCTCCTGTCAGAGCTCTCCCTTACTGGGAGTCAACACACATAGGTGAGCCCACAAGGTCACAATGGCAACTGAGCTAATCAACGTACCCATCATTTTCATGACCCTACCTCTCTACCCCTCCCATATAAATATATTCCATCTCCACCGTAGGGTAGGCCGAAACACTTCCGGCTTCAGATCCCGGGGATTTCTTTCAAACTTTTCTTTTTCCCTTGAGATGACTGTCTTCTGAGTCTTACTCCAAACTGTGACAGAAACACAATGAAGTTTTTGACTCATATTCCAGTCCAGTATGGGCTTATGAAAATGAAAACTATTCTATGTTCCTACTCCATAGTATATCTAGTATATCCACCATCTCCTAGGATTTTAGTGCCTTGCACTGAATTTTCTTGTAGATTAGAGGGGAGAGAAAGAATAATCACAGAAGGGAATCTCAGGAGAGGTTTTAGAGGTCAGGCATGGAAGTAAGGCATTTCTGCCTCTATTCTGCTGACTTAAATTCAATCACAAGTCCTCATTTAATTACTGGTTTGCCCAGAAAATAAGGTATAGTTGTTCCTTCAAAAAGGTTTGTTAAACAAATAAAAAATTTTCTGCTACAGATAGGATATTATTCTATGAGAGTACAAGGTCCAGGGTAAGGTTCTGTTCCTGTAGAAGCTACAAGATTGTAAATTGATGAATAGAAGAGACAGAGAGACAGAAGACAATCTCTTCTCCTCCATTCTCCTCTCAGGATCTTGGGCACACACACACACACGCCCGACATGAATTTAAGACACCGGGTCCAGGACAGGAACCGCGGTCGACTATGTGGGAGTCCAGTGACATAGCCATTACGCTAACTGCTGGTCCCTTAGAAGATAATTCTTAATCTAGTATTTTACTTCTACAAGTATGGACTCTATAAGAGCTACAGTTATTTATCAGAAATTTGTGGGAGCATGTTTAGGACATTAAGAAGGAACTTTGAGTTGATTTTCTTCTATTATAAATAAAAGATCATTCTCATTTAAAGTAGCCAGAGGACTTACAAGCTGAACTGACACCTTTAGAAGTGATTTCTCTTGTTTTCTGAAGGACTTGAACCAAAAAAAAAAAAAAGGTGTGTCACTTTCATAAAGTAAAACCCGTCCCAATGCCACCTAAATGTTTCTCTAAATGTTCACTGTTTCTCTTTCCATCTACCTAATTGTCATATAGTAGTAGATATAACCACAAAGTTTTATGTCCCTCAAACTCAGGGTCTCAATAATATTTGTTGATTTTTAAAAATTGGGTTTAATAGATATAATAGCTACATGCTAATGGCTTCAGTGGAAACCACTTTCCTATCAAGATTAATCAAAGTAGCTTATTTTGCATTATTTAAACTACACAGATCATTGTTAGATCAGTTCTTTTCAAATATTAATTTAGATATCACTTTTATTTTTAGCACTTTATAACTTTTTTGAGCACTATAACCTAATAGATGATTAAGTCTCCTATATATACATGAAATTTCTCAATTTCCAGTTATATCTTTTTTAAGCATTATTAAACAATTACTTTCAAAAATGATCCTCTTTATTACCTCATTATTAACTCTTCTTGTGGTCAGTTAATAAAATGCCCTCTTGATGCAGTGGTATTTCCAATAACCTCCTTCAATCCTCCCACCTCAATTCTTTCCATCTAATCAGTCACTGTGAAAAGAAGGCACACTGTATGCAAAAAAAAAAAATCCTCTGATTAGCAGAGACTATCTCATTCTGCTTTTTAAAATGGAAGTGAAGCTTATACTTTGGGTATGAAATGCACAACTCTTTGCTGTCAGTCAGATGAAAATGCTGTTTCCTATCAACACAGTGGAACGAGAGCAATTGTCAAAAAGTGTTAACACTTCAGGGGGCAGAAAGTCAGATGAGAGTATCCAGCTGAGAGAAATGTCTACCCTAGGATAAAAATGAACATTTTTGTTTTTATTTTGAGTGCTTACTCAGAGAAATTTACTTCTAAAATATTCAGAAATCAAATGCCCAAGAGAGAAACCTAGTGGGCACATAAAGCTACAAGTGAAGCACCTGATGCAGAATAAAATAAGTGGGATAAAACCCCTTTAATTTCATCAAGCAAACACCAGTCAAAAATGGAGTAGTGCTGATACTTTCTATCAATTATAAAGAACTTTAAACAGAGGAAGAATCACAGCTAGAGGTTGAAACCACTGCTATTTTCTTCAAATGGAGACACTTATTAACAAGTTAGAATATTGATTTTCTTTTGGGTTTGGGGTGGCAAGGGAAGTTCAGGCATATCTATCGAGCTACCAACATAAAATAATTGTCACATTAAAATTAAGATAGTTCAAAAGGGATTATTAACAAATGGACAACTTAAAGTAAGGAAGTAGCATATGGGCATTCAGGAATAGTGCTGAAACCAAGGGCAACAACAATGGCATTATTATCATTCCTTGGGATGAGGTGACAAACGTGTGGAATGACTGCTGGAAACTAAAATGTGAGAGTCTGGTAAAGCAAAATCCTTTCTAAGTATCCATAATCTTAGGTGGAGAGACACACTTAATATGTGATTTCACAAAAAAAAAAAAAAATCATTCCTTTTTTTATTCAGTCTCTTGAAGGATTTCCTCAGTAGTTGAACTCAGTTGGAAGCCAGAGGGCAGGTGTACCCATTTGGTGGTATAATCCATGTGGACTCCAGAAACATAGACGAAAGTGGAAAAGAATGAAGAATGGAGTCTCTAGAGGAGTGAGCAAATAGCACATACCCAGCATATCAAGTAAAGACACAGCGTGCAAAATTATTACATATACTTCTCAGTGAAAATTCAGAGTGTCCATCTCTTCGGCTGATGGAAATGATCTATAAATGGCTTGTAGTGATGGTCGCACAACTCTAAATTCACTCACATATTTAAAATGCAAGAACTTTGTATTATGCAAACTATGTCTCAACAAACAATATCAATATCTTTAAAAAAGATTAGAAAATATAAAGAAAACATCTTGAAGGAAAACAGACATCTAAGAAATGTATGTAATGTTAAAAGGAAGCTTGAAACATTAGTTTTAAATCAACTCAAAGTAGATTAAAGACTTCAGTGTATCTGGAAGCCATGACATATATCTGTAATCCTAGTTACTTTGGAGCCTAAAACAGAAAATTCATGGGTTTGAGCTCAGCCAGGGCAACATTATGAGACCATGTCAAAAATTAAAAAAATAAGAAAATAAAAAGAGAGAGAATGAGGGAAGGAGAGGGAGGAAGAATGTGAAACTGTAGGACTACTAGAAGAAAACATAAGAGAAAAACTGCATAACACTGATCTAGGCAATGGTTTATTTATTTATTTTTTATATGTCACTCTAAGAGCACAGATGAACATAGCAAAAATAGACAATGGAACTGCATTAAGCTAAAAATGCTTCAACACAGCAAAAGAAACAACAGGGAAAAGAGACAATCCATATGTTGGGAGAAAAATCCTTGCAAACCATATATCTGAAAATGGTGATAATATCTAAAGTATATAAGGAACTCAACTCAATAGCAAGAAAACAAGTAATCTGATTTTCAAACAGACCAAGGACTTGAAACAGACATTTTTCAGATTCATTCATTCATACAAATGGCCAACAGATATATCAAAAATATTCAAAATTACTAATCATCAGAGAAATGCAAATGAAAACCACTATAAGATGTGGTATCAGGATGTGGCTTTTAGGATGGCTATTAGCTAAAAGATGAACAACAACAATATGGGCAAGGATGTGGAACAAAGGGAAACCTTGTACACCTGTACAATATGGATAAACCTGAAGGACATTATGTTTAGTGAAATAAACCAGGCACAGAAAAACAACTAAGTGCATAATCTCATTTATATTTGGAATCGACAAAAATCAAACTTATATTAGAGGAGAATAGAATGGTTGTTACCAGAGGTTAATAATCATGTATATTTCAAAATTTATTGAATGGTAGGTTTTACATATTCTTACCACACCCAAACACACACACACACAAGCACACACACATAAACACACACACACACACACAAATGCTAAGTATGTGAGGTGAAGGAGGTAGTTATATTATTAGGTGATTTATTTATTTAATAATAAATGATGTGCACATACAGGAATACATCACATCAAGCCCCATAAATATATACAATTATGATTTGTAAATTATTAATAAAATTGAGATAAAGAAAAACAAAGACATCCCATCTTCTGAGATTATAAAAAGGAGGTAATTTGGGGTGTAAGGTATATCTTGGTAGGCGTTTGAGACTGAAAGTTGAAGAAGTTCACAGCTAATTGCGTAGATTTTATTGATGAAGTGTAAACAAAAGTGCTCCAACAGGATCCTGTGAATACATCTGTAACTATGCTGGGCACAGCACATTGAAATAATCAATGTAACCATTTCACTCACTAAACCAGAAGTCATTAAAATGTGGTGTGAAGACATTAGGAATGACTAAGACACTTTCCAGGGGTCTACAAGGCTCTCTCCCAACTATGTATTTGTATTAAGTGGAATTTTCTTCATTTGTATCAACCAAGTAACATATCACAACAGATTCAGCTCCTTTTTTTAGCAAGAAAAATTTTAAAATGTAAAATAATATCAATGTTCTCATAACTTTTGTTTTTAAAAATACAGTCATTTCATAAAACAATATGGTAATGTCATTATGTAATGGGTTTATATTGGTATTAAACTTAAGTAGTAAATTAGCATTATAAAACTTTCTCAGTTTTAATTTCTAATGTGGTAAATATAAATAAATATTAACTATTAAAATAAAAATTGTTTCAGGTGTCCTCAATAATTTTTATGTGTGAAGGGCTCCTTAGGCCAAAACATTTTATCACCATTAATCTAGACAGCAGGTTTGCTGAAGGTGGTGCCTTCCATTCATCTTCATATCTCCAGTGCCTAACACACTGATTGGCATATAGTAAGTGCTGAGCACACACTGAGTTGACCTGAACTGAACTTCACTATCAAGAGTGGGGGGTAGAGGGCTTGCATACAGATGTAATGACATACTGAGAACAATGTGAATGGGAGTTGACCAAGTGTGAGAAATGGATTGTCAACAGGCTTTGAGAGCCCTGATGAGGCTGAGACCATGAGTTAGGAGAGGTCAGTATTTAGGACTATGGAGCTTTATTCAACAGTAATAAGTTCTGTACACACAGGAATGAGGAATGTCATGAAGGAAAAAAAAAAGTTGATTTCTTGTTAATCAACTGTTCTTTCAAAGTTTTAAGACAAAGCTGAAGTAAATACAGACACTATGTATGATATTCATAATTCTAGTCCATAGAATACGCTTTTTTCCATACATATTTTTGAAGACTAAACTATATTTTTATGAAAATTTCCCAAATGCCTTGTCATTGGCCCTTTTCTTTCTCTTATCACATAAACTTGTGTAGAGAAAACTAATGAAAAGAGAGAAAATCCTCCATACTGTTTCATTAATCTTAAAACATATTTAAACCCATATTGAGTGGTGGTCATGTCATTTAGGCAGCTGATATGCTTTTGCACTTTGTCATGATAATATCAGTGTTATTCTCACAATGAGAAATTTATTTATACTTTTCAGTGGAAATGTTTATTTTTAATTTCTGGCTCTTAGTCTCTACTATCTCTCTGGGTAAAATTAATTCAAGCTAAAATTTGGAATATACTCTTGGCTCAGCAAGAGTTTTTAAAAACGGAAATGATCACTTTTATTGTGAAAATTGAATTTCTAATGAAATAGATAGGATTTTTTTTGGATGGGGACATTGTTGATTATTAATGTAATGAAATATCCAATCTTAGTGCTGGAGCTTAATCTTAGCTTTTAATTTGAATTTAATTTGTATTAAAATAGCCGATAAATGAGAAAACCATATTAATAAAAATGCACTAATTTGATCCAAGAAAATCTGATAATGTTCTTTACATTTTCTCAATTTCGTGATACCACACTTAAAAGCCTTGACAAAGCTCCCTTTTAATAATTTTGGTGATCTCATTTCACTGGATGAATACACTTATAATTCTTCATGCAATGTTTATTTCAACAATTTTAGAAGTTTTTAATAACCATAAATTTTTTCATAATGCATTCTTTCTATGGTAAAGTAATATCCACTGACCTAAATCGGACAGTGTGTTCTGGCACACAGTGACTTCTCTGACCTCATCTACTAATCTTCTTACTCAATTTGTTCCAGTTGCACTGGCCTCCTGATTGTCTTGACCATGTTAGATACACATCCAACACAAGGACTTTACATTTGCTCTTCTCTCTGACTTGAACTGTCCTGTCCAAGAAATCTCCATGGATTTTCCCCACATTTACTTCAGGTATTTTCAGTTATTGCCTTCCCAAGGACATTTTCTGTGTCCAGCATATTTAAAATAGCAACACCACTGCTCCATTTCTCTTATTCTCTATTCTCCTCCCTGGATTTATTTTTTTTCTGCATAGCACTTACGATCGTATGAAATAGTGTACATTGTAGTCACATGTCTAAGTAAATGTGGGCCAGAAATTATCTATTTGTGTCATTATTATATTTTTAGCATCTGAATCACATTTTCTATTTTCCAGAAAAACACATTTCTAGTGCCTAGAATATAATAGTTACTTAGGATATATTAGTTGGGCCATCAGGTGGCATAGTGGTTAAGGCGCTGTACTCTCACATGGTCAGTCATGGTTTGAGTTTTGAACCTCAAGGCTTGAAACTCATGATGGGCACATCAGGAGAATGGAGAAGGGATTGTAACATGGCCATCTCCATCTCCCCTGAGGGGGTAAAATCTCACTTTCTCTCTCTCTTTCTGTCTCTCTCTGTCTCGCTAGTGTGTGTACATGTCCTATAGTAAAAATATTTCTAAAAAAATTATAAAAAGGTATATTAGTTGAACAAATGAATGATTTCAGAAACTGAAAAAAATGTAGACTAACGAAAAGGAGAAGAAAAAGGCATTTATAATCCCACAACCTGGAAATAATCACTGTTAGTTTGGTGCATTCTCAGAAACATACCTACACAAATATGTATATGCCTATAGAAGTAGAGGTACTGGTAATGGCACATTTAATAGTAACAGTAGTAATAGATTGTCAGTAGGTAATATGGTAGTTAAGGCAGTGAACTCCCACATGGCTACCACAGTTAAATTCCTGGAAATGGCAGCGTTCTTTCTCTCTCTGTTTTGTGCACATGCCCTAAAATGAATTTAAAAATAATAACAATACATAAAATTAAATAAATAATTATTTTTAGAAAAGAGTAGTAGTAGCATTAGTAGTATTTGTTGGTATTTTAATCATAATATACATCATTTGCTAACCTCCTTTTCTCACCTAAAATATTTATCATACTTTAAGGAAAGTCGGTCCTCATGCAGGTAACCAATCATTCATCTGATCACTAACCTAATTATTTATTGCTATATAACAAATTACCTAAAAACTTAGTCAATTAAAGCAATAGCTATTTATTATGTCACAGTTTATCTGTGTAAGAAATTTAGAAATGGCTTAGCTGAGTAGTGATATCTCATTGTCTCTCCTGAAGTTGCAGTAAAGATATTGATTAGGCCAGTAGTTAGGTATGGTGGTTAAGGTGGTTGGATTACACATGGGCAGTTGGACACTTGTAGTTCGAGACCCAGCAGTTTGACAAACACATTGTGTGTGTGTGTGTGTGTGTGTGTGTGTGTGTACCCATAATCCCTAGAGGAAGATGGAGGAGAAGGGATCAAGGTGTAGCCATCCTTCCTGGAAGGGTGCTTTCTCACTTTCACTTTCTTTTTCTGTCTCTGTCTTCAGTGAGTACATGTACCCTTATAGAAAAAAAAAAAAAAGAAAAGAAAGAAAGAAAGGAAAAGAAAAGATAGTGACCAAGTTGAAGTTACCTGAAGGCTTGACTAAGGCAACAGGTTTCACTTCCATGGTGGCTTACTCACATCTTGGCAAATTCGTGCTCGTTATTGGCAGGAAGTCTCAGTTCCTTGCCATGATGACCTCCCATGATGTTTCTGAAGTGTTCTCACAATATGCCAGCTATTGGAGGAGCCCAAGTACCTTGTATGACTTAATATCAGAAGTTACATCTTATCACTTCAACTTAATTCTATTTGTTAGAAGTGATTCACTCTAGTACAGTTCATAATCAAGGGGAGAGGAATGTGATTCATTTCCTGAAGGAAGGTGTATCAAAAAATTTAAGGAGACCCTTTTTAAATAACAAAACAATTATAAATCTAAAGAATACTGTAAAAAGTGAGACTACCCATTTTTTTCCAACTCAATAACATAAACTGTAACCAATACTTGCCAAATGTAGTACAGTTCAAAACAAATTGCAATAAGTCTCTGGAAACTTAACAGCTTTTGTTCTCAAAAAAGTGGAGAACTTTTATCTAAAATAAGTGAAAGGAATTCTAAAATGCACATATGTTAATAAAACTCTATTTAGAGAAAAGAGAATTATGGATTCTCCCCATGGAGTCCTTGTTCCAGCAATACATCCACAATATTCCAAGTCTACAGGAGTAGTGATACAAGAAACTACAATTATGTTCTGCCCTTTTTGGTGTTTTATGACATGTATTCTTAAAAGAATTATAGACTTGCTTTGAAATTGAACAGCAATCTCTCAAGTGAAAGGATGAAGACTGGAAGAGAGGATAAGAAGTGTGAGAAAAATAACAACATGTCTTATCAGAGACATTTTCATTGAGAAGGTAAATGTCAGCAAAATTCAGGAAAGTATGAGAAGAAAACACATGTGTCTTCTAAGAAACAGAATTTAACGTGAAAATGGAGAGATATCTCTAGTTAAGCTAGCCGCAAGTGTAAGAGTTTTCAAAAACTTAAAATGCACAAGAGAATTTCCTGATTTCAGATATCTGAAATACTCAGAACTTGCCAGTCACCACTCCTTTCTTTTACATCACAAAACTGAGTAACTAAATAAATAATAGACAACATCAACTCTACCCTTCAATTACTGTATTTAAATGGTTTCCAGACAAACAGGAAGGAGATCAAAGAGAAACTATCAAAGTTATTTGGGAAGCAAAAATGAGTAAAATGGATTCATTCAAAGGTTCAAAAACGAGTGAAAAAGATACTATTAATAAAAACATTTGCAACTTCTCTGAAAAAAATATATGAGGGGGTCTTCAAAAGGTCATCAAAAATGCTTATAATGAAAAAACTGAGTGGGTTTCAAATATTTTTGCATCAAAATAAATTAATACCTTAATTCCAATTTTTCATAAACTTTTAAAAGTATATGCAAAGATGATGAAAACCAAACTGAAATATTTTTATAAGAAAATAGAAATAAATTTAGAAAATGATTGCTTTAAAGACCAGCAGTTAACGTAATGGCTATGTCATTGAAGTCCCATGTAGTTGACAGCTGTTCAAGCCCCGGACCCGGTGACTTAAACCCATGCCAGGTGCATGTGTGTACGTACTCAAAATCCCAAGAGGAAATGGAGGAGAAGGGATTGCAGTGTGGCCATCCCCCCAGGGCTTTCTCTCTTTCTTTCTCTCTGTCTCTCTCTATCTTTCTGGCGAGCACATGTGCACTATAGCAAAACCTCTCAAAAAAAGTGTTTGTTTTAAACTTTTAAGGCACAGAATATGACTTTCAAATAAAAAGAACAATTAACGGAGAAATTTAAAATGCATTAAGCTTTTTTAAAGAGTGATGAGTGTGGCCATCAGGTGGTGTGGTGGTTAAAGTGTTAGATTCCCACATGGTTGAACATGGTCTAAGTCCCAGACCTGGTGCTAGAAAATCACACCAGGTGCATGTGCATGTGTGCCCAAAATCCAGAGAGGAAAATGGAGGAGAAGTGACTACTCATGACCATCCACTTTGGAGGATCATTTCTTACATTCTCTCTATCTGTTTTCTCTCCATGGAGGGCTTGTGTCCTATGGCAAAACAAGCATTGCAAAAGAATAGGAAAAAAGTGGTGAGAGCTGAGGGAGGGATCTAATATATATATGTGTATATATATGTATATATATATCCACACACATACCCACTAACACACTTATACTTTACTATTAATATTAGGTCAACAGAAAAGTCATGACATATTTTTCTATGCAAAAATGTGTCATGAATTTTCTGACAACCAGATATGTACATTTATATATACTTTACTATATAGAGACATATATACGTATATATACTTTACTATATATGCATACTTGTACTTTATATATATAAGTGTGTGTCTATATATATGTGTGTATATATATATGTAGATATACACACACACACACACACACACTTAAAATTGTACCATAATAAAATTTGAGCTTATTTTGAAGCAGCATAGCATAAAAACAAAACTTTAGAAAATTGAATCAGTGAAACAGGATAAATATCAGGATTCCTAAGATTCAGGGGAGAAAAAGAAAAAAAGATGGAAATTCTTTGAAGGAAGGCAATGAATACAAAAAAAAGACAAAATTTTATAATAGCACCTTTTTTTGTCATTAAGTGTGTGTGTATATATATATTTATATACATTTATATATAAAGTATGTGTTTAGTAAAGTATATATAAGTAAATATAGCTATAAATAGTAAAGTATATATAAGTATAAAATATGGTTTAAAATATGGTTGACTTAGGTATGCTTCTGTGTAAAACAATGATGAAAAAGTTTTGAAAATAAGATGTGGTATTAATGTGACTAAGCATCTAATTGTTCAAATAAAAGGAATCACCATATATTCATTATGTACCTGGAAAAAAGTATATAATAGCAACACATGTTATTAAAATTATTTAAATGTAGGATTAAGCTCTAAATGTGAAAGGTTGCAAAGAAAACCTTGAATGCAAAAGGCCCCCTAAAAATTGAATAAAGTCCATGATAGTAAGATAAAATAAAAAGCCAATAACAACATGGTGTGGAAGTTAAGGGAACCAGATCCTTCATGGCTGAATGTGTAGTTCAAATCCCAGCCCCACTGGCTTGAAAAACATGCTGTGTGTATGTATATGCATGTTCAAAATCCCAACATAGTGGAGAAATGAAGAGAATGTGTTGGGGTATGACCATGCCCTATTGGGGGTGCTTTCTCCTTCTCCCTTTTACTCTGCTTCTTTGTATATCTCTGGTGAACACACACTTTCTCTGACAAATCAAAAAAATAAATAATTAAATCAACAACAAATGTGCAGTCTCTCCTCCAACTACTTAGAAATTAAAATGAAAAATTATTTCATTCATTCCATATATTTTTAAGTTATTTATTTATTCTGTAAGAGACACAGAGAGAGACAAGAGGACCTTCACATCGCAATCCATCCCCAGTTTTAGCCAGCTCAGATCACAAGTGCACATAAACTTAGTGTGCTCAGGGAGGTTCTGAGATGCAAATCCAGGACTTTTCCTCTGTGGGTCCAGTTGGACTACCACTTTGTCACTACCTGGACCTCATTCCAAAACATTTACTAAACATCTAACTTGTACCAGGCAGTCTTCTAGGCATTAGGAGAGCATCAGTAAACATAAAATGGTAGAAAGATAAGACTTCATTGAGCTTATATTCTTAGAAGGAAGAGAGACAAAATAAAGAAGTAAAATCATATGTGTCAAATCATAAGTATCATAAAAGGGCAATATAGGAAATAAGGCTAGGAAGTGACAGCAGTAGTGGGCTTGATGGAGTTGAGTGAACAATTAAAACTCCAAGTTAAGAAGAATTGAAAATGTAGTAGTAAGTCATGTGGTTATCTGTGGAAAAGAGCATTCCAGGAAAGAGGTAAAGCTAGAGTAAATACCTTTGAGTGGAAATTTCCCTATGGTACTTCAAGAAAATTAAAGAGGCCAGAGTAGTGGAACAGAGTGATTCTGGTAGAAAGAAGTGGACAAAGGTTTCAATATTAGTGGAAAAAAGCGTTCAGATTCTAAGGACTTTTTATTTTATTCTACACAAGATGGGAAGTAATTAAAAGGGTTTGAATAGAAGAATAACATGATATGTTTGTTCTGAAGGATTCTTTCATTAAATTATTTATTTATTTATGTCAGAGTGCATATGTAGTTGTCAGAGAGAGACAGACAGAAAGAGAGAGAGAAAACACTCCCCAATGGGGCATGGTCACACCATCATCCATTTTTCCATCCTACCAGGACTTTGGGCATGCACACACTTGTGCCTGGCTTGTTTTTCAAGCTGCAGAACTAGGATGCCATATGATACTCTGCTCCCTATGCACTACACTTAACCTCCTGTGCTATGGGGTTGGTCACTGAAGAATTCTTTTGAATCCTATATTGAAACTGTTATATTCTGCAAGTGAGAAATAGGAAGAGCTATTAATGAGGCTATCATGATGATCCTAGCAAGAGGTGATACCAGCTTAAACCAGGACATGCAATGAAACTGATAGGATTTTGTTTACAAAACCAATAGGTTTTGTTTACTTGTTGGATGAGCATTGTGAGGAGAGAGAGAGAAATAAGGATTGATTCCATGTTTTCAGCATGAGCAACTTAGATAAATTTGCAATTTGAAGAAATGAAGTTTTTTTGATAAGAGCCTGGGATGGGATGTAGAAATATCAGATGTTGGTTTTTGTCATTAAGCTTGAGATACTCATTAAACATTCAAGTAGAAATGTCAAGAAGATATTTGCACAGCTGGACATATAAACCTTGAGTTTAAGATTAAGAACAAGAGCAGAGACTGGGACCATCAGATGGTATAATGGTTACATCACCAGGTTCCCAGGTAGTCCACCATGATTTGAGCTCCAGACCTGGTGACTTAAAACGCTGGGTGCATGTGTGTGTGCATGCGTGTCCGAAATCCCAAGAGGAGAATGGAGGAGAAGGGATTGTGCTGTGGCCTTTCTCCTGTGGGTGCGTGGGTGGGTACTTTCTTGTTTTATGTCTCTCTGGCAAGAGTGCATGTGTCCTATAGCAAAACTCTCTCTCAAAAAAAAAATATATATATATAAGAACCAGAACAGAGGTAAATGTTTGAGATCTGTCAATGAATAGATGACATATTAAGCTATGGTCTAAATAGAAATATACATAGAAAATAGATGTTCACAGGCCTGGGAGATGAGGAGGAATCAATAGAAGAGTCAGAGAAGAAATGGCCAGTGAGATAGAAGAATTGGGAGAACATGGTAACTTATGCACTAATCTAAATAACTTGGGTTAAAAATGTGTAACTGAGATTATAAAAATACTTTACAATTATAGTCAGTGAAAGCACTTCAAAATGTTCAGGATAGAAGCCTAAAGTCACTTAATAAGAATATAGTAAATAGTAAATAACACAATGAATTAAATAAGTGTCTACCTCAAGAATCTGGCAAAAATAACAAAATTTCAAAATAATATAAAAGAAAATAATTATGAGTTAATAAGATATAGAAGAACATTTCTATTAGTTAAAGGTGCAATCAGAAAGTTTTAGTGATGTTCAAACCTGATGTTTTTACCAATATTTATTGAAAACATATTAAGTGCTAGTCACTATTTTGAACACTACATAAGTGACATCATTTGACAGGGTCATTTAAAGCAATTGTATTGAAGTTACAAGACAAAGGTTGTATTATCACTTTTGCTATTTAACTTTGTACTGCAGGACCAACTTGATCTACTAAGAAAAAACTTTTAAAAACAAAAATGGGGGACCAGCAGGTGGAGTGGTGGTTAAGGTGCTGGACATTCCCACATGGCCAACCACAATTCGAGTCCCAGACTGGCAGCTTGCTTTCTCACTTTCCTTCTCCCACTCTGTGTATGTGTGTTTGTCTCTCTATCTGGTCAATTTAAAATAAATGAATGAGTTTCTTAAAAAAAAAAAAAAAAAACCCCTGCAGCCGGTGGTTTGAAAAAAAAAAAAAACCCTAAAAATGTTAGAAAGAAACAATGTTATAATTTACATGTGATATGATCATCTCAGAATACACAAAAATTCATTTGAAACACCATTGCACTTAATTAAATTTGGTAAAGGTTTGTGAATTCAAGTTCAATATACAGTAATTTATAGCATATCTGTACACTGGTAATGGTCATTTGAAAGCAATAGAAAATAAAAGCCTCTTCACAATTGTGATAAAACCCACAAAACTACCTAAGAATAAACCAAGGAAGGCATGCATATGATCTTCATAAAGAAATTAAACTTTATTAAAGACACAAAATACACCTAAAATGGAGATAAAAGATTATATTCTTGAAAATTCAGTGAAAACTCAATATCATTTGTCAATTTTTAGCAAAATTAATTTATGAATTCAATAATTCAATAATTTTAATATCAGCAATCTATTAAGAAGTATTTTAATAGAATTTATCAAGCTTATTCTTGAGAGATATTTTATTAAAGAAGACAATGCACAAGAACAGACAAAATTGTTACAAAGAAATAAAGGGAATTTTTCCTAATAGTAATTAAAATGTAGTATGAAGTTTTAGTAAAGAAATAATTTTTTTTTTTACTTTTAAAAAATCTTTTATTGGGTACATTTGAGGTTTACAAAATGTTGAGATAAATACAGCTACAAACAGACTAACATAAAATTTTTTCATTTGCGTGGTAAAAGAAGCTAAACTCTATTACACAAAACTTACCTATTTCTTAATCTACTTTTTCATTTTTTGTATCAATTAACTGGTTTTTCCCTGTTCCTCTCCTTCCCTATTACCCACTCCCCTATTATCCAACACCCTGTACTATCTCTAGTATCTACAGTTGCCCTCCCTGCTATGATA
>NW_006209397.1:699774-707157 GCF_000334495.1 Tupaia belangeri chinensis
AAGATCTTTTTGGATCAGGGCCTGGCCTAGAAATAAATTATTGATGCAGAATAAAAATGAAGATCAATTAATGAAATAGAGGAATCTTGGGATCAGCAGATGGCAAAATGGTTATGTGCTGGACTCCCACATAGTCAACCATGGTTTGAGTCGCAGACCTAGTGGCTTGAAACTCATGCCAGGTGTGTGTGTACACATGCCCAAGATCCCAAGAGGAAAATGGAGAAGGGATTGAGGCTTCTGTCTCTGGTGTACACACACACACCTTACAGCAAAAATCTCTCTCTGAAAAAAAGGAAAACAAATAAAGAAATCTATATATGGAAATTTAGGTTATAAAAAATATTTTAAATCAAAAGAAAAGGATGAACTATATAGTAAATAATGTTAAGACAATCAAGTGTTTATTTGGGAAAAATGAAAATAGGTGCCCTCTCTTGCTATACATAAATATTCATTATAAACTGAATATATGCATATGTGAATAAAAATTAGAATAAGTTTATTTTCATAATTTAGAGGATGAGATCTTTATCAGAACTTTATCACATAGTTAAAAATTAAAGATTAGTATGATACAAAAAAATAAAATGCCAATGGAAAAAAATGTGAAGATCATTTTTAAAGCCTTTATGACAGATAAAATAGACATGTCTAAAACTATATAAAATGTTCTATAAATTAGTAATAAAAATAAAAGTGACCTATTAGGTTATGGGAAATTTATAGATTGTATAAAAAAAGCAGATAGGCATAAAAATGCTTTATTGCATAAATAGTCATCAGAATATTTAAAAAATAATGTAATAATGAAGTTTTATTTCTCATTTATCAAATTGAAGGCAAAAATAAATTTGATAAATCAAATAGTAGAGTATAATTAGTTAAGGATAATCAATAGAAGGGCAAATAATAAATTCATTAAATTAAAAGAAGGTAGAGGAATTTATGCATTGATTATCTCACTTTTTTAAATGGGCTAACAATAAGAGGTAACTTCCCAAAGATTTCCAAGTTAATATTAACTACCTATGGTCCTAAAATAAAGATTTACAACAGCAGAAGCAGTGCAGCAGTTAACAGAGAACAAACAAAAAAAGACAAAAAAATGCATTATAAGCATAAAGCATAGAAAAAATAAGATAAAAAGATTAAACATCTATAATATTTATAAATATTAATAAAATAAACCCAACTATTAAAGAATAAGACTTACATACCATAGACAAAAAGATATGCAAAACATGGCGACCCAATATATGAAAGATAAAGGATAGGCAAATACAAAAGAATCACAACAGTAATCAATAAATGTTGCACATTAAAAAATATTTGAATTCCTGGCAAGAATCCTTATATGAGACAAAGAAGTTTTCTTAAAAATGATCTTCTCAGCCACTTATCTGTGATTTGCTTTTCTGAAGTTTCAGTCACCTGTCATTTCGTACCATGACAAGAAAAAGAGTGAGTACAGAACTGTCAGATATTTTGAGATATCACATTCATATAACTTTTATTATATTATGTTGTAATAATTGTTTTACTTCACTATTACTTGTTAATCTCTTACTGTGGCTAACTTATTAATTAAAATTTATCATAAGTATGTGTGAATGTATAGCAGAAAACAGAATATATAGGGTTCAGTACTATCCATGGTTTCAAACATCCACTAGTAGTCTTGGAATGTATTCCCTGTAGAAAAGGAAGGAAAATACCATAGTTTGCTAGAGTTGCCAGAAAATAAATCGCAGATTGGATGGCTTACATAACAGAAATTTATTTCTTACAGTTCTAAATAATTAAAGTCCAAGCTCAGTCAAGAAGTGAGAAACAGTATGGCTGCCAAACTGTTTGGTGGGGTCTTCCACCACTGTCTATGTTCTCTGCAGATCCTAAAGCCAGGGAGGAAAGAGCAGGAGTATGCAATCTCTTCCACATACTTCTACAAAGACCTGCACAGCCCCTAGAGACAGAAAAAAAACTGAGCTTTTTGGGTGGGTCTTACACCACCAGCCAGAACCTATGCCTCTCCTGGAGTTAGGGAGGACTGTGGGATGTGGAATCAGGGGTGTGGAATCTCTCCCACATATTTCTGCAAGGACCTGAGCTGCTCCCAAAACAGTAAGGTACCAGGGATGTTTGTTGTTGTCAGTCACCACCAGCCAGATCGTCTGAGGGTCTCAGAACCAAGAAGGATCTGGTTTCTCAGGCCTGGATGAAGCAGACCTTACCCACCTTATATAATACATTAAAGTCAGCCTTCTCAAGTCAGTTCTCACTCACGTAGGAACTAAAAAAAAAAAAAAAAAAAAAAAAAAAAAGGAATCAAGAAGGAAACGGGTTAAGCTAAGGTATACCACAAAGAAGTGCACAACCATACAGAACAAAAACCTACCCCAAATTGGTAGGGAGAAACAACTGCCTCACCAATGCCTAGAAAACAAAACAGAGTGTCAAGAAATAGAAAATAAGGAAGTACAGCCCCGTTAAAAAAACACATCAATTCCTCACCAACTTTAAAAAAATAAAACACACACACACACACACAGAAGAAATCCCAGAAATGACAAATAGAATTCAGAATATTCATTGTAACAAGACTGAATGAAATGCAAGAGAAAGTGGACAACCACATCCCAGGGTTAAGAAAATCATTCCACAACATGAGTGAGAAATTCCATGAAGTGATACACACCTTAAACAGCAATCAAACAGAATTGCTAGAGATAAAGAACATAATGCAAGAAATTGAAATTTCCCTTGAAAGTATTAGTAGTAGATCAGACAAACACAAAGAAGAATCTCATATCTGAAAGACTAAGCCTCTGACTTATTCCCAATCAGAGAGAGAGAGAGAATGATAAAATAACCAAGAAAAAGTAGGGTAATATACAAGAAATACTAGACACCATTAAATGTCCAAATGCCTAAATAACTGAAATTCTGAAGGAGGTGAAGTTGTCAAAGAGATAAAAAACAAACAAACAAACAAACAAACAAAAACTCTGTCATGAAATACTATGTGAAAACATTCCAAATCTAGAGAAATAGAGACATACAAATTCAGGGAGCACAAAGGACGCCAAATGGAAACAACATAAGATCCTCAGTACAACACATAGTAGTCAAATTGTTAAAAATTGAAGACAATGACAAGACTCTTAGAATGGCAAGAGAGAAGCATCAAGTTACCTATAAAGGATATCCCATCAGGCTAACATCAGACCTGTCAACTGAAACAGTGCAGGCAAGGAAAAAACGAAAAGATATATTCAAAACTCTAAAAGAAAAACAATTACAACCAAGAATACTATACCCAACAAGATTATCTTTCAAACAGGAAGAAGAAATAAAATCATTCTCAAACAAACAAAAACTGAAAAAATTTACAAAAGCCAAGTCAGCTCTGTACAAGGAGTACTGAAGGGAGTACTATATCAGGAAAACTAAAGAGAGTCAAATAGAAATATGAAGACAAAACAAAAACAAACAAGAAAATGGCTAACAAAACGGCAGGGGTAAGTCAGGAATGTGAATGTATTAAATTATCCAATTAAAAACTGCAAACTAAATTGATTTTTTTTTTTTGGAGAGGTTTTTGCCATAGGGTGCGTGCGCTCACCAGACAGACAGAGAGAGAGACAGAAAGTGAGAAATCACCCCCCCAGGGGGATGGCCACTCCACAATCCCTTCTCCTCCATTCTCCTCTTGGGATCTTGGGCATGCACGCACACGTGCCCGGCATGAGTTTTAAGCCACCGGGTCTGGGACGCGAACCACGGTTGACTACATGGGAGTCCAGCGACATAGCCATTACACTAACTGCTGGTCCCCAGACTAAACTGATTTTAAAAATAGGAGCCCTCTACAAGCTGCCTACAAGAAACACAGTTTGTGGATAAATACATACATATACTGAAAGTGAAGAACTGGAGAATGATATTCCACGCAAATGGAAAAAAAAAAGGGGGGGCTGAACTCACAATACTGAAGACTGGACTCACAATACTGATATCAGACCAAATAGGCTTTGACAAAATTGGTTTAAGACAAAAATGGTAAAAAGAGACAAAGATCACTATGTAGTACTAAAAGGGCTAATTCACCAGCAAGATATAACACTTATAAATATCTATCCACCAAACACTGGAGCATCCAAAAGTGTGAAAGAAAGACAGATCTAAAGGGAGAGATAGCCTCCAACACACTAATCACTGGGGATTTGAGCACCCCACTGTCTCCTTTGGACAGATCATCTAGACTAAAAAATAAACAAAAAGAAGAAACTCACCCAAATTTATTCTATAAAGCCCCCATTACCTTCATTTCAAAAACAAACAAGGACAAAAAGAAAAAAAAAAGGAAAACTGTAGACTAATATTCCTGATGAATACAAATTTTCCATAAGGTACCAGCAAATCATATTCAATGACACATTAAAAAATTATACACCCAAATCATCTGGGACTTATTCCAGTCATGCAAGAGTGGTTCAACATATGCAAAACAATAAATACAATACATCATATTAACAGAAGGAAACATTAAAAAAAACTATGATTATATCAATAGATGCAGAAAAAGCATTTGATAAAATACAACATTCCTTCATAATTAAGGCTCTCAACAAAATTTCATAGAAGGGACATCTCAACACAATAAAAGCCATATATGAAAAATCCATTTTCCTCATTATATTTAATGGGGAAAAGCTGAATGCTTTGCTATTAAAAACTGAAAGAAGACAAGGTTGCTCACTTTATACACTGTTTTTCAGTATAATACTGAAAGTCTTAGCCAATGCAATCAGACAAGAGAAAAAAAATTAAAGACATTCAAATAGGAAAAGAAGTAGTGAAATTATCTTTATTTGTACATGCTGATTATATACATAGAAAAAAGAATACACACACACACATAAACACAAAACTTCTGGAAGTGATAAATAAATACAATAAATTGCAGGATACTAAATCAACATACAAAATCTATAGCATTTCTATACACCAACAATGAACAGAATGAGGTAGAATTTAAAAAACCAATACCATTTTGCAGCCACAAAAAATATAAAATAGCTAGGAATAAAACTAACTATAGACGTCAGAGACCTCTACAAGGGAAACTATAAAATACTTAAAAAAGAAGTTGAAAACGATAACAAAAAAGTGAAAGGACATCCCATGTTTCTGGATTGGAAGAATTAAAAGAATCAAAATGTCAATTGTACTTTAATTAATTTATAAATTTAATGCAATATAAATTAAATTACCAGAAATATTCTTTACAGAATTAGAAAAAAATTCATAAACTTTGTGTGGAATCCTAAAAAACTCCATATCACCAAAGCAATACTGTGCCAAAGAACAGGTGGCATCTCACTTCCTGACCCCCAAATATATTACAAAATTGTGATAGTCAAAACACCATGGTACTAGCACAAAAACAAGCATGTAGACCAATGGAACAGAAGAGAAAACCACAAAATAAACCCTGAAATGTACAGCACTCTGGTTTTAGACAAAGGGCACAATACAATCCAGTGGGGAAAAGAAAATCTCTCCAAAAAATGGTGCTATAAAAACTGGATATTCTCTTCCAGAAAAATAAAACTATACTCCCTTAGGAACAGCAATTGGCATGGTGGTTAAAGGCACTGGATTCCTACATGGCCAACCGAGGTTTGATTCCTGGACCTGGCAGCTTGCTTTCTCAATCTCTCTCTCTCTCTCTCTCTCTCTCTCTCTCATCAGATTAAAAATAATAAGGAATGGAATTAAGCAAATGCTTTTTTAAAAAATGAAAAATAAAACTAGGGACCAGCAGTTAGCGTAATGGCTATGTAGCTGAACTCCCATGTAGTTGACTGCGATTCGAGCCCTGGACCCAGTGGCTTAAACTCATGCTGGGCACGTGTGCGTGTGTGCCCAAGATCCCAAGAGGAGAATGGAGGAGAAGGGATTTGGGTGTGGCCATCCCCCCTGGGGGGTGAGTTCTCATTTTCTGTCTCTCTGTCTCTCTCTGTCTGTCTGGCGAGCACGCGTGTCCTATAGCAAAAACCTCTAAAAAAAAAAAGTGCTAAAAATAAAACTAGACCACTATCTCTCACCACCAAAAATAATCTACTTAAAATGGATTAAAACAAGGGAAAAAAAAAGAACAGAAAAGGAAGGAAAAATAATAAAAGAAAGGGAAAGGAAAGGAGAAGGGAGGAGAGAGAAATTATTATAATACCACAAATTATAAAAATCCTTGTGGAAACAACAGGGAAAACTCTTGGAGACATCAGAATAAGCAAATACTTCTTAAATAAGACCCCCAAAGCACAGGTAATAATCCCAAATATAGAGAAATATGAATACATCAAGTTAGAAAACTTCTGTACAGTAAATGAAACAATAATTAGAATTAAAAGACAGCACTCAGAATGGGAGAATATATTTATATATATATATATGCAAATAATATATCAAATAGTGATAACCAGAATATACAGAGAACTCATTCAGCTTACCTGCAACAAATGAGCTGAATGAGTAACTCACCAACCAAGGAAGACATCTGCAAAGCCAAAAAGCCTATGAAAAAATGTTCAACATCCCTTTTCCTAAGGTAGATTCAAATCAAAATCACAGTGAGATACCACCTAACCACATTCGGTCAGAATGGCTAAAATTAAAAAAAAAAAAAAAAAAACAAGAAGAAGAAATATTAGTGAGATATTAGTGAGGTTGTGGTGAAATGTGACCTCTCCTACACTATAAATTTGTACAGCCTCTGTGGAGAACAATATAGAGGTTCCTCAAAGACCTACAAATAGAACTGCCATATGATCCAGCAACTCTCCTTGGGTATCAAAAGGATAGGAATACATTCAGTCAGAACACTTACACATTCATGTTTATTGGGGCATTATTCACAGTTGCTAAGATATGGAAACAACCCAGATGTCTAAGAACAGATGAATAGATTGCAAACAATGTGGCACATGTACAGTATGGAATACTATGCAGCCATAATAAACAATGAGACCCTGTCATTGGATAGTGGACAAATATGGAAGATTTAATGCTAAATGAAGAAAGCCAGACTGTGAAAAAGAGACAGTGCATGTAGCCGCTCAATATATACTGAATGTCTGCACTCTATGACTGAAACTGAATGATTGGGAGATATAAAAGCATTTAGAGCCCTCTCATTGGAAATAATGCGAGCGAGGAAAGAATGGGAAAATATATTCAAAATGTTAAGAGAAAAGCAATTTCAGCCAAGAATACTGTACTCAGCAAGATTATCTTTCATGTTGGAAGAAAAGACAAGAACATTCTCAGATAAACAAAACCTGAAAGAATTTACCAGCACCAGACCAGATCTCCAAG
>NW_006209397.1:707854-713279 GCF_000334495.1 Tupaia belangeri chinensis
AAATGGTATAGAAATAGATAACAGAGACAGTGTGGGAGGAGAACAGGAGGTGGCAGAGGGTAAGAGATAGGGAACCAAGGATGGGGGGAAAAAGCAAAACATACAGAAAACAAGAAATGGAAAATTATTTGCTGACAATAACATGTTTGTTGTTTGTTGATGTGCTTGATTGAGACAATATACAGTGTACTCTGGATGGAAAATCTCATTTTGTATGCTGTAATGATGTACAGTGAATGAATGCAAATAAATAAATTTTATAAAAATAAATAAATAAATAAATTCAACACAGATTTTACTGAGTTGAAATCAAAGTGTTAAAGAAAAGCATTCAGAGTAACTGTGAATACTAGAGAAGAGGAAAGTGGGCAATGGGAGAGCACTGAGGAAGGGAAAATGCAAAACATTTAATAGGAACCTAAAAATGGACAATTTTCTGTTGACAATAATTTGTATGGTAATGTCTTTGACTGGATTGATATTTATGGATATTTATGCTGAGAAGATCCATTTTGAAGCAGAGATGTACAATAATTAAATGTAAAAAAATAAAAGAAAATTAAAAATAAATAAAATAACAATAAATGTTTAAAAGGCAGTTTTTGATGTTTTATTTTTTTTTAGTTTTTTTTGTTATAAGGTGTGTTTGCTTGCTAGAGAGACACACACAAAGGAAGAAATTGAGAATTCACCTCCCCCTGGGGTGGATGGCTACACTGAGATCTCTTCTCTTCCATGCTCCTCTTGGGATTTTGGGCATGCACGCACATGCACCTGACATGTTTTTAGGTAACTAGGTCACAAGGTCCAGGAACTGAACTGCAAAATTGGCCATGTAGAAGCCAATGTCTTAACCACTATGGCATCTCCCAGCCCTCAGTGTCAGCAAGTATGATTTCTCTTGAGGTCTCTCTCCATCTTAAATGGCCACCTTCTGACTGTACTCAAATGGCCTTTTTTCTGTGCATGCATGTCCCTGGTGTTCATTACTCTTTTTATAAGGACATGGGTTCAACTGAATTAGGGCTCTACTCTTATTCTCTCTTGTAACTGTAATTGCTTCTTTTAAAATTCTTTAAAAATTCTATTTCCAAATACAGTCATGTTGAGGGTTATGACTTCATCATATTAAACTGGGGTGGTAGGATGTAGACACAATTTAGCCCAGAAGGACATTTTGTAATAACAAAGGACAAAATCCTCAGTGAAGATCTAAAGATCTTAATGCAACAGTGTCAAAAATCTATAAAGTGGGGCCAATGGTGCCATGGTAGCTAAAGGTGCTGGACTACCAATTGGGTGACCGTGGTTCAAGTTCCATACCTGATGGTTTGCTTTCATGCTCTCGTGCTCTCTCTAATAATGATGATAAATAAAATTAAATAAATAATTCTTTAAAAATCTATAAAGTGAAACTACAGAAAATAGGAGAAATATACAGAAATTCAACAATACTACATTTTAACTCACCTCAGTTAATTACAAATTGAAATAGTCAAAATGTTTATGGAAATTTGGGATCTGAGTAATCATAACTGAATTTGTCATTACTTTAGGTGAGTTAAAATGTAATATTATTGTTTTCCTTCATATTTCTCCTATATTATATAGTTTTACTTTATAGATTTTGACACTTATTTTTTCGTTTTGTATCAATCAAATTATTAAAATAATTATTTAAAATAATTAAATTAATTATTAAAAATGGTTAAAAATTACTTTGTGATTCTCCTTTCCCCCTACCACCTCCTATACTGTTTCTAGTATTTACAGTTACCCCCCCACTCCTTTCATACCTTCTAGTGTTTCAGTTTCTGCCGTAGCATATAGACATTTGGGATTAAGACGGGACTTAACAATGCCTCTCTTGCTTTGTTTAACATTATATCTTCTGGGACCAGCAGTTGGTGTAGTGGCTATGTCACTGGACTCCCATGTAGTCGACCACAGTTCAAGTCCTGGATCCAGTGGCTTAAACTCATAACGTGCACGTGTGCATGTGTGCAAGATCCTGACAGGAGAATGGAAGAGAAGGGATTGCAGCGTGGCCATCCCCCCGGGGAGTGATTGACTTCTCATTTTCTGTCTCTCTATCTTTCTGCCCAGCGCACATGCCCTATAGCAAAAACAAACAAAAACTCATTAAATCTTCCATATTTGTCCACTTTGTATCAAATGAAAAGATTATCTAATGATTATAATGTGTATAGAAATACCTTGGATTAGATTAATATGAACTGTATGAATGCTGGGAAAAATCATTATGTACTTTGTAAGGATGTACAGTGACTAAATGTAAAATTAAATAAGCATTGTTTTTAATAAAAAGATGAGCTAGACAGATTTATAGCAAGTAAATAGATGTATACCTTGAAAACTGAGGTGATGACTTCCTCTCTTTTTCTTCAAAGTTTATTTCTTCTAATGAGAGAGAGCAACTGAAAGAGTGAGAGAGAGAGGCTTCCCTAACAGGGCCTTCACACTATGATCTACCTGTCTCAGCTGACCAGATCAAAAGCACAGCATTCAAGCCTAGTGCACTCAGGGAGATTCTGGCAGGCAAATTAAGAAACTTTCCAATGTGTGTCCAGTTGCATTAGCAGTGTGTCACCACCTGGCCCCATATGCTTTGCTTTGCTGTTTGCTTTTTGCTTTTTGCTTTTTGCTTTTTCCTTTTGCATTTTGCTTTGCCCTCTTCTCTTCTCTTCTCTTCTCTTCTCTTCTCTTCTCTTCTCTTCTCTTCTCTTCTCTTCTCTTCTTTTTCTTTTCTCTTTTTGTTTCTTTTCTTTCTTTTTTCTTTTCTTCCTCTCTTCTCTCCTCTTCTCTTTCCTTTCCTTTCTTTCTTTCTTTTTTTTTTTCTTTTCCCTCCTGTTTTTGGTATAGGGTGCATGCACTCACCAGAGAAAGACAGACAGAGAGAACTAGAGGCTAGGAAAGTGAGAAATCACTCCCCATGAAAGATGGCCACACCACAATCCCCTCTGCTCTAGTCTCCTCTAATGATTTTGGGCATGAACACACATGTACCTAGGCTGATATGTTTATGTTTAATGAACATAAACAAAAATACTGTTAATAGATCACAAAGGAAACAGAAAATTGCAACAAGTACATGGTATAGACAACATTCTCTAACAAATACATAATAATGATATTAGAACTAGATAAAATAGAAGCCTCATGCACTGACTGGTGGTATGGAGGTTAAGGCTGCTAGATCTCACATGGCTGACTATGCAGTTTGAATTCTAGGTCCTGCCTCTTGAGATACACAGTGGATATATGTATATATGTGCCCACAGTCCTCAGAAGAGAATAGAGAAGGGATTGCAGTGTGGCCATCTCACCCGGGGATGATCTTTCACTTTTCTTCTCTCTCTCTCCGTCTCAGGTGAGTTCACATGACAAATAAACTAACAAACAAAAGGAAATAGAAAACCCCAATAGGGACCAGCAGATGGTATAATGGTTATGTCATTGGACTCCCACATGGTCAAATGCAGTTCAAGTCCCAGACCCAGAGGCTTGAAACACACCAGGTGAGTGTGCTTGCATGCCCAAGATCATAAGAGGAGAAGGGATTGCAGTGGGATCATCCCCTCTAGGAGGTGATTTCTCACTTTTTGTCTCTCTGTCTCCACAGTGAGCACACACACCCTATAGCAAAAATCTCTCCAAAGGAAAAAAAAAAGAAAAGAAAACTTCAATATTCTAGATATTAAATAAACCCTTCTCAATACACTTTTTTATGCAAAGAGAAATAAGTGCAAAAGAATATCTACAAAATAGCAGAAGAAAATGTGTAAAGTTGCATGTTTGATATAAATTACATATGAAAGTATTTGGGCTTGGCATCATTGGGGGGGGGTGCTATCAGCGTTGTTATGGTGACAAACCACCCTTGAATCCATCTTGTTTACATGATGAATTATCTATGGTTTTCTGCTATGCACTAGGTTGCTAAGTGTCTCCTCATTCCAAGACATTGCTGAGCAAGGAATCCCCATATGGAATATAACCCTTCTCATGGCAGAGAATTCAGGAATCTGGAAAAATCATGATTTCTCTTAAATCTCCTTAGATGTGACATGTATCGCCTTTGCTCAGATTTCATTAGCCAAAGAATTACATTTGGTCAGACCCAAAGGTAATGAGGTGAGAACAAGTAATCTCAAACTAGAAGTTGCCAAAGACCATAAGAAGAAATATATAATCAGTATGATTTTTATATTTATTGTTTTGTTCTGGTATATTTGCATTTCTTTTCTTTTTTCTTTATTCATAGGATGTATGCACTCACTAGAGAGAAACAGAGAAACAGAGAGAGAGAGAGAAGGAAAGAGACTGATCATGCCACAATCCTTTTTTCCATTTTTCCATTCTATAGGGACTTGGGACACACATATCTGGTGTGCTTTCCAAGTCCTCAGTGCTAGGATTTGAATCTTGGTTGTTCATGCAGGATCCAGTTCACCTTAACTACTAGGCTATGGAGCTGGCCCTATATTTTTATTTTCTAATTAATCATAAATCATGTTTGAGCATTTACATATATTATGGAAAATCACCCATTTTTTTCTAATATATAACAGTCCCCAGTCCCATAATTTCATGTCCCCTTCTGAATATATAGGCATATCCTCTTTCTGGTTCTAATATTTTATATTTTTCTTATTTCTATTATTTTATGGTTCAGAGTTGCTAGGTTTTACTTTTTTAAATTATACTGGCCTATGCTGACATTTTTCTTTAAAATTTACTAGAGGGTGTGGTTGCTCACCAGAGAAAGACAGACCGAGAGGGAGAAAGATCTCTCTAATGGGGCATGGTCAGGCCACAATCCTTTCTCCTAAACTTCTCTATCCTGTCAGGATTTCGGGCAAGAATGCACATGTACCTGGAGTGTTTTGTAAGCTTCTGGTGCTGGGAACTGTACAGCACAGTCAACTATGTGAGATCTGGTTTCCTTAACCACTAGGCACATGGCCAACCCACTGAAAAACATTGTTTAGTTGTATTTACAGTTACATAAATTTTTAGCTCACAAATTTATGCTTTCATACTTACTAATTTCGTTTCCAATTTTATTTTGCTTGATGCTGTATGCAACTTCTTGATTAAATTCTCATATAATTAATTTTCAATCTTCATTATACAATATTGAAACAGCTTATAACTAATAATATTCCTCAGTCCAGCTTTAGCCAATCTCATAAGCTTTCTCATTGTTTTTAATTTCTAAGTAGTCTATTTTCGGTTCTTCTTTGACTACAAAGTTATTTGAGTGTTTTTTAATTTTATTTTAACATACTTAATATTTAGTTTCATTTTATGTTATTTCATTATTGTTAAGGCTAAATTAATTTATAACAGTCAAAAATTGTGGCTTTGGGGGAACCACAGGTAGCTTTAATGCTAATTTTGT
>NW_006209397.1:713455-715682 GCF_000334495.1 Tupaia belangeri chinensis
GGTTGGCAAGAGCACGCGCCCTACAGGGGAAACTTCTCCAAAAAAAAAAAAAATGTGGCTGGGAGCCAGCAGGTGGTATGGTGGTTATGTGTTGAACTCCCACATGGTCAATTGTGGTTTGAGTCCTAGACTCAGTGGCTTGAAAATCATGCCTGGCACATGAGCAAAAATCTGAGATGAGAATGGAGGACAAGAAATTTCTGTGGGGCCAACCTCCCTGGCAGGAAGTGATGTCTCACTTTCCCTCTCTGTCTCTGTCTTTCTCCAGCGAGTGAACACACTCTTATAGAAAAAAAACCTGAAAAAAGGAAAACATTGGCCTTAAATAATTATTACTTAGATATTACTATGTTAATATCTTAATATTATATTATCACAAATAAATGTACGTTATTTTGTTTATTTATTCTTTTAAATGTGTTCTCCAACAAACTCTAAGTTTCTGTGACCATCTTATAGGTGAAGAAAAATATTTTATTTACAGAGATTTCCATTTATAATATGTATACACTTCTATTTTTATTTCGTGAGAGGGCTTGTGTATCCACCAGAGAAAATGGGGTGGGGAAAAAAAAAAGCACCCTATAGGAAATAGTCACTATGCAATCCCTTCTCCATTTCTCAATCCTTTTGGGATTTTTGGACACACACATGTACCTGCTATGTTTTTCAAACTGCTGGGTTCAGAACTCAAACTGTGCAGTACACCATGCTGGATCCAGCCAACTTAACCACCCTGTCATGGGCTAACCCAAATATGTATGTATTTCAATCTACCCGAAAATAGATACTAATCCTGTTTTCAAGTCTGATAATACTACTTATTTTCAAATGTCCTAAACACATGTATTTCAACAATAAATTTCAGACCAGCTTAGTGGTGCAACTAATATGCTACTCAAGCTATACTGGATCTTTATGGAAGATCAGAGTTTGATTTATGAATCAAACTCTATACAATCATGTGTCCATACACATGATCATAATTGGCTGAAAAGGCTGTGGGGCTGTAGAGGTTTAATAGAATGAGATCTTATAGAGTGTGCTTCTCTCTTTTCTTTATATTAACCATTCTTATTAAAGCAAGAAATAAACATACAATAAATAAATTAATTTCAAAATGTAAAAATTTGTCAGACCATATTCTCAAGAACACCACATAAAACAATAAATAAAGATACAAATGAATATATGTTTTTATATTCAGGGACCTTAATTATTAGAAACGTGGGGCTGGTTCCATGTTGTAGTGTTTAAAAGAGTTGGATCTCACATGGCTAACCATGGTGGTTCAAATCCCAGCACTAGTGACTCGAAAAACACATAAGGCATTAATGTGTCTCTTTGTGTGTGTGTGTGTGTGTGTGTGTGTGTGCATGTGTGTGTGACTTCAAAATATAAACAAGATAGGGACCAGCAGTTAGCGTAATGGCCATGTCGCTGGACTCCAACATAGTCGACCGTGGTTCACATCCCAGACCCGGTGGCTTAAAACTCACACCGGGCGCGTGTGCGTGCGTGCCCAAGATCCCGAGAGGAGAATGGAGGAGAAGGGATTGCGGTGTAGCCATCCCCTCTGGGGGGTGATTTCTCGCTTTCTATCTCTATGTCTCTGTCTGTCTGTCTGGCGAGCGCACGCGCCCTATAGCAAAAACCTCTGAAAAAAATATATATAAAAACAAGATAGAAACATGGCAAAAAAGAGATTGCAGTGTGACCACATCCCATGGGGGGTGATTTCTCCTCTTCTCACTCTATCTCTTTCTCTCTGGTGAATACATGTGTCCTCTAACAAAACAAAAGAAAAAATAGTGTATACTTTCAATTATTTCCTATTTATCTGCTCCAATTCTAAGATAAGTTTCCTGATAATATTTTGATGTTGTCAAAATACTATTTTATTTATAAATGTTTTTGTTTTTCATGTGTTTCATACATAGAGGTCTGTAACATCATCTTATGTAAGTATACCTTTTGTCAATATAAATATCCCTGTTCAGGGCTAGCAGGTGGCATGGCTGCTAAGGGGCTGAACCCCCATGTGACCAACCACAGTTTGAGTCACAAACCTGACAGCTTTTTTCTCTCTCTCTGTGACTCTTTCTAGTCAAATTAAATAATAATAATATAATAATATAATGAAATAAATAATAATTTAAGAAATAAATAAAATAAATGTCCTTATTAATTCCCAATATTTTTGGTCTTGGAAGCTGCCAAATTCATA
>NW_006209397.1:715706-718248 GCF_000334495.1 Tupaia belangeri chinensis
TTTTTTTTTTTCTTCAAAGCATTTGTCAGTTATAACTATACTTTCCTAATTCAACTTTAAAATTGTAGTTGCTGTTTTCAGAAAGTTGTGTTTTGCCTTTTTTAAAAATGATATGATAATAGAAAGCATAAGTGAGATAACAGAGACTGTAAAAAAGGGGAGTGAGTGGTAGGGACTAGATGGTAATGTGTGGAGCAATGGGAAGAAACATTTAACAAACAAAAGAATGTAAAGTATTCTATTATAAAAATTATGTGATTTTTGCTTTATAAAAATTAAAACTAAAATTCATGGTAATGGGACCAGCACGTGGCATATTGGTTAAGGTTAACTACTCCCATGTAGTCAACTGCTATTTGAGACCTGGAACCAATTACTTGAAACTCACACCAGGCTGGTATGTGTGCATGCCCCAAATTCCAAGAGGAAAATGAGAAGGGATTGCTGTGTGGCCATCCCTCCCAGGAGGTGATTTCTTACTAGGCCTCTTTGTCTCTCTGCACACATCCTATAGCAAAAATCTCTCTCTAATAAATAAATAGATAGATAGTAAAACATTTCTCTTAAGTAAATAAATAAATAGTAAAACAAAAAGATAGGTGGGGGTGGTTGCTGTTTTAACCAAACATAGAATTTCTGGTAACTTCCTTGTTTTGTTTTGTTTTGTTTTTTGGGCCATAGGGCTTATATGCTTACCAGAGAGAGATGGCTATGGTGTCATCCCTTCTCTTCCATTCTCCTCTTGGGATTTTCGACACACAAAAACAGCCCCTGGTATGATTTTCAAACCTCAGTGTATAAGACTCAAATCATGGCTAAACATGTGGGAGTGTAGCACCTTAACGACCATGCCACCTATTTGGCCCCAGTTAAATTCATTTTAAAAAAGACATTGAGGGAACCAGCAGTTAGCGTAATGGCTATGCTGCTGGACTCCCACGTAGTCGACCACGGTTCACGTCCTGGACCTGGTGGCTTAAAACTCACGCCGGGCGCGTGTGCGTGCGTGCCCACGATCCGGAGAGGAGAATGGAGGAGAAGGGATTGTGGCATGGCCATCCCCCCTGGGGGGTGATTTCTCGCTTTCTGTCTCTATGTCTCTCTCTGTCTGTCTGGCGAGCGCACACGCCCTACAGTGAAAAATCTCTCCAAAAAAAAAAAGAAAAAAAAAGACATTGACAAAATTTAACTGTGCACAGTTAAATTTCATTCTATTCTTATATTTTGAGTTAATTTTTCTTTCCCCCTATAAAATCGCCTAGTTTATTGGTATTTAAAAATCTATCAGCACAGCCTTTCCATAGGTCCTGGTGATTGCTGTCGAAATTGGCAAGTTCATAAAACCCAGAAAAGTGGTGCTGGTGCTGGCCAGATGCTACTCCATAAGTAAAGCTGTCATCATGAAGAACACTGATGATGGTACCTCAGATTGCCCTTACAGCCATGCTCTTGTGACTGGAATTGACCTTTATCCCCACAAAGTGACAGCTGCCATGGGCAAGAAGAAAATCGCTGAGAGGTCAAAGATCAAGTCTTTAGTGAAGGTTTATAACTATAATCACCTCACGCCCACATGGTACTCTGTGGATATTCCCGTGGACAAAATTGTGGTCAACAAGGATGTCTTCAGAGACCCTGCTCTTAAACCAAGGCCCGGCAGGAGGCGGGAGGCAAAGGTCAACTTTGAAGAGAGGTACAAGATAGGCAAGAATAAGTGGTTCTTCCAGAAACTGTGGTTTTAGGTGTCTTATGTTTCAGTTATTAAAAAGGTAGAAAAACAATCTATCAGCACAACATTTTATATGGCATTATTGTATGGATTTTTAATGTCATGTCTTTCCATGATCATATTCTTTTCTCCCTTCTATTATAGTGTGACTGTTTTCATTTGGTGTGACTTACCATACTCTGTTCTATTTTATTAATCTTTGAAAATCTACCTTTTGGACTAATCAAGTATAATATGCTGTTCTTTTTTTCCTGTTTCATATTGGTTTTTAATCTATATTAATTAAGTCTTTATGTTTTCCTAAGGATAATTATACTGCTATTTTCTAATTTGTTCATCTGAATGGAGAATAAAAATGTTCTCTTGTCATAAAAATTCTTATGGATTTTCCTTAAATACAGTTTTTATCAAAATATAGTTTTAATTCTACAAAATATTCCATAAAATATCAGCTTTCTGCAGTTACTTACTGTGTCTTAGTCTATTATTGTGTTACTTACAGAAACACTTGAGAATGGATGGTTTTTAAAGAATAGAGGTTTATGGGGCAAGCAGGTGGCATGGTGGTTAAAGTCCTGGACTCCCACATGGCCACCTATGGTTCAGGTTCTGGGCCTGGAAGCTTGAAAATCACACTGGGCATGTGTGTGTGCATGCCCAAATTCTTAGGAGAACAGAAGAGAAGGGATTGTGGTATGGCCATCCCCGCTGGGGGGTGATTTCTCACTTTCTCTCTCTTTGGCATGTGCATGCACCCTATTGCAAAAACTTAAAAAAAAAAAAAAAGAAAGGAAGGAAGGAAGAAAAACTATA
>NW_006209397.1:718399-730163 GCF_000334495.1 Tupaia belangeri chinensis
TAGGGAAAGCATGGTCTATGTCCCATGAGGGCCTCTGTCTACCTCATTTCCTGTCCACCTCATTTCCTCTCCTTATAAATCCACTGGAACTCAATCATGGTGGCACTGTCCTAACCACTCAAGCACTAGCACTAATCTTTTAAAGGCCCCACCTTTCAACACAATGATTGAAACAAATTTTAACCTTTTTATTCTCATTACAATAAAATCTCAACACATGAACCATTACACTCCCTTAAGCCTTAATTTCTCCGTCTGTAAAATAAGTATTTTCTTCAAGATTGTTATTATATAAGACTGTATGTATTTTTGTTTTCTTTTGACATCAAAAGTTTTTAGTACAGGCTTTTTTGTTTTTACTATAGGGCACATATGTAAGAGAGAGAAATCACCCCCTAGGGCATGTGATTATGCACAATCCCTTCTACTCCATTCTCCTCTCTGGATTTTGGCATGCATGATATGCTCCCAGCATGATTTTCAAGCCGCCAGGTCCAGGACTCAAACTGTACAGGTGGCCATGTGACATCCTGTCACCCTAACCACTACACCATGTGCTGGACCAAATAGAAGATCTTTTCAAATTCTGTTTAATTGTTTTTATTTATATACTTCTCTCTCTCTTACTAATCCCAACCTGGGATTTTTTTTATAGTTGTATTGTCATTTTAACAGGACATCTCACCCCTAAGATTAAATGTAACGACTGGAGTGAGTAAATATTACTAATTAGAAGATCGTTATTTCACTCTGAATTGGGATAGGGACAGAAAAATTAAAGTAAAAATTTCTAATTTTAATATTGATAGGATATCCTCTTTATTTTCATAATTTAAAAGTTTTTCTAAACTATGATTACATGTCTGTTTCTTTTCATTGATTTTTACATGTAATGCATTTTTTAAAATTTTTGTTTGTTTTTATTTACCTTTAATCATTGTACATTTTGGCAGCATACAATATAGGTTCTCAAAGCATAAATGCATTACAATGTATTTTTTGTTTAGTCAAAATAAAATATCAACATAACCTAGTCTGAAGTCTAAGTAGGAAAATTATCCTAATAACAGTTTAAACAAGGAAAAATGTGCTAAATTAGCATTAAGATTAAGTTAACCAGGGCCTATAATTCTTTCCTTTCTCTCTTTGACAATGATATTCTTGCAGGTGAAATTATTTTAAATTCACCTCCCATGAATCATACTTTTGATTCTGTACATTCCATTCAATACCACTATTCTGATTCTAACCTGCATTTTATCTTATTTGAATTGATTTTCTTACCAATATTTTCTGCATCCATCATTTTCTCCCCACAAACATAGAAAATGCTGCTACTCAATTTACATTCCTAAAGCACTCTACTCTTAATGTTACTCTTTTCCTTTTTTTTTTCTACATGGCATGTGCGCTATAGGGCATTTTTGCAATAGGGCATGTGTGCTCACCAGAAAGAGCCAGAAAGAAAACAGCTCCCAGGGGTGATAGCCACGCAGCAATCCCTTCTCATCCACTCTCCTCTCAGGACTTTGGACACACACTCACATGGGCCCAGCCTGTTTTTCAAGCCACTGGGTTCAGTACTCAAATCACATTGTCAGCCATATGGGATCCAGCAGCCTGAAATACCATGACACTGACTGGCCCTTCCTTGCTTAAAAATCAATCATTCAAACAAGCAAACACACAAACTGTACTGTCTCCTATTTTCTACCAAACTAAGTCAAAGATTCTCATCCTTGTTTTCAAATCCCTCTATAAAATGGAGTCAAAATGTTTTTAGTCTTTTGCTACATAAAACCTTTAATATCTAGATAGTATAAATGTCACTTTTCATTCTTGACTTATTTTGCTTACTGCGTATGTTTTCAGAATCATGTCTCTTTGTTTATTTTCTATTATATGGCACTTTCTACAACTCCACCATTTCTTCAAATCCTGTTTGTACTATTATTTTCTCTGTAAAGCCTGTCCTTAGCCATTTTTTATCTTTACCTGTAATTACACCAATTACAGGTGACTTTTTTTCTTTTCTTTCTTTCCTCCCTTTTTTTTTTTTTTTGATAGCTAGTGGTATATTAAGGTACCTTATTTTGTCTTTTATCATAGTTATTTTTGTCCTTCCCATGCCTCTCCTAATGAATTTTAATCTCCTTGAAGGCATAAATGATTACTTACGTTGCTGCTTTCCTGCAAATTCTAGCATTATGTCTTCCATGTAGCAGGTGCCAAATAAGTATTTGTTCAATTGTATTAAGTATTAACTCACATTTTCCTTTAGGGCATCTGAGTGTTCAGTGTCCTGGAAAACGCTTAGGAATGCAACAAGATAAAAAATGGTTCATTAATCCCTGCTTTTGAAGGATCAGTTAAAATTCTATTGGACAGCATTGCAAAAGTTATTTTAAAACTTCACATTAATTCTTTTGCAACTTATAACTACCATAAGCATGTAATTAATCTTCTAAACTGGGAACTCTCAAAGTGAAACAAGAAACTATTAATAATTTTGCTGGGACAACAGGCATAAGGCAGAACTATTCTGGGCAACCAGGATGTTAGGTCATCCACAGTATAACTTAATTAACATGGTTTTGCCTGTTTTCTTTTAATTCTAGTCCTACTGCTCAGTCAAGTGCTTATTGAATATGCCTGCTCTTGAGATACTTCATTAAATGATAAGTATACTGAACTCATACCATGGTAAAATTAATCAAAACTTTCTCAAAAGATTCAATAACCCTATGCAAATCCCTGTGTTATAACTTTGAGATGACTGATGGCCTTCTATATCTGAATTTTCTTTCTATATCTGAAATATTTCTCTAGGCAAGTATTTTCCACATAGAAGCCTAATTCTATATTTTCAAGAAAATGTTTTTAGTAAATAAAATACTGAAGATGAAGCTAATAATTACTGTGAACCTCCTGATTCCATTCTTTCCCATCCTTCCCCAATGTTGAAAGAAATATGGATAACTATTGTTCAGTGACACAACGTTAAGTCTTCATATCCATAAAAAATAGTATTTATCTCCTTTAATGAAGTCTTTGTGTAGGTCATTAGAGTTTAATAATTTTTCCCATAAAAGTCATCTATATTTCTTATTAAATTTATTCCTAAGTGCCTTAAAGCTTTATTGCTAATATAATTGGTTTATTTTAATAACTAATAATCAAGAGTTCAAACTGTAGCTGGTATAATGAAGCACATTGATTTACATGTATTATTCTTTCTTTCTTTTTAGTGGGTGAAGGTTTTTGCCTTAGGGCACACATGCTTGCTAGAGGAGGGGGAGACAGAGACAGAGACAGTGAGAGGGAATGTGAAAAAAACACCTCCCCAGGGGGAATGGCCACACCACAATCCTTTTTCCTCTGTTGTCCCAGGATCTTGGGCATGCATGTATACCTGCCCAGTGTGAGTTTCAAGTCATTGTGTCTAGGTGGGACTTGAATCATTGTCAGCCATGTTGGAATAGAACAATGTAATTGCTATGCCATCTGTTAACCCTTCTATTTCTTTATATTTTTAGAGAGAGATTTTTTGCTATAGGGCATGTGCACTCACTGGAGAGCCAGAGACAGAGGGAGGGGTGAGATGACCACACCACAATCTCTTCTAATCCATTCTCCTGTCAGGATTTTTGGCACACACACACACACACACACACACACACACATATGCCCAGGGTAAGTTTTAAGCTCTAGATCTGGAACTCAAACCACCTACGACTATGTGGAAGTGCAGGGACTTAATGGTCAATTCCACCATCTGCTGGTCCTAATCCTTGTATTTTTCTTTAAGTGAGCAATATTACTGAACTATCCTATTGGTTTTGGTAAATCTTTACATATTCTTTAAGATCTTTCAAGTGGACAATGATACGAAACATAATTTCTTAACAATCTTCGTTGGAATTATAGTAGAATTTAGAATTATAGTGGAACCATTCTAAAATATTATGTCGTTATTAAACATGATGGGTAGAAAGAATTTTACTTATCTATTTTTGATTATTTGCCTGAGTATTTTCTTTTAAGACAGGGTCTCAGGGTCAGCAGGTAGCATAGTAGTTAAGTCACTGAACTCCCACATGGCCAACTGTGATTTGAGTCCCGGACCAGGTGGATTGAAACTCATGCCAGGTGCGTGTACGTATATGTGCAAGAACCAGGGTGAAGAATGGAGGAAATGGGATGGCAGTGTGGCCGTTCTCCCTGGAGGGGTGATTTCTCACTTTCTCTCTTACTGTATCTGTCCCTGTCTCTCTGGAGAGTGCATGTGCTCTAAGGTAAAAACAAACAAACAAACAAAAAAACAAAAAACAAACAAACAAACAAACAAAAAGCCACCTCTATAAAAAAATAACAAAAGACAGGGTCTCATTGTGTTATGGTCCTCTTACTATAGATTCCCAAGTATATAAGGCCACAAGTGCACAGTACCATGTCTTGCTCTTTCTAACAGGGTCCTCTTATCTTGCCTGGGCTAGCCTTGAGCTTGCAATCCTTTGTCTCAACCTTCTGAGTTACTGAGATTACAGATGTATATCTCTGCACCTGGTCTTTAGACTGGACCAGAAATTGAACATGAGCATTCTATGTGGTTTCAACATGTGAAACAGCTTGTTTTAGGGGCCATGCCACCATGGCCTTCCTACTTAGGCCTCCTTGCTGTTTGATTTCTTTTTTTTGTTTTTTTGTTTTGTTTTGTTTTGTTTTGTTTTGTTTTTATCACTGGAGGCCCAGCTACAATGGTGCAGGGGCTGGGTACCATTGTACAATACTGAAACCACATGAGAGACCCGGGTTTAACATTGAGACAGCCTGAACACATTAGACATGCCCATGCATTCCTATTATCCTGGCTAGCTGGGAGGTCAATGGGAGGATTGCAGTATGGTAAGACTTTGCCAATGGTACATGTTTTTCTGTCTCATGAAGTAAGTAAATAAAATAAAATGAAATTGTAAAAAATGGGCATTGTAATTTCTTCATTTTTGGTATTTAGAAGTCTTTTTTATTTTATTTTTATTTGAAAAATAATAATTATATATATTTTTGGTTACATTGTGATGGCATACATTATGATACATGTATACTCTGTGGAATAATTAAATCATTACAATCAATAGCTAAATTAAGATATCAATATTTTCACACACTTATTTCTTTGTGATGAGAACATTTGAAATTCACTCTGCACAATTTTGAAATACAAATTTATTGTTAACTGTACTCATAGTGTGCAATATATTAGTAGAATTTATTCCTCCTGTCTGTCTAAAACATTGTATCCTTTGACTAATCATCCCTTCCCCCATCTTCAGTCAGTCTTCAGTAACCACCATTCTATTCTCCACTTTTGAGTTCAACTTTCTAAAAAAAAAAAAAAAAAAAAAAAAAAAAAAAAAACCAAAAAGGGGGGAACTTCACAAGAGCAAAAAAAAAAGCCAGAAAGCGTGTAAACTTACCAGAGACAGAGGAAAAAAAGAGGGAAAATGAGAAAGTACCTCCCCGCCATGAGGATGGTTATGCCATAATCCTTTGTCCATTTCTCTCTTCTTTCAGGATTTTGACCATACAAGTACATGTTCCCAGTGATTTTTCAAGCTGCCAGGTGTGGCACTTGAAACATGCTGTACGCCACGTGGGATCCATCTTCCTTAATCACAACACCACCAATTGGCCTGAGTACAACTTCTGTAGACACATTTAAAGGAGATCATACAATGTTTGTTTGTTTGTTTGTTTTGTGCTTGGCTTATTTCACTTAACATAATGTCCTCCAGGTTTTTCTATGCTGTACAAGGTATACAAGGTTTGCCTTTTTTCCACATCTTTGCCAACACTTGCATTTCCTCTTTTGATAACAATCATTCTAACAGGTGTGAGATGATAGCTCACTGTGGTTCAATTTCATTTCCCTGATGATGAATGATGAGCATTTTTTTCATGTATCTATTTGCCATTTATATATCTTCTTCGAAGAGATAGCCACTTAGTTCCTTTGACCATTTCTTTCTTGACTGAGTATATATTTTTTTCTCACTAACAATTTTTTTTGAATTTCTTATGTATTTTGGATATTAATTCCTTATTGGATGTATGCTTTACAAATATTTTACCCCAATCTACGGTTGTCTCTTTATTCTGTTATTTGTTAAAATTAATTTGTCGCCTAGGAATTCTGGTAAAATAATGAATATAAATTATGATAGTGTGTATCTTTTTCTTGTTCTAGACTTCAAATGGCCTTATTCTATTGTTTCACCACTAAGTTTGATGTTTACTATAATCCTCTATCAAGTTAAGGAAATTCTTTTGTATTTACATTTTATTAAAATAGTTTATCATAAATAAATTTGAATTTTTCTCAAGTGATTTTTCTGCATTTAATGAAGTAATCCTATAGTTATTTCCCTTAATCAGTTTAAGTTTAAATTACATTGATCAATTTTCTGATTATTAACCAATCATGCATTTTGAGGATAAATCTCATAGTGAGGATGTGTTATATTTTTATCTTTTGTTGGAATTAGATTGAAAATATTTTATGTGAGACTTTGACTGATGATCAGATGTGAGAATGTCCAATAAATTTTCTTTCTTCAAAGTTTTTTTATGTTGATGTTATTATTATTTCTGACTTTTTTCCTATAAAATATCTTTATGTAATAAGTATAATATATTCTTTGAATGTTTTATAAAAGTTGGTTTTATAAAAAAAAAATTAAATCTAGTATTTCCTTCTGAATTGAAATTTCATTTATTCCATATATATAAATGAAATATAGAGAGAGTCAAGAAGATAGTTCTTAGGAAAATTGGTTCATGTGAGTATGGACACTAAGAAGTCCCACAATATGACCTCTGCCAACTGGACAGTCAGAAAAGCCTGTACCATGGCTCAATTTATGTTTTAAGACAGGAGAACCAGGAAAACTGATAGTAAGGGGCCAATGGTGCCTGTCCCAAAGTCCAGGAGCCGGAGGAACTGGAGTTTTGAAGTCTAAAGGCAGGAAAAGAGGAGGTTCCCATCTCCAGAAGAGAGTAAATTCTCTACTGTTCTGCCTTTATGTTCCATCTGGAGCCTCATCCAATTGGGTGGTACCTACCCACACTGGATGAGGGAAGATTTTACCCACATTGGATGAGGGAAGATTTTTTTTTTTTTTTTTGCTCAGTCCACTGATTCAAATGCTAAACTCCAAAAACACTAGGCTCTTAGTTTGTTTTGTGCTATGATAACAGAATAATACAAAATGGAAATGAATTGTTCACTGTTCTAGAGATTGAGAAGTTTAGGATTAAAGGGCTGACATCTGTAGAGTGCCTTCCTGCTGCATTGTTTCATGGTGAAAGGTGAGAAGAGAGAGAAAAATAAAGAGTGTGCATGACTGGGAGCCAAACTCATCCTTTAATAAGAAACCTACTCCAGTGATAATGAACTAACTCCTGCAATAATAGGAGTTATGCATGAGAACAGAGACTTCATGGCGTATTCACCACTTAAACGTTTCCCATCTTTAAAGTTGTCTCATCAAGGATTAATTTTCCAACATATAAACTTTGTTGGGAACATTCAAACCATGGCATTTGCCCTATGACTTCCAAAACTTAAGGCCATCCCACATGCACAATACATTCATTTCATCACAATAACACCAAAGTCTTAACTTATTCTAGCATCAACTCAAAAGTTTCACCTTGATTCTCCCCCTCCCAATCTCCATTGCCCATCACCCTCCCACACTGTCTCTAGTATTCAGTTACTCTCCATGCTTTTATACTTTACACTCTCAGTTTCTGCCATAGAATGCAGACATTCAGTATATATTGAGTGGGGACATAACGATGCCTCTCTTTCATAGTCTGACTTGCTTTTCTTCACAGTAAATATTCTATGTTCACCCACTTTCTATCCAATGCCAGGGTCTAATAGTTTTTTATGGCTGAGTCATATTCCATAGTGTATATGTGCTACACTTTTTAATTCATTCATCTGTTTATGGACATTTGGGTTGATTCCATGTCTTAGCAATTGTGAATAATGCTGCAATAAACATGAATGTGTAAGCACTTTTCCAACTGAGTGTATTACTATATTTTCGGTAGATACCCAGGAGTTAAATTGCTTGATCATATAGTAGTTTTATTTGTAGGTCTATGATTAACCTCTATATTGTTCTCCTCCATGGTTGTACTAATTTACATCCTCACCAACAGCATAGAATGATTCCCTTCTCACCACAGCCTTGCCAGCACTTTATCTTCTTCATCTTTTGTTTGTTTTCTTAGCTTTTCTTAATGGGATTAGATGGTATCTCATTGTGATTTTGATTTGCATCTTCCTTATGATAAGGGGTGTTCGGCATTTTTTTCATATGCTTTTTGGATGTCCATACAACTTCTTTAGAGACTTGTTTTTTTAGCTCATTTGCCCATCTTGTAATTGCATTATTATTATTTTTTTTTTTTTTTTTGCAGATAAGCTGTTTGAGTTTCCTGTATATTCTGGTTATCAGTCCTGATCTGAGGTAAAGATTGCAAATATGTTTTCCCATTCCAAGTGCTGTCTATTCACTCTAATTATTGTTTTTTTCTGATGTGTAGAATTTTTACTCTGATGTAATCATGTAATCCCACTTGTCTATTTTTTGGATTATTGCCTGTGCTTTGAGAGTCTTATTTAAGAAGTATTTGCCTACAGTGATGTCTTTAAGAGTTTTCCCTGTGGTTTCCACCAATATTTTTATAGTTTGAGGTTTTCTCTTCAGAACTTCAACCCATTTTGACTTGATTTAAGACAATGGTGAGAAATAGGGTCCAGTTTCACTTTTCTTCAGATTGATATCCAGTTTTTCCATCAACCTTTGCTAAAGATATTTTCTTTCCCTCACTGGATTGCCCTGTTCTTCTTTTAATTATAAATTTCACCTTTAAATCATTTATATTCTCTCAAATCATCCCATATGCAGATGAGAGAAGCAACAGACCATTGTGAATGCTTTGCTGTTTAAATATTTCTTTAAAATATCATAATTTATCACTCTTTTCTATTTTTTTTTTAGGTTTTTGTCATAGGGTGCATGCATTCACTGGAGAGAGACAGAGAGAAGGAAAATGAGAAATCAGTTCCCAGGGGAACTAACCACACTATGATCACTTCTCCTCTATTCTCCTCCTGGTGTTTGGGTATGCACATATACACACTTCCTAATATTCTTCAAGCCACCAGGTCCAGGTCTTGAACCACAGTTGGCCATGTGGGAATCTAGCACTGTAACCACCACACCACCTGCTACTCTTTAATTCATCACTCCTAAATTCTCCCTTCCATAAAACCCTCAGGTGTAGATACAGTTCATCTAGTTTCTCTGCCACATGATAACAAGAATGAACTTTCCTCTAGTTTTCAATAACTTGCTCCTCATTTCTATCTGAAAAATCATTAGTATTGCTATTTCCATTCATATTTCTACCAATATTCTGATCACAACCACTGAAATAATCTGTAAAAAGATTCATACTTTCTCTATAGCTTTTTGCTATTCTGAACTTTCACCAGAATTGTCCTTAATTCTTTATTTACAGCAAGGCTACTTTTTCTAGCCTGCTCTTCCAAAGTCGTATGGCCTTTGTCCATTACTTAGTTGTAAAGCTACTTCCACATTTCCAGCTATTTGTCATTGTAACACCTACTTCAAGTACCCATTTTCTGCCTTAGTGTGTTTTGTGCTGCTATAACAGAATGCCACAGAATGGATCATTTATTATGGGCAGAAATTTACTTCTCATAGTTTTGTAGGCTGGGAAGTCCAATATCAAGGGGCTAGCAATTGGACAGGATCTTCCTTCTTTGTCATTCCATGGTAAAAGGCAAGCAGATGAGAGAAATAGTGAGAGAAAGCAAAAGGGACCTGAACTTGTACTTTTGTGAGAAACCCACTCCCACAATAATGAATTCACTCCCACAGTAATAGCAGTAATCCATTTGTGCAAACAGAGCCTTCATGGCTTAATCACCAGTTAATTGTCCCCCTCATAATAATAGCACATTAAGTTTCTAACACATGAACATTGAGGAACACATTCAAGCCACAGTACAGGCATACCCAGAAATAATACTTTACCAGCTCTCTAGGTATCATTGAACCCAGTGAAGTCGACATCTTAAATTAATCATCATAAATACATAATACAAATAGGTGTAAATTTAATATCAGTAGCATACAACATGAAGGAGGAAAAGTAAAAACAGAGTTCTTGCATGTAAGGGAAGTTAATTTGTTATCAGTTTAAAATAGACTGTTATACTATAAGATATTTAAGCCAATTGGTAGCACCAAGTACTAGAGAAGTTACACAAAATAAAAACAGAAAACAATAAAAATAAATCAATTGAAAAGACAACAAAGCCTAAAAAATGCAACAAGTGACCAAAAGTAAAGGGTGGGGGGTGGTAATGCCCCTAATACAAACTGAAAACCATTAACAAAATGGTAATGGGAAATATGCTAAGCAAAATACAGTAAACACAAAGAAAAATGTTGCATGATTGTACTTACGTCTAAAAGTCAAATACATAGAAATGTAGATTGGTGGTTACTAGAGGAAGTAAGGCGATAAAAATGCTGAGAGTTTGATCAATGGATACAAAGTTCCAGTTACATAGAATGATTAAATTTGGTGATTGAATATACAGTTATTAATACTGTATTGTAGAGTAGAAATCTACTAAAAGTAGATAAAAAAAAGAGTAGATTTCAAGTGTTCTAACTCCAAAAGAAAATAAAGTAAATGAGGCCTATGTGAGGAGATTAATATGTTAATTTGCTTGATTGTTTTTATCATTTTAGTATATATCAAGCAAATAGTGAGCAAGTCATTTCTATAGGTATTTATTTATGATTAGCTTTTTTTTTGTTCAAAGAATTTTTTTTATTTAACTTTATTTATTTATTTATTTTAATTTGACCAGAGAGAGACAGAGTGAGAGAGAGAGGGAAAGTGAGAAAGCAAGCCACCAAGTCCAAGACCCGAACCACGGCCTGCCATGTGGGAATCCAGTGCTCTTAACCACTTCACCACCTGCTGGTCCCTAATGCATAGCTTTTAATTGTACACATAGTAACTTTTAAACTTGAAGCTTAAAGGAAGAGAAAAACTCATAATAAAGGGAGGCCTGCACATTGTGCATGAAACCTTATTGTATTTGTATTTTATACATGAAATATCAAAGAAATGGGGAAAATGATGACTGATATATAGGGGAATGCTTAGTATCTGTTCTCTCACAACACATGGGATCTTTTTATGCTTCTATTGAAGGATATGAACTCATAATGATAAGGTAGTTATGCTCACAAAAAGATCTTCTGAAAACTCTGGGCAAAAGTAGGTCTGACATGATGCCAAACTGATAACTGAAACTATAAGTAGAATGATCCATCACTTTTCTTTGAAGTTTTACACAGTATAAGCTTAGTATGCTAAGTACTGAAGGAGGGCGCTAATAGAAATTAGGTATTCCTAGATGTGTTATATTCACAGAAGAAGAAATAGCATCAAAATGAGAGGCCTTGACAATGAGCCCAAAAAAAGGAAAAAAAAAAAAAAACTTGAATGGACTCACTACTAGATAGGTAAAACATAATTCTAAAGAGTTCCAGAAATTATCTGATTAATTGACTAGGTTTTTTTGTTTTGTTTTGTTTGTTTGTTTGTTTGTTTGTTTGGAGAGGTTTTTTGCTATAGG
>NW_006209397.1:730232-744683 GCF_000334495.1 Tupaia belangeri chinensis
CCTCCATTCTCCTCTCGGGATCTTGGGCACGCACGCACACGCGCCCAACGTGAGTTTTAAGCCACCGGGTCCAGGACGTGAACCGCGGTCTACTACGTGGGAGTCCAGTGACATAGCCATTACGCTAACTGCTGGTTCCCCTGACTAGGTTTTATAAAAGTAGGAAATCCAGTAATAGTAGGTGGAGCCTGGAAACATTCATGTGCTGTAAATATTACTGTGCTCTTGTACACACATAAGCTAAGTCTGTGATTATGTATTATTATCTAACGAGTGGTCCAACCCTCACCACCGAAATAACTGAATTAGATATAGATTTGTGTATAATGTTTTTTTTTTCTGAATTTGATGAGAAGTCAAGACTGTGAAGCTCTGTTTCCTAGTTGCGAATATTTTCTTGTAATAATCATTGATAAGCATTGCTTTTTAAACTGTTTTTCTTGTGGGATAAAGAGGTTGCAGAATGTGATGATTATATTAGTTTTCTAGGGTCGCTATAACAAAATTTCAAAGACTGGGTTGCTTAAACAACAGAAATTTATTTCCTCACAATTTTGGAGGTTAGAAGTCCAAGATCAAGGTGTCACCAGGTTTAGTTTCTCCTCATGCCTCTCTCTTTGGTTTGTATATGACAGCCTTTACACCATGTCCTCACGCGGTTTTCCATCTATGTGTCTGCTGTACCCTAATGTCCTCATTTTATAAGGACATTTTGGAATAGAAACCACCTTAATTTGAACTTCATTATCTCTTTAAAATACCTACTTTTGAATATAGCCACATTCTGAGGTACAAGGAATTAGGTCTTCAACATATGAATTTTGGAGAGACTCAATTTATCCCATAAGAAGTATGTACACAATTTTTTAATAGACCTTATCAAAACTGAGAGTTGCCAAGGCAATGAAAATGTCAAATAACATTTCCACATTCAAAACTTCAATCAAATGCATACCTCTTTCCAGTAGCTAACATATTCAGATGTTTACTATAAACAGAATGCTGCCCATGTCCCAGAATGCAATTATTTGAACACTGTCAATTAAACTTGCAGTGAAATTCTTGTTATGAAAATTGAATAGTCAAGTTTTCTCATCTTAAATATTAAACTCATCAATTATTTGAAGGCAAAAATAAATGATAAAGAAATTATTATACTTTTTTATAGAAATATACAACAAATTTTTATTTTACCATGAATTTAGTAAAAGATAATGAGTGAGGTTTCATGATTCAAAGTAAGAAAAGCTCAAGGAAAAAGGCTTAGTTGGACATGCTAGCTTTACATTAGAAGGTTAAAGCATAAATGAAGATTTATAATTAAAGGTATAGCTATTAAAGCAGGTAAATTAAGCTATTGATCAGAAAATATAGATGAACTAGTTTTCCTACATTACATGAATGAATAAAAATTCAAAAATATATGTAACAGTTGGACTAATATAGAAGTGGGAATGCTGGGTGATATGAAAGTTTTCTTTGAAAGTTTTTGAGAAATCTCCATACTATTTTTCACAGAGGTTGGACTAATGTGCATTCCTACCAACAATGTAAGAGAGTTCCCTTTTCACCACAGCCTCACCAACACTTGTTCTTTATTTTATTTTATTTTATTTTATTTTATTTTATTTTATTTTTTATTCTAGCTATTCTAATTCTTTAATGCTATTTCATTGAATTTTAATTTGAATTGCCCTTATGACAAGGGACTTTGAATATTTTTTTATGACTCCTAGCCATTTGTAAGTCTTCCTTGGAGAGTTGCGTATTCTGTGCATGTACCAATTTTAAAATTGGATTGTCTCTTTTTTTATAGGTGAGCTGTTTGAGTTCCCTATATATTCTAGATATCAATCCCATATCTGAGGAATAGTTTGAAAATATTTTCTCCAGTTCCAAGGCTTGCCTTTTCACTTTATAGATTCCTTTGTGGTGAGGTAGCATTTTTGTTTGATATAATCCCACTTATCTATTTTGGGGACCATTGTCTGTGCTTTAGGGATTTTATTTGAGAAATATTTGCCTCCAATGGATTCAAAAGTTGGCCTTACATTTTCTACCTGTAGTTTCGTGGTTAGAGGCTTTATATTTAATTCTTTGATCCATTTCTAATTAATTATACTTAATGGTGAGAGATAGGGATCCAGTTTTGCTTTTCTGCAGATAGATATTCCATGTTTTTAACACTATTTACTATACAGACTCTTTTTATTCTATTTCATTGTCTTATGCCGTTTATCAAAAAACAATTGAATGAATTATTTTGGGCTTATTTCTGGATTATCTATTCTGTTCCATTGGTCTGTGTATCTATTTCTGCTTTAATTATCACAGCTTTACAATTGAATGAATTATTTTGGGCTTATTTCTGGATTATCTATTCTGTTCCATTGGTCTGTGTATCTATTTCTGCTTTAATTATTACTACTGTGTAATATACTTTAAAGTTGGGTAGTGATATGCCTCCTATTTTTTTTTTTTGATACAGTATTGCCTGGGCAATATGAGGTCTTTTTGATTCTAGAGAAATTTTGTAGTTGCTTTTTTCTATTTCTATGAAGAATGTCTCAGGTAATTGGATCATAATTGCATTGAATATGTAAATTAATTTTTGGCATTTTGATTATATTGATTCTTTCACTCCAAGAACATGGAAAGTCCTTCCATTTTTTATATCATATTCAATTTTTTGCAATGTTTCATAATTTTCCTTGTAAAAGTCTTTTATTTCTTTTATTAGATTAATTCCTGGTTTTCCTGTTTGTTTGTAGCTATTGTAAATGAGATTGCGTTATTTAATTCTGTCTCAGTCTGTTCATTATTGATGTACAAAAATGCTATAGATTTTTGTATATTGCCTTTGTATCCTGTAACTTTACTGAATTCATTTTTCACCTCTAAGAGGTTTTTTTCTGTAGATTTTTTTCTTAAAATTATTTATTTAATTTTATTTATAATTATTAGTTTTTAATTTGACACAGGCACTCAGCAGAGAGAGAGAGAGAAAGCTGCCAAGATTGGAGCTTGAACCACAGTTGGCCATGTGGAATCCAGCACTGTATCAAGTCACCAGCATCCCAACTGCCATTCTACCTGCTGGTCCCTTGAATACCTTTTATTTTGCTCTCTTTTGTGATTGAATTGGCTAGGTCTTAGCACTAAGTTGAAAAGGAGTGGAGAGAGTGGACAACATGTATTTTTCATTTTTTTTTTTTTTTTTTTTTTTAGGGCATGTGCATTTACCAGAGAGAGAGAGAGAGAGAGAGAGAAAGAGAGTGAGAGGGAAAGCGAGAAGTGAGAAATAAGGATGTTGTTTGATTTGTTTTGCCAGTATCTTGTTGAAAATTTTTGTATCAGTATTTATCAAGGATATTGATCTGTAGTTTTCTTTTTTGTTACGTCCTTTTCTGGTTTTGGTATGAAGGTAACAGAGGCTTCATGAGTTTGGGAAGATTCCTTCCTTTTGAATCTTTTGGATCAGTTTAAGAATAATTGTGGTTAGCTCCTTTGAAAGTTTTATAGCTCTTTTTTGGCTTATGAGATCTTTCCTGTTTACAGCTCTTTTCTCTTCAGCTTTTTTTCCCATGTTCTAAACATGACAACAGCTTGCAAAGTATACTGAATAATTTAAACTTTAGCATTGATTTCTTATAAAGAATATTGTCTGATTATTACTTAATTCAGAATTTGTGCTGAGTGCAAATGCCAACTTCAACTAACTTATCACAGACTTGGATATGTGGTCTCTCATTATTCAAAACAATTTTATTTATTTATTTTTCCATAGGATTCCTGTGCTTTCCAGAGAGAAAGAGAGAGATAGTGAGGGGGAATGTGAGCAATCATCACCCCCAGGGGGGATGGCCATGCCACAAACCCTTCTCCTCCATTCTCCTCTCTGGATTTGGCACACATACACATGTGCCTGGCATGATTTTTAAGCCTCCATTTCTGGGACTTGAACCAGGGTAGGCCATGTGGAAGTCCAGTACCTTAACCACCACACCACCTGATGCCCCCAAAAAAGCACTTTGCTAAAAACATTGTTTAATGAAATATGTCATAAACACAGAAGAATACATACTGTACATATGTACAGTGAAACTACCACCAACACCGAGGAACATGACTTTGAATTTCAGAGGGATACAATTCAGCCCATAATCCCAGAACACTGTCATGCATACCTCCTAAATCACAGTTTTTCCTGGAGATATAACCAGTCTCCTGACTCTCTGTGTGCTTCCCTAAAGACCATAGTTAATTTTGCCTGTTTTATGAACTTTATATGAATGGGATATTACTTGTTATCATGTTAATGAGAGTTATACATATTGTCTTGTGCAGTTATAATATGTCTATTTTTATAGTTGTATAGTAATCCAGTGTGTGAATATACTCAAGTTATCATTCCTTTCTTGATAAACCTTTGAAATTTTTCTTTAGTTTGGAATTACTGTGGGCCCAGCTATATAATCTCCCTGTGTATATTTCCTTGTGTTCATGAACAAGGAATTTTCTAGAGTATACTAGGGGTTATTTTAAACTTCACAGAAAAATAGAATTAAGATATAAGTTTAATTTAATGCAAAAATTTTTAAATCCATGCATAGTTGTTTCATAACATTGATTTTTCATGACTTTTTGAAAACATCATATGCCTAAATTTGAAATTTCTGACATAGAATATGCAAGTATTAAAGTTTAAAATATAATGCTAAAATGTTTTCATTAAGTCTACCAATTTACATTTCCATCAGTAGTACAGGAGTTCCAGTTGATAATGCCATTTTCCTCAACAGTAAGTAATATCAGATTTTAAAGATATTTGTCAATGTAATGAATTTAAAGGATGGATTTAAATTTCTCTTTTTGTGAAGTCCAGCTATCTCCAAAGTTGAACCTATTACCAATGGATATGTAAAAGTATTTTGTATGAGAACGTGCTGCAAGAAGCAGGACTTTATGCATGTTCAGATGCACAATGTTCTCCATGAAAGTCAAGACATCACAGGGTCTCCTTCAAGTTGATAGTCACCTGCAATCTGAAAACGCACAATACAAGTCTCTGTTACTACAGATAATACTATGATTTTAATTGTTATTAATTCTCTCTCTCTTCCACTTCACATTCGAGATTTATCTTATACATGGTCTGTGCTTCAGTTGGTCTAGTTTGCTTGCATGAACGAATAACCCAGACCTTCATCCTCTGATTGTATTGGGATATGGTTGCTGCAATTGACTACTTATCATTATATCTTTTGTCTTAACCAAATGCTCCACTGAACCCAAATGTCCCTGAATTCTATTTATACTCTTGCCTACCCCTCATCATGTCGTCCAAACTCTAGATCTTCAAAGTAATGAGTTGATTACCCCTACCAGTACACAATTTGAGGATTTTGAAATAACCAGGTAGTAATTGCATCTTTAAGGTCAGTGTAATACTTTCTTCCTACCAGAAACATTTTTCTCTTGAGGATCAGGACTTCTAGAAGATCCTCTTTGCAGAAAGTCTGCAAATATGTCATTGGGAGCAACAATGAAAGTAAACAACCCTATTTTCTCCTCTTGGTTCCTGGAAACACAGCACCACATACCAGCCATTAGTTCAATGCACATACTGTACCCTCGAAGATAGAATCCTGACTTAAGCTGTTACATGATGTGTATTCTCACTGGAGAAAGGGTGTGTGTGGAGGGAAGTACATCCAGGGGGATGGCCATGCCACAATCCCATGTCTATTCTCTCCTTGGGATATTGGGCATACACACACGTGATCAGCACATTTTTTCAATCTGGGTCCAGATCACATATGGCCATGGTGCAATCTAGCAACTTTAACCACTACACCATTGGCTTCTCCTGAGTGTGATTTTTTAAACTGTTGGGTCAAGGACTTGAACCTTGCAGTTAGTCATGTGAGATCTAGCTACCTCAAGCACCAGCCACTAGTTGTCCCTACTTCCCAAAAAAAGTTCTATGAAGAGTTCCAGGTATCTTTGTGAAAACACTGGATCCTGAGTTACATGTGAGTTTTCTAATAATAAAAAAGTTCCCTTGTCTAAGATTTACATTTCTATTACCTGCTCCAATCTAGTTTCTTCATTATTCTTGTTCTTGTTCCTTCTGATTATTAGTCTGATTCATCAGTTCTTTTAGTGTGTTATATATTCCTATTTTAGAGACTGTATTTTAGCTATGGCTATGATAAAACCTGACCCTGGTTGTTGGCCTGGAAGCAGTGGAGGGAAGAACAGCCAGATTTTGAGAAATGCAAGGATAATTATTTAAAGTATGTCACTGAGGTGAGGGATTTTCAGCATCTTCAGCCAAGAGAGGCTGATAATCTATAACAAGGAGAATAGAGCAGCATGTGTCAATGCAGAAAGTTCAGAAAAATCTGGAAGTTTAGGTTTCTTGGGCATGTTCACTCAAGTATGACCATCTTATTCCTCAGCATTCCATATCCCTCACTTTGCAATAGATCCTCCCATATAGTCATCTTTGCTGTTCTGCCATATTTCAATTAGATCTGGAAAGTCGGTTCTAAAGCTGTGGTAGAAGAAGGATCACTAATGCCACAGAAGAGACCATTTGACTTTTACAGAATGTCTTGAGTTGATATTTGACTGGTTTGAGCATGCCATCTTTATTTATGAAGTTTTAAAATAAATTATTAATAGCCAACTCACTTCACAATCTTTATAATTGTCATTGCAATCATAATTACTTGCCATAACAACACTAACCTAATACTTTGTGGTCTACTTACAACTGCTTCCTATCAAGAACAGGTGGAATTGTTAAAAAATCATGGTACTATTGCCAGCAATTACTTCTCCCACTTACCAACAGCAATGGAATTCTTATGGACATACAATCAGTGAGTTATACAACTCTAAAACCCTATACCCAAATTATTTTAAGTCAAGTATTGGCACTAACTGTCATAACAGCTACCCAAAAAGCAGATCCCTAGATAAAGGCTTACATGTAGTTTGAGAATGTAATCCAAGGGTGGCAGGAGGACAGCGACAGGGATACTGAAATACAGATGAAGGACTAGTTATCAAGCTGGTCACTGTTACAGCAATGAGTATACAGAAGCCATGAAATCTCTAAGACTATGAAACACAGTTCTTGAACCATCTCTACTGAAAATAAAAATATATTTACACATAAACTGCTGCAAAGAATTAATATAGACATTAACTCTTCTTCACTTTTGGGTTACTTAATGCATGGACACTAAATGGTTTCATACCAACTCCTATGCTGTAATACCAGAGAAGCCCTGTAATATGGGTGAGGAGATGTAAGATGAGGTCCAGTAAGGCTAAATTTGTATAAATCTGATAGAAGCCTGCATGAAACTGGATGTTGTATCACTGACTGGTATAAGAAATGAGGCCCAAAGAGGTGTCTAACATGAGGGATCTTCAAACAGTTCATGGAAATTTCATATTATGAAAAAACTATGATTGAATTTCAAAATATCCTTGTAGCTAAAATAAACTGACTTTAATTTCATTTTCCACAAACTTTTTGAATTCCTTTCATAATATTATCCATTTAAGCCTTTTGCTCATAGTACAATTCAGAATTAGTTAAAAAAAAATCTAATCTCATCCAGCTGTGGTGGTACAGTGGTAACACAATGCTAGAGACAGAAGGGAAGGTTCTGAGTTTGTATCCCAAGGTGTCCCTGTACATGCTGGGTATAAGCATGTGGCCAAGATCTTAGCTGGCTGAGGTTGAGGATGGAGTGTGGCATGAAGAAACTCCTGATAATCTCTCTCACTCTTTCTCTTCTCTCTCTTTCTCTTAGACAAAGTAAATAAACTTAAAAATAATCTATTCTCATATCTAATTTACATCTGAGTAAGGAGTGAATGGTCTGTTTTATAGACCATTAGTATTACTTATCTAAGTTGTTGAAGGTTGTTGGGAAGTAGAATGGAGAGAACAAGAAAGGGCTTTCAGTGTTTATTTAACTTACAAGACCAAATCTTTAGACCGTGAAATTTGAGGAGACACTTTTCTCCAACCATAAAACATTGGTGTGATATTATTTAAATATATTTCTAGGTATAGTTGCTCATATTTTATTCAGAATTCTCATATCTATATCTGTAAGTGCATGTTCTACTCGATTTCAGTGTCAGTTCTGTGAAATCAGTTATTTTTAAAAATTTGGTAAATATTTCATTTTTATATTTTATGTGTCATTTTAAATAGACTAGTAAGTATTTATTTCTTGAAAATAGAATAAATACACCTGTAAACAGCAATTTTGTAGAGTGCTGATAGATACACAGGTTGGTACAAATTTTCAGAAGGAAATTTTGGCAATATGTACCAAAATTCCAATTCAAATAATTTTCTTATAAAATTTTTAAAAATGCATGCACAAGAATGTTTATCACAGTCTACTGGATAACTAGACTAGTGGGGACTAGCAGTTAGCGTAATGGCTATGTCGCTGGACTCCCACGTAGTCGACCGCGGTTTGAGTCTCGGACGCAGCGCTTAAACTCACGCTGGGCGCCTGTGCGTGCATGCCCAAGATCTGAAGAGGAGAACAGAGGAGAAGGGATTGCGGCGTGGCCATCCCTCCTGGGGGTGATTTATCGCCTTCTGTCTCTCTGTCCAGCTCTGTCTGTCTGGCAAACGCACGTGCCCTATAGCAAAAACCTCTCCAAAAAAAGAAAGAAAAAATAAATAAATAACTAGACTAGTATAAGTATTTGTCAGCATCAACAGAGGGAGACAAAATTATCACTATCATAAGTCCATCCTAATATAGGCACCCATACAGGAGAAAGCAGATGGAATCAATGGATATAAATGTAAGCACTAATACATTTATATATTTTTAATTATTGTATTTGGTTTTTATTGTTTAATAAAAAATAATACACATTGATGTGCAAGTGTTTTCTCAACTGAGTTGACACCCAAAAGTATTTACCTTTGGGTAGATACCCAGGAGTTGAATTGCTGTGTCATATGGTAGTTTTGTTTGTAGGTCTTTGAGAACTCTCCATATTGTTCTTCACAGTGGCTGCACTGTGTATAACTCACTGATCGTATGTCCATAAGAATTTCATTGCTGTTGGTAAGTGGGAGAAGTAATTGCTGGCAATAGTACCATGATTTTTTTAACAATTCCACCTGTTCTTGATAGGAAGCAGTTGTAAGTAGACCACAAAGTATTAGGTTAGTGTTGTTATGGCAACACTACACCAACAGTGTAGGAGAATGCTGCACTAGTTTGCATTCTCACCAACAGTGTAGGAGAGTTTTCTTTTCATCACAGCCTCACCAGCACTTATTATTCTTTATTACTTTAATCTCAACCATTCTGACCTGGGTTACATGGTATCTTATTGTGGTTTTGATTTGCATCTCCCTTCTGATAAGGGATTTTGAGCATTTTTTCATATGCTTTTTGGTCGTATGTATAGCTTCCTTAGAAAGTTGTCTGTTTAGCTCATTTCCCATCATTTAATGAGGGTGACCTTTATTTTATTTTTTTGGTGGGGAGCTAATTTGCTTGAGTTCCCTGTATGTCCTCATTATCAGTCCCTTATCTGAGGCATAGTTTACAAATACATTCTCCCATTTTGAAGATTGTCAATTAACACTAATTACTGTTTTGTTTTGTTCTGTTTTGTTTTTGTTTATGCTGTGCAGTAGCTTTTTAACCTCATATAATGCCACTTGTCTGTTTCTGGGATTATTTTCTGTTCTTTGGTGATCTTATTTAAGATATTTGTCTACTCTGAGGTCTCCAAGAGTTAGTTTCCTCTGTGTTTTCCACCAATACTTTTATAATTTGAGGTCTTAGGTTTACATCTTTGATCCATTTTTAGCCCATTTTCATTAACGCTGGGAGATCAGGGTCCAGTTTCATCTTTCTGCAGGTGGATACACAGTTTTTTCAGAAACATTTGCTAAAGTTTTCTTTTCCCCACTACATGGACTGGTGCCCTTTGTCAAAAATCAGTTTGCTCTATCAATGGGGTTATTTCTGGGGTCTCTATTCTGTTCCATTGGTCCACGTGCCTGTTTTTGTGCCAGTACCATGTTGTTTTGATTGTAACAGCTTTGTAATATATTCTAGGGTTAGGTAGTGAGATACCTCCTACTCCACTCTTTCACAGAATTGCTTCAGCAAAATGAAGTCCTTCATAATTTCAGACAAATTTTATGATTGCTTTTTCTAAATCTGTGAAAAATGTCTCTGGTAATATGATTAGGATTGCATTAAATATGTAGATTAATTTGGGTAGAATTGATATTTTGATTATATTAATTCTTCCAATCCAGGAACACGGCTGCTTTCCCACATTTTTGTGTCATTTTCAATTTCGTTTTTAGTTTTTTACAGTTTTCCTTGTAAAGATTTTCCTTTACAAGGTCTTTGACATTTTTCATTAGGATTATCCATAGGTATCTTGTACTTTTTCTGGTTATTATAAATGTGATAGCTTTATTCAATTGTACTTCAGTCTCCTCATTGTTCATGTGTAGAAATGCAATAGTTATGCTTATGTTGGTTTTGTATCTTGTCACTTTACTGCATTCATTTATCACTTCCAGGAGATTTTGTGCAGATTCTTTTGATTTTTATATGTATATAATCATGTCATCTGCAAGTAGAGATAATTTCACTTCTTCTTTCCCTGTTTAAATGCCTTTTATCTTAGCCTCTTGTCTGATTGCATTGGCTAGAACTTTCAGTACAATATTGAATATTGAAGCAGAGTGGAGAAAGTGGGCAGCCTAGTGTTTTTCCAGTTAGTAGAAACGCTTTCAGCTTTTCCCCATTCAGTACGTTAGCTATGAGTTTTTCATATATGACTTTTATTATGTTTAGAAGTGTGCCTTATATGCCAGTTTTGCTGAGTCTTAATCATGAATGGATGTTTCTGATCAAATTATTTTTCTATATCAATTGATATGATCATATGGTTTTTATCTTTCTTTCTGTTAATATAGTGTATTACATTTATGATTTTGTATAGTTAAACCACCTTTGTATTCCTGGAATAAATCCTACCTGATCATGGTGCATAATATTTTTTATATGTTATTGGATACAATTTGCTAGTATTTTGTTGAGAGTTTTTGCATCTATTTCATCAAAGATATTAGTCTGCAGTCTTCCTTTTTTTGTTATGTACTTGTCTGTTTTGAAGATGAGGGGGATGGACACTTTATAAAGTGAATTTGGGAAGGTTCCTTCCTTTTGAAAATTTAGAAGATTTTTTACTTTTGGTACAATCTCATTTCTTGTTATGGGTCTATTCAGGATTTCTATGTCTTCCTAATTCAATCTTGGTAAATTTTGTGTCCAGAAATATACCCATGTCATCAAGGTTTTCTTGTTTGTGGTCATATAGGTGCTTAGTATTCTTTAAAATATTTTTATTTCTGTTATATCTGTTGTAATATTGCCTGTTTCATTGTGAACTTGATTTATCTGGTTCTTTTCTCTATTCTTAATTAGTGTAGCTAATGATGTATCAATTTTGTTTATCTTCTCAAAGAACCAGCTTTGGGGTTCATTTATTTTCTGTATAGTTCGTTCATTCTCTATTTTGTTTATTTCTATTTGATGTTTATTTCTTTTTTCCTGGCATTTTTGGAGTTTTAGTTGGTTTTTTTTTTGGTTGTTGTTGTTGTTGTTTTTAGTTGCCTGAGGTGTATTTTTAGGTTGTCTATTTGCCACCATTCCATCTTTTTTAAAGCACACTAATTACAATGAACTTCCCTCTCATGACTGCTTTTGTGTCCCTTAAGTTATGGAAACTCCAGTGCTCGTTATTGTTGTTTTTAATGATTTGTTTTTTTATTTTAATCTTAATTTCTTTAGTCATTATGAAGTTATTCAGAAGTAGGTTGTTTTGTTTCCATATGCTTGTGTTTTTAGGAGGATTTTTTCTGAATTTAATGTTGTTTAATTCCATCATGCTCATAGAAGATGCTGGATATAGTTTCTATGCCTTCAAATTTGTAAAGGCTTGTTTTGTGTCCTATCATGGGGTCGGTCTTCAAAAATGTTCCATGCAGAGGTGAGATTATATATATATATGTACACACACACACACACACACACAGATATATATGTATATAGTGGTCATCAGATGGGAGGTGCTATAGATGTCTGTCAAATCCATTTGATTTATGATATTGTTTAGATCCTATATCCTTTTTATTATTTTTTTGTCTACATGGTCTGTTTAAAGGAGGATTTTAGTGGGGTGCTGAGATCCCCAATGATTAGTGTGTTGCAGTCTATCTCATTTTGATCTAGCAGTCTTTACTTCATGTATGCAGGTGCTCCAGAGTTGGGTCCATAGATATTGTGTTATATCTTCTTAGCAAATTAACCCTTTTTAATACTATAAAATATCCTTCTTTGTCTCTTCTTAAAATTTCTGTCTTAATGCCTATTTTATCTGAAACCAGTATTATGGCTCCAGACTTTTTTGGTTTTCATTTGCTTGGAATACCTGTTTCCATCCCTTCCCTTTTAGTTTATGTAGGTCTTTCTCCATGAACTGTATTTCTTGTAAGCAGAAGTTAGAGAGTTTCTACATTTTTATCCATATAGTCAGTCTGTCTCTCTTGATTGGAACATTTAAGTCATTAACATTAAATGTTATTATTGATATTTGCGGACCTGTCTTTATCAATTTGTTAGTCGTTTTCTTGGTTGTTTTTTGTTCTCTTAGTTCTGTTTGTCTCTCTTTAGTTTTCTTGTTATAGTGCTTTCTTTAGTACTTTTTGAAGAGCTAGTCTAATGTTAGTAAATTCTTTCATGTTTTCTTCCCAATTGAAGCTTAATCTTCCCAAATAAGGGATTCTTGATTGAAATTGTTTTCTTTTAGTGTTTTGAATATGACTTTCCTTTATTTTCTTGCCTGCATTGTTCCAGTTGAGAGATCTGATGTTATTCTAATAGGATAACATTTGTACATGACTTGATGTTTTTCTCTTGCCTTTTTAATTATTTATTTTTTTTAATAAGTTTTCCCTTAGGTTGCCTGTGCTTGCCATAGAGAAAGAGAGATAGACACAATGAGAGGAAAAATGAGAAATCATCCCCCGGGGGAGTGGCCATGCTACAATCCCTTTTCCTCACAGGATAATGGTGACACATATGCACATGCACCTGGCATGAGTTTTAAGCCACTGGGTGGGGACTTGAACTGCAATCAGTCATGTGGGAGTCCAGTGACATAACTGCTATGCCATCCACTGGCCTGTCTCTTGCCATTTTTAGAATCTTATCTTTATGATTTTTATCCTTCTGGTTATGATGTGTCATGGAGAGAATCTTCTATTTTTTTTCATAATAAACATATTCATTTATTGTTAGAACCTTCAAAAAGTGTGAGATATAATATATGCTTGTGTATGTATAATAGTTTCAATTTATGTAACTATCTTTTCTTCTGTCAGGCTTTTGCCAATTGCATACATCCCACCTAAGATGTACAACTCTAGGAGATAAACAACATTAATCCCATTTTGCAGACGAGAAGAAAAATTAGTCACAGACAGGTTAAAGTAGTCAGCTGAAGTTCAAGGAGCCAGTCAGCGGTAGAGCCTGGATCTGCCAAGTCTGTTAGGGCTTACTTATACCCACACTCTTAATCACGACTATGCATTATCTCGCCATCACTGAGGGGGTAAGTGTGTAATCCTTAGTTGACACACAGGGCAGTTCTGATTTATTTTTCATGTTGAAATAAAAATGGGCAGACATTTAGTGAGTTATCAACAGTAGAAACTAGTGAACATATAAATTAATGGCATATGTATAATTATTCTATCCTTCGTTATTTCCTCTAAAAAGTCAACCCTACTCTCTTCACAGTTTGTTCCAGGAAATTGCAAATCCAAATGTTGTTTTTGTTTTGTTCCACTTGGATTTTAATTTACTTAATCAAAGCCACTCTTGCTGTCATTTGAATAATTTCCTTCTCCCTGCATCTTGTTAGCCAAGGAGGCCTGTGATAATTGCTACCTGCAGTCTCTTCTACATGACTTCATTTCAACTCTGGAGTCATCTTTTAATGTTTTTTTTTTTTCATTTTCTTTTCTTTTCTTTTTTTTTTTAGAACGCCACTTTTTCTTGTCTTTTATTTTCTTATTTTGTAAACATTTGGTTATGGTACATCTTTACGGCAGACAAAATGAATCTTCCCAGTGTGAATACATTGCAAACAAGTCCAAATATAAATCTTCCCCTTTATTCTCTTCCTACTCTTCCCTACTACCCACCCTTCTCCTACACTGTCTCTAGCCATTACTTTTTAAAGTTTATTTACTTATTTCTTCCACCAGTCAGAGAACAAGAGAGTGCCTAACACCCAAAAGGAGCTTTTTTTCTTTTTTTTTATTATCATCATAACCTTCTTTATATTACA
>NW_006209397.1:745376-747231 GCF_000334495.1 Tupaia belangeri chinensis
TTCACCACATCCCTGCCAACACTTACCACTTTTTATATTCTTAATCTTTGCCATTCTGACAGGGGTTAGGTGGTATCTCATTGTGGTTTTTATCTGCATCTCCCTTATGATGAGGGATGTTGAGCATTTTCTCATATGCTTTTTGGTTGTTCGTATGTCTTCCTTAGAGATATTTTTGTTCAGCTCATTTTCCCATCTTTTAATTGGGTTAATCATTTTTTTTTCACATAAGACACTTGAGTTCCCTGGGTATTCTGGTTATCAGACCCTTGTGTGAGGCATATTTAACAAAAATATTTTCCCATTCTGAGAGTTGTCAGTTCACACTTGTTACTATGTCCTTTGCTGTGCAGAAACTTCTTAGTCTAATATAGTCCCACTTGTCTATTTTAGGGATTATTGCCTGTGCTTTGGGAGTCTTATTTAAGAAGTCTCTGCCTACTCCAATGTCTCCCAGAGTTTCCCCAGCATTTTCTACCAGTAGTGTTATTGTTTGAGGTCTTGGGTTATCCTGATTCTTTTTGAGGTCCTTTGTATTTCTTGGGTCTGGATATCTGAATATTTCTCTAGCTTTGAAAAAATTTCTGCATGTATTTCATGGAATAGATCTGTGATGTCCTTGTTTGATTCTTCACCTTCAGGAATACCTATTATTTGGATATTTGGTCATTTAATGGTATCTAGTATGTCATCCTCATTTTTAAAAATTATTTTTTCATTTTTTTGGTGTTTTGATCTAATTCAGACCTTTTATCTTCTAGAGCAGAGATTATATTTTCTGTGTGGTATAATATGTTATTACTACTTTTAAGGGTTTTGATATCTTGCATTACAGTCTTAATCTCTAGATGTTCTGTTTGATTTTTTTATGTTTATCTCCTTCTTCAAGTCATGAAAGAACTTCCTCATCTCCTGGAGTTTGATATCACTTTTCTCTTGCATCTCATAGAATATTGTGACCATGAATATTCTGAATTCTTTTTCTGACATTTCTGTAAATTCCTCTTTTTTTTTTCCATAGTTGGAGATGAGTTACTGTGTTGCTTTGTTGGGTATGCATTTCCTAGTTTTGTCATACTTGAGGTTCTTCTGTGATTTTCATTCGTTTAGTGATGTATTCATTTTTTTGCTAATTCTTTGTTGTGAATTACATTTGTGCAGGTTTCTCTCTTCTACTGTAGTTTGCAATGTGCTATCCACAGGAAGTGTTTTGAGTTCAGATTTTTAGGAAGAGGAGTTTTTCTCTTTTTGGTGGTGATTCAGGTAGAGGGAGAGGATTCCTCCAGAGTCTCACAATGTTCAGATATTTGGTTTTTATATACCCAAATCATTCTAGTCCCTTAGGGTGGAGACTGAGCAACAAAGAGAATGTAAGGTGGAAGAAAAGAAGAAGAAGAAGAAGAAGAAGAAGAAGAAGAAGAAGAAGAAGAAGAAGAAGAAGAAGAAGAAGAAGAAGAAGAAGAAGAAGAAGAAGAAGAAGAAGAAGAAGAAGAAGAAGAAGAAGAAGAAGAAGAAGAAGAAGAAGAGAAAGAAAGAAAGAAAGAAAGAAAGAAAGAAAGAAAGAAAGAAAGATAGATCACAAACTCCACCTACCTTCTAGATCTGAAACTGCAAGATGAAGTCAGAAGGAGGTAGCTGGGTCTGGGGCTGTCTCAGCCTTGACCCTAGTCCCTGGCTTGGCAGGGGGCTTCAGATGGAGATTTCTGCTTAAGAGGCCTGCTATTTCTCTGTCTTTCTATCTCTGAAATGTAAAGGTTAATTTGGAAGGTGGAGGCTGTTTCTGAGTCTTAACTAACCCTAACCATGGTATCTGACTGGGGAGGTATGTTTTTTCATTTATTGAGGTTTTCTTTTT
>NW_006209397.1:747319-749126 GCF_000334495.1 Tupaia belangeri chinensis
CATAGTATTTGATATGAACATATTAGAACAACAATTCAGATAATCTATATAAATTATGTATGTTTTATCTAATTATTCTGAAAAGCATCAATGTGATATAAATCATTCACTTTTTAACTTTTGTATATTCAGAAGATTTAAAATGTATTATTTACACAATATTTAATCTATACTATTTATGTTCTTTAAATGTATGGTATAATTTAGCAGTGAAGCCATCCAGTCCAGTGCTTTTCTTTGTAGGAAGATGTTTTATTACTGTTTTGGTTGTCATTATCTGTTATTACTTGTTGGTCTGTCCAGGCTTTTTGTTTTTCAGTCTTTGTGGGTTGTATGTATTCAGGAATGTACCTATTTCTTCTCAGGTTTCCAATTTGTTGGCATGTGGTTATTTATAATAGTCCTTAATGACTTTTTAATTTTTGTGGATTTAGGTATCAGTATCTCCTTTTTGTGTCAGACTTTATATGCTCCTTCTGTCTTTTTCTGTAATTAGTCTAGCTAATAATTTGTTGACTTTCTTTACCTTTTTAAAGAAACAAACTTTTTTTTTTTTAATCTTTTGTGGACTTTTAGAATTGTACTTTTTTGTTTCTTTATTTTTTACATTCAATCACTGTGTGTCATTGCAGCATGTTAAATGAATTTTCCCATCATAAATACGCGGTACACTGGTTCAGTTAAAATATAAGCATATATAACATCAGTGGATAATTTTCCATTTTTGCGTCCCTTAGATAGTTGCTTCTTTTTTACTACTTTATTCCTTCACTCTCATCCTCCCTCCTTCCAAACTGTCTCTAGTGTTCACAGTTGCTTTCCATGTCTTTATATCTTCTAATATTTCAGTTTCTGCCATAGAATGCAGACATTTGGTATATATTGACTGGACATACAATACCTCTCTTTCATATTCTGGCTTGCTTTGCTGAACAGTAAATCTTCTATATATGTCCAATTTCTATCAAATGCTAGAGTTTCATTGTCTTTTATGACTTAATAGTATTCCAAAGAGTGTATGTGCCACATTTTTTTCCATTTATTCATCTGTTCATGGACATTTGGGTTGGTTCCATGTTTTAGTGATCATAAATAATGCACAATAAACATGATGTGCAAGTACTTTTCCGACTGAGCATTCTCCTGTCCTTTGGGTAGATACCCAGAAGTGGGATTGCTGGATCAAATGGTAGTTCTATTTGTAGATTTTTGAGAAGCCTCCATATTGTTTTCTACAATGCGTAAACCAGTTTACATTCCCACCAACAGTGTAGGAGAGTTTCCCTTTCACCACAACCACACCAACTCATAGCAGTTTTTGTATTTTTAATCTTCGCCATTCTGACAGAGGTTAGGTGGTATCTCATTGTGGTTTTAATTTGCATCTCCCTTATGAGGGTTGTTGAGCACTTCTTCATATGCTTTGTGGTTGATCATATGTCTTCCTTAGAGAGATTTTTTCCATTTTTTAACTGGGTTAGACTTTTTTTTTTCTTTCTTTTTCTCTCTGTCTCTTTGTGTCTCTGGTCAAATTAAATAATAATAATAATGAACATGATTAAATAAAATAATTCTTAAAAATCTATGTTCAGTCTTCTGTCATCTCTAAGTTCTCCATTTTATATATTTTTTCATTTTTTACTATTTTCTGATTTTGGTGCGTAGTCTGCACTTTCTTTTACTATTCTTTCTAGAAGTTCGAGAAATTTACCCTTTCTTTTATTTTTATTTTGGAAGAGGTTTTTGCTACAGGGCACGTGTGCTCGCCAGACAGACAGAGAGAGACAGAGAGACAGAAAGCAAGAAA
>NW_006209397.1:749344-755163 GCF_000334495.1 Tupaia belangeri chinensis
ATTATTTTATTTTATTTTATTTTATTTTATTTTATTTTATTTTATTTTATTTTATATTTCGTGAGTAAGAGAAAGAGAGTACAAGAAGGAGAGAGACATAAAGAGGTAGTTGTTTTTAACAGATTCTTGCTATGGAAGTATTCTCCTGCTCCTGTCTCCCAGTTTGCTTGGATCACAGGCACATGCCCCCATACTCAGCCTATTTTATGTTGAGCTGGAAACCAAATCCATAACTCCTATTGACCCTCAGCCATTGTGCAGCAGTGCCCTCCTGCGTGCACTACCACCACTGAGCCAATAGTAATTTTTATAAGTTTAAATAAAATCTGTAGGGCTATATTGATATATTGTTACTTCCAGAACAACAACAAAGATATATATTACCTTTCTTGAAAACATGAGAAAATTAGTACTTTTATATTTCTTCCATTCCTTAGCTTTTTTTGAGAAGTTTTTGCCTTAGGACTCATACACTTCCCAGAGATAAACAGAGACAGAAACAGTGAAAGGGAAAGTGAGAAATCACTCTTAGAGGAAATGGCCACAACACAATACCTTCTCCTTTAGTCTCCTCCCAGGATCTTGGGCAAGCATGCACATGCACCTGGTGTGAGCTTGAAGCCACTAGGTCTGGGAACTCAAACCACAGTAGACATGTGGGAGTCCAGCAACGTAACTACTATTTCACCTGCTGTCCCTCCACTCTTTATCTTTTATTCCTGGATTTTAGGACTTGAAGTTTAATTTAACACAAAAATTTAAATCTGGTAGAGTTTTGTAGCCACAATTATCCAAGTTTATTAGACTAAATTCCTTTTTACATGGATTTGATGAACATTATCTTTTTTTTCATAAATCAGCTTTCTTATACACTGGTTTATTGGTTTTCATTTTATTTCTCAGTTCAGTAGATTAAGTTTTCAAGCAAATCAGGAAGAGGCAAAAATTGGTCATTCTTTAATTTTGTATATATAAGAATATATTAAAAATCTCTTCTGATGCTTTCACACATGTATGACTAAGTGGATTGATATACAATTTTGGGATCATGTTTCTGTTCTCTCCAAAATATCTGTAGATATCTACTTCTTTCTGACAATTAATGTCACTGCGAGAAACCCTATTTGATGATTTGTTTCATTTACTCAAATTTTAGGAGTCTTTTTCTATTGCTTAATAATATGTAGATCAATTTTATTAATGTTCCTTTGTATATGTGAATCACATTTAAACTAGCAAATTAGGAATTTTTTTGTCTGTTTTAAGAGCATTTTTTCTCATTATATCATTCCTTATTATTTTCCCCATACTGCTTTATGGCATATCAATTATTGGTGTGTCAAGTCTCTATATCTGTATTCTACAACTATATTTTCACTAATGACTTTCATTTGTTTGCCTATGTTACTACATTTAATGTTAATCTCTCAAGTATTGTCATAACATTGACTTCATTTTACTTATTTGTTGATTTCATTGATTTTTATTGAGTTTTTAAGTTGACATATAATTGTACATAATTATGGGGTATAGTATGGCTTTTCAGTACATGAGTATAATGTGTAATGATCAAATCTGAGCAATAAAAATATTCACCATCTCAAAAATTCATTATTACTTTGTGTTGAAAACATTGAAAATCATGCCTCTTAGCTATTTTGAAATATACATTGAATTGCTTTGGCTATTATTACTCTTGTGTTATAGTACCCTAGAACTCATTCCATTTATCTATTTGCACTCTTCTGTTTTCCAAATGTTCCCTATCTCTTCAACCCCTTACTCTTCCTGTATTACGATACTCACCTTTTCATTCTCTACTTCTATTCAATAAAATCCTTTTGCTTTTACCAGTGCATAAGGTCATACAGTATTTGACTTTTAGGGCCCGGCTTATTTCACTTAACGTTATTTCTTCTGAGATCATATATGTTGTTGCAAATGATGAGATTTTGTACTTTTTTAATGGCTGAATAATATTCCATTGTACAAATGTACTGCATTTTTTCTTATCCATTCATCCAGTTTGGACACTTAGGTTGATTACTTATCTTAGCTGATGTAAATAGTGCTGCAAAAAAACATGGAATGCAGGTATCTCTGACATACTGGTTTCCTTCTGTTTGGGTACACAGCCAATAGTGAGGTCACTATATCATTAGGTATTTCATTTTAATTTTTTGAGGAGATAATATAGTGTTTTTCATATTGGTTATACTAATTTACATCCCCAGCAACAATGTACAAGAGTTCCCCTTTCCATAACATTGCAAGCATTTCTTATTTTTTGTTTATTTATTTAATGACAGCCATTTAAACTGGAGTAAAGTAATATCTTCTGATTTTTATGTTCATGTCCTTGATAATTAGAGAGGATGAACATTTTTACATGTACTGGTCTATGTGTATATCTTCTTTTAAGAACTTCTGTCCTGATCGATTGCCCATTTTAATTGGATTATTTATTTTTATGCTGGTCAGTTATTTGAAATATTAATCTTTTTTTAGTTGTATGGCTTGCAAATGTTTTCTTTCATTATATAGGTTGTTCTTTTGCTCTGCTGATATTTTTTTGCTGTGTAGGAGCTTTTTAGTTTGATATAATATTTGTCTAATTTGGTAATCCTCCTTTACTGTCTTTTTTTTTTATTAGACCAATAGTCTGAAGCATTTCTCCTCTGTTTTCTTCTACTAATTTTATATTTCAGATCTTACATTTAAGTCTTTGACTCATTTTGAGTTAATTTTTCTATATGGTGAGATATAAGAATTTAGTTTCTTTATTCTACATATGTATATCCAATATTTCCAGCACCATTTATTGAAGAGACTATCATTTTCTCAATGAGTATTCTTGAGAACTTTGTCAAGAATCAGTTGACTATATGTACATAGATTAATTTCTAGGCTTTCTGTTCTGTTTCATTGGTGTATGTTTCTGTTTTTGTACCAGTACCACGTAGTTTTGGCTATTATATTTGACAGTGTATTTTGAAATTAGGTAGTGTGATACCTTCAGCTTTATTTATTTATTTATTTTTATTTTTATTTTTTTGAGAGGTTTTTGCTATAGGGTGCGTGCGCTCGCCAGACAGACAGAGAGAGACAGAGAGATAGAAAGCAGGAAATCACCCCCCAGGGGGGATGGCCACGCCACAACCCCTTCTCCTCCATTCTCCTCTCGGGATCTTGGGCACGTACGCACACGCGCCCAGCGTGAGTTTAAGCCACCGGGTCCGGGACTCGAACCGCAGTCGACTACGTGGGAGTCCAGCGACATAGCCATTACGCTAACTGCTGGTCCCCAGCTTTATTTTTTGTGTGGAGAATTGCTTTGGCTATTTTGGGTCTTTTATAATTCCATATGAATTTTATGATAGTTTTTCTATATCTGAGTAGACTATCATAGGCATTTTGATGTGGATTGCATTAAATTTGTGGATCAATATTGAGTCTCCCAATGTAGGAACACAGGATGTCTTTCCGTTTGTTAGTGTCTTCTCTACTTTCTTTCATCAATGTTTATAGTTTTAATTGTAAAGATCTTTCATCTCCTTATTTAAATTTGTTTCTAACTATATCCTTTCATCAATTGTAAATATGATGTACTAGATTTTTTTCAGCACTTTGTTATACACTTACTAGTGTATAAAAATGCTACTTGTTTTTATATATTGATGTTGCATTCTGCTACTTTACTGAATTCATTTATGTACTCTAAGATTTTTTTGTATATTCTTTAAGTTTTTGTATGGGACCAGCAGTTAACGTAATGGCTATGTCACTGGACTCCCATGTAGTCGACTGCAGTTCGAGTCCCAGATCTGGTGGCTTAAACTTACACCGGGCACGTGAGCATGCGTACCCAAGATCCTGAGAGGAGAATGGAGGAGAAGGGATTGCAGCATGGCCATCCTCCCTGGGGGGTGATTTCTCGCTTTTTGTCTCTATGTCTCTCTGTTTTCTGGTGAGTGCACGTGCCCTATAGCAAAAACCTCTCCAAAAAAAAAAAAAAAGTTTTTGTGTCCACATGGTCATGTCCTCTTCAGAGACAGTTTGAATTCCTCCTTTCCAATTTGGGTGCCCTTAAGTTCTTTTTGTTGCCTAGCACTTGAGCTTAAGACTTCCAGTACTATGTTAAATTGGAGTGGAGAAAGTGGGCATCTTTATCTTGTTTCATTTCATAGAGAGAAACTTCTCAAGTTTTCTCCATTCAATATGGTGTTAGCTGTGAGTTTGTCATATGTATGTGTTTTGTTGAGATATGTGCCTAGGTTCTGAGATTCTTAATCATAAAGGGAGGATGTATATTATCAAGTGGTTTTTCTGCATCAATCAATATGATCATATTTTTTAATCTTTCCTTCTGTTAATGTGATATACCATGTTTATTGATTTGAGTATGTTGAACCATCCTAGCATCTCTGGGCTAAATAATACTTGATCATGGTATATAATCTTAATGTGCTATTGAGTTTAGCTTGCTGGTATTTTGTTGAAGATGTTGACAACTATGTTCATTATGAATATTGATCTGTACTTCTATTTTTGTTCTGTGTCCTTGTCTCCTTTTGATATAGAGGCAATGATTGTCTCATAAAACGAATTTGGGATAATTTCCTTCACATGAATATTTTAGAATGATTTGAGAAGAATTGGTGGTAGTTCTTTAAAGGATTTGTAAAATTCATCAGAGAAGTCATAAGTTCTGGGCTTTTGTTTGTTGAGAGACTCTTTAGTATTGGTCACTGTTTGGCATTGGTATGTTTGGGCTTTCTATTTCTTCCTAGTTTGATTTACATTGTTTGTATATGTCCAGGAATTTTATTCATTTCCTCTAGGTTATCTAGATTGTGGCAAGTAGTTATCTGTACAGTTTCGAATGATGTTTTCTCTATTTTTGTGATATCAATTGTAATGTTTCCTCTCTTCTTTATGATTTTATTTATTTTATATTTCTCTTTTTTTCTTAATTTGAGTAATGGTTTTCTAATTTTGTTTTTCTTGTCAAAAAACTTTTCTTTTTACTGAATTTTGTATTTTTCTCTCATTATTGCATTTATTTCTGCTCTGATCTTTATTATTTCTCACCTTGCAACTTTAGTTAAGATTCACTTGTAGTTTTTTTGTTTGTTTGTTTTTTGTCATCTTTCTATCTTTTTTTTAGAAAGATTTTCGCTATAGGGCACATGCACTTGCTGGTGAGAGAGACAGAGAGAAACAGAGAGGCAGAATGTGGGAAATCATTCCCTGGAGGGATGGCCATGTCACAATCCCTTTGCTTCCATTCTCCTCTTGGGATTTTGGGCATGCGTGCACACGTACCTAGCGTGAGCTTGAAGCCACCAGGTCAGGGACTCGAATCACAGTCAGCCGTGAAGGAGCCCAGTGATATAACCATTACGCCATCTGCTAGTCCCATCTTTCTAGTTTTTTGATGTGAGCATTTGTATAAACTTCCCCATTAACACGGCTTTTCCTATACCCCACAAGTTTTAATATGTAGTATTTCTATTTTTCTCTGTTTATAAAAATTATTAAATTTATGTTTTAATTTCTTCATGGATCAAGTTGTCATTCAGAGCATGTTGTTTAATTTACATGCATTCATATATTTTCCAGTTTTTGCTGATTTCAGTTTTATTCCATAGTGGTCAAAGAAACATGCTTGCTATGATTTCTATTTTTAAAAATTCTGGAGTTGGGACGAGCAGTTGGCATAATGGCTATGACACTAGACTCCCCTGTAGTCGAACACAGTTCAAGTCCCGGACCTGGTGGCTTAAATGCACTCTAGGCACGTGTGTGTGTGTGTGTGT
>NW_006209397.1:756064-762193 GCF_000334495.1 Tupaia belangeri chinensis
TCCCAAAAATAAAAAAGAAAAAAAAAAGATGAAGGGTATTTCATGTAGACAGCTTACACTGGGATCCTGTTCTCTTTTAATATATTCATCTAATCTACCTCTTTTGACTGGGGAATTTAAAGTTTATTATTAGGTGTGAACTTTTTCCTGTCATTACATTCACTGATTTCTGATTATTTTGAGTTTCGCTTGTTTTTTTTTTTCTTCTACTATTCTTATTTTTGTAGTTTTATAGTGTTCAGTAGTGATGTTGTTTGATTCCTTTCTTCGTTTTATTTGTGTGATTGCTCTACTGGTGAATTTTATACCTTCATGTATTTTTGTAATGGCATTTATCATCCTTGTGCTTCCAGAGGTAAGATTCCCTCAAGGATTTGTTTTTAAAAATCTGCATCAGTTGTTCCTTGTGTGGGAACCATTTTATTTCACCTTCAATTCTGAGGTAAAGCTTTGCTGGGTGTAGCATTCTTGGGTGGAATTTTTTATCTTTAGTACTTTGAATATATCTTCCCATGTTCTCATGGTCTTTGATATTTCTGTTTGGAAATATGCTGTTAATGTAATAAGTTTCCCTTTATATGTGAGCTGAGACTTTTCTCATTATTTTTAGGATTCTCTTTTGTCTTTGACTTTTGACAGTTTAACTAGTATATATAATACTTCAGAGAGGATCTCTATGTGATATTTCTGTTTGAAAATATGCTGTTAATGTAATAAGTTTCCCTTTATATGTGAGCTGAGACTTTTCTCATTATTTTTAGGATTCTCTTTTGTCTTTGACTTTTGACAGTTTAACTAGTATATATAATACTTCAGAGAGGATCTCTATTTGGCACTCTTTATATTATCTGAAGATAGATATCTGTAACTCTCCCTAAATATGGAAAGTTTTCAGTTATCCTTTAGTTAAATAGGTTTTTTATGCCTTTTCTTACCTCTTCTTTTTCTGAAACTGTCATAATATAAAAATTTTTTTTCCAATAATGATGTCCTTTGACACTCTTTATATTATCTGAAGATAGATATCTGTAACTCTCCCTAAATATGGAAAGTTTTCAGTTATCCTTTAGTTAAATAGGTTTTTTATGCCTTTTCTTACCTCTTCTTTTTCTGAAACTGTCATAATATAAAAATTTTTTTTCCAATAATGATGTCCCAAAATCACATTTCTTTTTTTAAAAAAAAAAATCTGTTTTATCTGTTTTTTTTTTTCTTTGTCTGCCTAGGTTATTTTGAAAGCTCTGTCTTCAAGTTCAGAGATTCTTTCCTTTGCCTAATATAGCCTGTTTTGATAGTTTCAGCTGTAATTTTTATTTTACCTATTGAATTCTTCATCTCCAGAATTGTTATTTGGTTCCTTTTAAAGATATCTCTTGGCTGAGGTCCTCATTTTTATTGTAAATTATTTACCTACTTTCTTTGAATTTTTATCTGTATTCTCTTGTACCTCACTAAGTTTCCTCAAGATTATTATTTTGAACTTTCAATCAACCATTTATTGGATTTCCTTTTTAGTGTGTAGTTTGTCACTTAGCAATTGTGGTCCTTTGTAGAAATTATTTATTTATTTATTTGTTTGTTTGTTTTCTCATGTTTCTTCTGTTCTTTCATTGATATCTGGGAACCTGTTAGAATAATTTCCCCTTCCCCTTTTATAAAGTAAGTTCCATAAGAAATGTGTTTCTTCTGTAGATGTGTTGTATAGTTTTAAGAGGGTAGGGTGCTTTGACTTCACTCTTCTTAAGAAAAATACTTCTTTATTCATGGTGTGTGTGTGTGTGTGTGTGTGTGTGCATGAGAGAGAAGAGGGAGAGAAAAGCACCCTTCACAGGGTTTGATCACCATGATCCTATTCCAAAGTAACTTCCATAAGAAATGTGTTTCTTCTGTAGATGTGTTGTATAGTTTTAAGAGGGTAGGGTGCTTTGACTTCACTCTTCTTAAGAAAAATACTTCTTTATTCATGGTGTGTGTGTGTGTGTGTGTGTGTGTGCATGAGAGAGAAGAGGGAGAGAAAAGCACCCTTCACAGGGTTTGATCACCATGATCCTATTCCTCCAGTCCTCTAGGCCATTGGATTTTGAGTGTTCTCAAATGTATTCAGTATGTTTCAATTCAAATGGGATAGGGAGTCAAACTGTGTTCACCATGCAGCTTCCAATACTGTAGCTTTGTACTCTATTAACTGGGCCACCATAAATGGACCTGACTTTGCTTCTGGTTTAGTAATGCAATGTCTGTATATTTTCTTTGACTGGAATCTCTGTCAGCACTGTACATGAGTACCTTTGTGATTGAGGATGTGTGATGATATGGTTTTCTTTAGGGGGCTGTCACCAGAAGTGTAGATCAGGATCTTCTGGTCCTAATTGGCAGCATGTAGTCTTAAGGAGCCCCACCAGCTGAAACGTCTTCTCTGACAACAGTATTTTTAACAGGCATCAGGTGTGGGGGTGTTGGCGACTTCAGATTCTGTGTAGGGTTTCCGCACACACAATGGTTTCTGCACAGATGTCCAACCAGTTGAGATGAGGGTGCAATCAGTGCCACCTGTAGCACCTGGGCTGACAATCTCAGGGTCTGTGTAAGGTATATGCAGCACATAGAATTTCAACTATCAAGTCGGTAGAGTCACTAGTGGGGACAATATAGTCAATAATTTTAAACCCTCTGTGGGGCAAGTACAAATTGTAATGATCCCACCAGTAGGAAGTGGTCAGACCTGTGACAATGGCAGCAGTAGATGTGTGGATAGGTGGCCAGATGATATGTAGGTGTGTGGAGTCCCTTCTAGTTAAAATAGCAGGATAGTGGTAACTACTGGAAATAGCTGGTTTCTTCAGATCTAGGTATAGTGTGCAAGGGGTACAGAGGCTTCAGAAGGAAAGGGGTAAATCTGTGTGGGTCCTGGAGGGACATAGCAACTATCTTCCAGCTCTTGAAATGTGGTTTGCAAAAACCACACTGGATAAGTTGGTGAATCAGCAAGGGGTCTTGCAGTAGTGGGGCTGTCCTGATCATTAGCTCTGGAATCCAGGAAGCATGTGGGAACTGTGCCTGAGGAATGGGGAGGGCTGGAAGAGTTAAGGGGGAGTGAGAATGCCTGGTCCAATGGCTCTGGGCACGGTTGTGGTACATGGAAGACAGTAGCTCTTTTATTTCTCTAGGCCTCCTTCCCCAGTTTGTGCCTCAGAGATTTATCCTTATTTCCTTGTTGTATTGCAGTGATTCCTCTCTGTTCCTCTATTCAACATGTAGCTATTTATCTTGTTAGTAGCTTTTATACATGAAGAAGAACTGTGCTAGGCATCTCTTCTTGGCCATCTTCAGAGTCTCTTTCCTAGTTAGGTTTTTATTATTATTATTATTATAAATTATGACAAAATTTTAAACTGAAGGCCACATTACATTATTTTAAACACTTATTTAAATACCATAGAACCTGATATTGATTTTTTCTTAACTGTAACTGATGAAAATTAATATATTTAAAATGTTTATTCATTACATGTCTTTGATAGACCAAGCTACATGATCTTTCAGAAAGCTGCAATTACTTTAGCTTTTTGAGTGAACAAGGTCACTGCCTATTACCCATAATTCAACTTCATTAATTAATTTCTTTCTAGTTAATATCTCAAAGATGAGATGATTGATTTTGTCTTCATGTTGGCATTTTTATTCATCAACTTAGTGAGTTTAACTGGAGATGACAAGAGAACATTCAATTCTTATCAAGAAAAATTGGACTATAATTCCATGGGTTGTTGCTACTCAAGATATTAGAGGACACATAAATGATATAAACAATAAAATTTAATCAAGGCTCTTTTCATTATCATTTAATTCTAGTATAAACTTCTAATTTTTCAGTGATATTTCATGTTAGGACAATTTTATTTTATTTTATTTTATTTTGTTGAAATAAAAGATGTTTTAAATTCAATTTATGCTCTTGTTTTGGATTTAATCTCTACTATTAACATATTAAATTATATATGTTTATCAGAGGGTATACATACCAGAGAGGAATACAGAGAAAGGAAGAGGGAGAAAGCACCTCACCCCCAAATGAGGGTTTGGTCACATTACAATTGCTTCTCTTCCATTTCTACATCCTGCATGTACATGCACTCAGGGCTGGGATTAGAACTGTAGTAGATCACATAGGATCCAGCTCCCTTAACCACTGGGCAATGAGGTCAGCTCAACCTAATATACTTAAAAATCTTATGTTATACGTATTGTTAGAGTTCAGTTTTACTCATCCACAGTCATTCTATTTATAGTCATGCACTGTGAAATTTTATTGGTCAGCTACGGATCACATATATGACTGTGGTCCCATAAGAGTATACCATACAGCCCATTGTTTACACAATGACAAAAATCACCTAATGATGTATTTCTCAGACTATATCTCTGTCCTTAAGTAATGCAGACTACATCTGTGTATATGTCTGATCGTAATAACATATATGCTCTTTAAGGGTAGGATTCTTCTTTCTGTTTCCTTACCTAAATTGAGCCAACATATGACCCCCCCCAGGAAACAGATTAAAGATGCATGTGTTGAAAGAATAGTACAATTAATATTCATATGCCATTTGTGTAAATGTGCCAATAGTTACATGTCACCACAAATACTTTAATTTTCTCTTCCATCTCTCTCGTTTTTTATTTCTTTGAAGAGGTTTTTGCTATAGGATGCGTGTGCTTGCCACAAAGACAGAGACAGAGAGAAAATGAGAAATCACCCCCCAGGGGGAATGGCCACATTGTAATCCCTTCTCCTGCATTCTCTTCTCGGGATCTTGGGCACTCACACACACGCGCCCGGCATGAGTTTAAGCCACCGGGTCCGAGACTCGAACCACGGTCGACTACATGGGAGTCCAGCGACATAGCCATTACACTAACTACTGGTCCCTTTTCCATCTCTCTTGATACATATATTTTTGCTGAACCATAGGGAAGTAAGTTGTAAAGATTACAACCCTCTACTACTAAAGCATGTCAGCTTTTGTCTCCTATGAATAGTGATGTTTTCCTACACAACAGTACTGCAATGATCATACTCAAGATATTTAACACTGGTATAATATATACTATTACCTAATGTATAGGTCACATTCACATGCCCTCAAAGGTTCAATTAATGTCTCCTTTAACTGCCTTTATTTTTAATCTAAGACCCAAATAAGAATTAAATGTTACATTTAGTTATCATGTCTTTCTATGGATAAAACAATTATCCTTTATTTTAATCTTTAATTTTGAAGATTTTAAGCTACTTATTTCACAAAGTATTCTTCAATTTGGAATAGGCTATCTTTCTATTGCCTCATGGCCAGATTTATTAAAATTTTGAAAGGTAATGTTTGTAAACGTAATATGCACAATATCCCTGTGAAACAGCCTTTTCTTCCTTTAAATAACTATCCAATCCAATTATCTCCAACTTCAGAAACATGTCAATAAAACAAAGCAATAAAGCAAATTCTGAAATAATGTGGTAAATAATTCTTCTACATGAAAAAATGAATGAATCAATAAATCAATGAATCCTAACATTATTAATTCATGTTATATTAATAATTTTAAAATTTTATAGCTTTAAAAGTATTGCTTTTTCAAAAACCTGTTAGAAAACACTTTGTAAATATTTTACTTCCTATATTTTAGCTTCAAGTTCATGGTTTTTAGCAAACCATCACAAATCTCTAGAATAAAGCATTTATATAACTGCTGGTTCCAGACTTTTAACCATTGCAATTACTAAAGTATAACATAATGTGACTGATTTAAATCAATATTGTAGGTCCCAGGGAGACTTTTTATTTTACTCACAGATTCCAAGCTATGTGGAATTAAATAGGTATGATTATGCTTATATCCTCAATAAAATGAAGGGTTTTTTTTTACTATAAAAACTTCAATGAATTAACGTAATGTGAGCAGAAAAGTAATATGGATTCTATATAAAACTTTAAGCAACTTTTGGTGTGTTAACAATACCTAAAAATGTGTATCTTTGGGACCAGCAGTTAGCGTAATGGCTGTCACTGGACTCCCACGTAGTCGACCGCGGTTCACGTCCTGGACCTGGTGGCTTAAAACCCACCGCGG
>NW_006209397.1:762218-763728 GCF_000334495.1 Tupaia belangeri chinensis
TCCCGAGAGGAGAATGGAGGAGAAGGGATTGCGGCGTGGCCATCCCCCCTAGGGGGTAATTTCTCGCTTTCTATCTCTCTGTCTCTATCTGTTTGGCGAGTGCACGTGCCCTATAGCAAAAACCTCTAAAAAAAATTTATATCTTTAAAGTGTCCTTCTAAATATTTTCTTTTTAATTTGTTTCACCTAAAACTGAATGAGTATGTGTGTTTGTATGTGATATTTCTCATTGTGATTTGCACTGACAGTGTAAAGTAACTTACACACGCAAGGAATTGCAGACATACAAATTGTGTAATGATATTACTGTTTTTTCTGTTGTGCAAAAAGCTAAAATGCATATGCACACACTTTCATGTAAATAAATAATAAAAGTAGGCTATGAAATAAACACATAATAAAGAAATGAGGATGAGGCCTCCTTGCTGTCTTCCATTGGCATTATGAGTTTAAAATTAGAATTGTGTAAGCTCTTTTATCTATTCCTACATCATGCTTTGAAGTGAAAAGAGGTACAGAATAAAGCAAACCATTTATTCAGATTTATGAATATCCATTTTCTCAGCATCTGCTTTCTAATTGATATAATGATTAGCACATCCTTCTTATAATTTAAAGCAGAAATGTTGCTGTTTTATTTATTTTTTTCAGTGACCTATACTTTTTTAAAAAGTATGGATTGTGTGACTTTTCCTTTGTAGCAATTAAAAGAGAAAGCTTGAAAGAATTAGATGCCTTCAGCAAATAACATTAAAATAGATTAGAACTGTCTTGTTTCTGATGAGATAATGAACAGAAGCTAATAACTCACTCCCCTGAACGCAAACATTCTAGATGTTACAGAAGTGAGAGGGAGATAGATAGATCCTAAAACCAAATATAAAATTGTAAAACACTCATAGATTTAAAAACTGGTCAAATACTGAGGTGAGAAGGGAAATAAAGTGCTCCCACAGGAGACCAAACATTAAGGGCAGGGGCAAAACCAGGCAGAGCTTCCTGTTTTTGCACCTTTCTGTTGCTAACATCTACCTGCTTTCCCTGTCAACAGTGTGGGGTAGGTGTACATGTATTTCCTGCTACTTGGGAGGCTGAGACAAGATAATTATGAGTCCAAGGGCAGCGTGGGCAACATAACAAGAATCCTTTTCTTTTTTTCTTTTATTGCAGGAAGGCTCATGAGCTCCCCCCCCCAAAAAAAGGGATGTGGTTATACCACAATCCTTTTGCTTTCATATTTCTATCACCATAAGATTTTAGTCATGCGCATATGCCCTGACTGTTTTTTAAGCTGCTGAGGCTAGAATTTGAACCACAGTCAGTCATGTGGAATCTGTCTTTCTTAACCACTGAGCTATGGGTCCAGCCTGCAAAACCCTTTCAAAAATAAAATGACAAAAACAAAACCAAAAAGCAACAGTGCTGACTCAGCAGCCACCAGAACAAACAGAAGTGACTATGCAATTTGTCAGGCCAGTGCTAGAACACACTGAAATGAGGGTGACTAATT
>NW_006209397.1:763779-767509 GCF_000334495.1 Tupaia belangeri chinensis
TGGATGGTTACAAATAAGAAAGGCAGATCTTAAATTAAAGCAGTTCCTCATGCCAATGTATGGTAATGCTTTTCATTTTAGATTTATTTATTTCTTTGATGAATGAGAGAGACATGGACAGAGAGAAAGAGAGAGAGGCAGCACCCCCAACAGGATCTTGATGCTATGATCCACCCCCCAGCTTCAGCAAGCCTGAATAAATTATGTACCATATATTCAGAGTGTTTACCCCCTCCATATACATATATCATTAGAGGTGGCCAGAGGTAAGGGGGAAGGACTTGGAAATGAACTTAAAATCTGCCCATATGTGTCTGTCTCACTGCATTTTGTTTTTTCTGTGGCACCACCATCTGATTGCTTTTTTTTCCCTTTGTTCTCTAATTTCATTTCTTTCCTTCTTGAGAGAGAGAAAAAAAAAAAGTAAGACAAGCACCCTCAACAGGGCCTTAATGCTGCACTCCTCCTCTTGGTCCTCCCATCCAGCTAGGATCACAAGCACCCATGCTCACTGGGATTGTACTTCACTTGGGAACCAAACCCTGATCTACATGGAGTCAGTACTGTATTACAGAGCACTGCTCTATCATTGCACTACCACAGATAGGCCTAGTGATCCTTTATTTTTTGGTTAAGTTTATTTATCTCTTCTATGTGTGAGAGACAGAGAGAGACAGAACTTCCCGAAAGAGTCTTAACACTTCAATTCATCCCTAGCCCCAGTCACCTCCAGAACACAGGCAAGCGTGTGACCAGTTTACTCAGGGAGTTCTCCAAACTTGAACTGGAAACTTTCTCATGCAGGAATGATTTGAAGAGCACTGTTTTACTGTTGCAGCACTATCTGGCTCCCTACTGATGTTTTTTGAGGAGAGGTATTCCTGAGGAAAGTTGTTGAGTCCCAACTTCTAGGATTCTCACCCAAAGTTAATATATTATGTATTCTCACATATACCATTAGAGGTGGCCAAGGGTAAATAAATAATGGAGCAAAAAGGATTTTTAAGTCAGTGAAAATACTTTGTGTAATGTTATAGTAGTGGATATATGTCATCATACATTTGTCAAAAAACATTGAATGTACAACACCAAGAGTGAACCCTAATGTAAACTATGGATAGTAGTGATAATAATGTGTGTAGGTTTATGTATAATACCAATCTAGTGGGGATGTTGATAGTGAGGTGAGACTGTGCACTATGGAGCTAACTACTTTCTTCTTAATTTTGCTGTAAGCCTCAAACTGCTCTAAAGAATAAAGTCTACTTAAACAATCAGTAAGGAATAGGTAAATTGCTTTCTTCTAAGAAAACAATTCCACTATATGTAGAATAATAAAGTAGGATCAGCTGTATCACATAGTATTAAGCAAAAACAACTTGAAATGGAGAGGGAGATAATTCTAGGACAACTACACTGAAGGTTAAAACAAAGAAAAAACACATTTGAAATTTTTTCTTTATGATAGTGTGCATGTGCACATGAGTGTGAGAAAGAGAGAGAGAAGAGCACCCTTCAGAGTTTGGTTACACCATGGTCCCTTTCCTCCAGTCTTTCAGCCTATCGAATCTTGAGCACTTGTGAACATGCATAACATATTTCAGGCTGACTGGGCTGGGGATTTGAATCATGGTCATCATATGGAATCTTGACTTTTCTTTAACATTGCATTAACCACTGCACCATGGAGCTGGCCTCCTGTTACAATTTTTGAGGAATAGACCCAGGAGAATTCTATTTGTAAAAATGTCTTGATTCCAATTTTCACCTCTGCTTAATAACCCTTGTTAACATCTTATCTTTGTTACTCTAATATTTAGCATAATAATTTGACTTATGACGTGCTTTGGCATCATTTGACTAAAGTACTTGCCTATATAAAATTACTTGACTTTTAAAATGCATAATTACTCATATAAGAATTGGATGATGCCAGAAGTCACCAAGCAACTCCAAATGAGAGAATGAAGGGAATTTTGTAGGAGAAAAGAATTTTCTTAAAATCCTGATAATATAAAGATGAATTTCTAGAAAAGGTAAAAAATGGACCATATTTAAATGAATCAGTAAAAACCAACAAGCTATGTCATAGACATGAAAATAATAACATTAATAGTTTATTATTATTAAAACTTTAATAGTGTTTACTCTGTCCCAGAAAACATTCTTGTTTTTTTACATCTAAAGGAAAACAATAGTGTCATATAATGACATGTCATAACTAATTTCACCCTCATAATAACTTTATATGACATATGATAACTAATTTCACCCTCATAATAACTTTATTGGGGAAGAGCTATTATCATCTCCATGTTATACATGAAAAAAATGAAGTAGACACAGATTAAAAAATTGTCCCAAAATCACACATCTAATGCTGGTGTAACTGGGCTTAAATTCCAAATATGCCATCCCCAAGGTAGACCCTTAACCACTGCACTAAACACAAACTATGCCCAATTAGTTGAAAAGAGGAAAGTGTAGGAAAATAAGATAAACTTGAAATAATGCAGGGAGTACAGCATTTTATGAGAATATATAAATTAAAGTTAAGAAACATAGAGAAAGGAGTATAAAATAAAAATAAAAGAGAGAGGAATTATAAGTGACTCAACAAATACATTTCAAATATTACATATAAACCAGGTGGTGTTTTAGAAGCTTAACTCAGTGAAAAGTAAACTATGTGTGAACATACCAGAGTCCATAGGATTCTCTGACTGGGTAGACATTTGTTGGGATTATGATAAATTATCCTTGGCCAGCAGAAACCAAACTGCTCTCCTATCCACTTCACCCTTCAGCACTAGTCCACCTTTAATAAGAATCCTTTTCAGACTATCAGTGGAAACAGGGGACATGGCTCCTATCTTCAGCAAATATGCACAGCTGAGCTGAAGGGATGTTTACTAGCTCTACACCAGAATCCTTCCTCATTACTGGAAAGCACCCTTTCATGTTTGTTTTGTTTCTCCAGCTAGATAGAGTTGCTCACTGATACTGATGACTTGGTTTTCTACTTATTTTTTATCCCTTCCCTGCCATTGATTTTAGAGCTTGTATTTTTTATACATCTAAAGGAAAACAATAGTGTTATAAAAGACCCAAGCAATCTTTGCATATTTTCTCTTTTCCAGTGACTCAGTGATAAATAATTTTTTAAACAAAAAACATACTAATGACAAGATCTTTACTATTGTTTACAACTCACCCTAAATGGCCAAAGAAAGGTATCACATTTATCAAGAAGCTAGCAAATATTGCCTGTTTCTTAGAAGAGCAGCTAACACACAAATGTTGATGCAACTTTCAGTATTGCAATATGGGTAAAAATAAGAGGGTATTCTGTATAGATATAATTAATTCAGCAATTCCTTTTTAAATTGAGAATGAATTGAAACTCCAGGTCAAAAAAAATGTGTTCTACCCAAAGATCATATTATTCATATAATATAGTACATTTAATTGCTTATGGGGGTTCAATTGAGACCCAATTTAATCTTCTGAAACTTAAGGACTTATATTTACTTTTTTTATTTTTTATTAATTCACTTTACACCATCACAACACACAAATGAATTTTCCATCCAAAATACACTGTGCATTGGCTCAATCAAGCACATCCACATACATGTTCTCAGCAAATAATTTTCCAATTCTTACGTCCTGCATACCTTGCCCTTTGTCTTGCCATCCCTGATTCCCCATCCCCCACCCTCTGCTATGT
>NW_006209397.1:768353-769939 GCF_000334495.1 Tupaia belangeri chinensis
CCCGCAGCCGGGCCCGGGTGGGCCGGCGCAAGGACTTATACTTACTTTTTAATAGGGAAATTATCTCTCTCCAATGAGAGGTGAAAACTATGATTTGTGTAATTTATTCATTATGTCATAGCATAATTGTTTGCATGAGCTATTGCTATTATTTAATGATCCAATTTATGATTTTAAGGATATTTGAGATAATGTTTCTTCACCTATTGTGTTTCTTCACCTATATAAATCCTCTTTTTTGATGAATGAGAGGAAGGCAATTTTTCATTTTTTTGAAATAAAAAAGGAATAGATATATCTTATCCAAAAGAAATAGAGATATTCACAGCCTAATCCATTTTCTTATTTTTTAATCTGAGTCAGTCTCTTTTCTAATTAACTACACTTTTGTTAGAGACACTAATACACATGAAGTATCAGGTTTCTTTTGTTCAATTTTTCTCTGTGTGTGTGTATGTGTGTGAGAGAAAGAATTCCCTTCTCTCATCTCCCTAAAGTTCAATAGTTCTCTCCATTTATCTGAACAAATGAGGCAATTATTGCATTTTAATTTGGATTAATTATGAGTCTTATATTTCCATTTCTACTTTTCCTGCCATAAAATAGTTATTCAGCTCCAAGATTTCTAACTGCCTGAGGGATATAACTTCTATCTTATTTGACTGTTGAACTTCAAGTAAACTGTGGAAATATATTTTAACCAACAATGACTATGCAAACATCCCAAAATTTTAACTCCTCTGTCTTTATCATAACATACAAGTATTCCAAACTTTCTATCCAAACTGACTGATAAAAGAAGCTAGCTACAAATTTTTCCAAAGTGTCAGAGAAGCAATGGTACTTCGTTTGACAAAGAGCTTTAGTTGCAAATATTAATAGTTGTACTTTTATTCTAATTCATTTGATACATAATATTAAGTAAGATAGAATTGTCTCATGATGTATAACTCTACATCAAATTCCAGGTTTATCTACTAGTTGTATTTCTTCCACAGTTGGTGGAAATATAATCTTTAGTTACACATTAGTCACCATTAAGGACTGTCATTTCCTGTTCCACTACAAAATTAACTTCTGTGTATGGGTGCCTATAGTGCTAAATTCAAACAGGCCATGGAGTGCTATAGGAGGAATAGTGATATGCTTTCCTATTGACAGAATGGTAAAGACTTTTCATTTAGCTCCTACACACCTGGGTTATATTCATGCTGGCATTCCCCTGAGAAAAGTAATTCTGAATAATATGGAAGGAAATCCAGCATCTGGGAAAGATTCTCAGGGTTCCAAGAGAAACCAATTCAGTGTCTTAAATTTTTATACCAATAAATTATTAGTACGCATTACGTAGAACAAATGAAGTTGCGTCTTGTAGCAGTATCTTAGAATGTGACTTATATAACCCCAAGATGTGACTGGAATGCTTTCAAAATTGAACACCATTTGGGATCAGCAGTTAGCGTAATGGCTATGTTGCTGTACTCCCATGTAGTTGACCGTGGTTTGCTTCCTGGACCCGGTGGATTGAAACTCACGCCAGGCGCGTGTGCGTGCATGCCCAAGATCTGGAGAGGAGAATGGAGGAG
>NW_006209397.1:770001-770716 GCF_000334495.1 Tupaia belangeri chinensis
GTTCTGGCGAGCCCACCCCCCCTAAAAAAAAAAAAAAAAAAAAAAAAAACTCTCTCAAAAAAAAAATTGAACACTATTCAACCCACATATTTGGTTAACTAAACCAAAGGTTCATTCCAGAACGAAGAGGCAGATCTCTACTAACAAGTTTTGCTGTGCTCAGAATATTAATTTAGTAGGATAATATACTAAAAGAAAATCTTAGATGTATTATAAATATCTCAAATATGTTAATGGACTTCATATTCTCTGAGAATTCTGGCATGCAGACGTTGGCCCTTAAATATCAGTTTTTCCATGATCATGGTTACTGAGCATGTATGTTCATTAAAGGTATTCTGTTAATTATCAGAGATCTCATTGGGTGAAAAAGTAAGCTGGAGAAATAAATTTGTAAGCAAGACAGGAATTATGGTATAGGTCTGTGAGTGGCAGTCTACTCAACTGTCAGTGCACAATTGCATTTCCTTTAATTCTTTCACTTGTTTCATAATCCAAGGAGAGATTCTGAATGACTGACCTTATCTCACTTGTTTATACTGTTTCCATTACAATGTAAGGAGAAGATACAATGGAGAGGGATTTTTAAAAAATTCTCCAGTTCTACATTTCTATAAGTCAGTGAAAAAAGTAAATAGGAAAAAATCTAAACAAACAAAAAATGGTAAAAGTCACCAGAATCTTCTTTTTGAAAAGTTTTTTTTTTTTTTTGCTA
>NW_006209397.1:770799-790892 GCF_000334495.1 Tupaia belangeri chinensis
CTTCCGATCTCATCTCAGGATCTTGGGCACACACGTACATGCACCCGGCATGAGTTTAAGCCTCTGGGTCTGGAACTCGAACCGTCGTCGGCTACATGGGAGTCCAACAACATAGCCATTATGCTAGCTGCTGGTCTCAAAGTCACCAGAATCTTCTCTCTTATATTTTCATACAGGTAATATACTGTCACTCCAGCAATTTATATCATATTATCTGATATGATTTCTCTATTTAACATCAGAGCTTCCTAGAATTAGATTGTAAAAGCACCTCTAGAGTCCTCAGAAATGTGTCAGAGGCCTGAAAAAGAAAAGATAAAAGACAAATGCTGAGACTACAGACCCCTCACTCCACTTCAACCAAAGCTTTACCACACTAATTTGTTTATTTAGAAGAGTTCTGTTTCTACAAATGTATTTAAAACTACTATTCCAAGATTACAGAGACAGTAAATACTATAAATTAAATATTCTTAAACCTTAATGCAACTTGCTTTCTATTGGAAACTTGAACTGGAGATTTTGAAAGTTTGGCAGACATCATGTTGGTAATTAATAAATGTCTTTTAACTCCTCAGCAGTTTTTTCTGGTTATCTCTAAGACCAGTAACTATATATGACCATTCCAATCAATTACTTTTAACCCGATAGTTTTATCCAGATCTTATTGGATATTTTCTAAATCAAATTGGCATTGATTCAAACTTAGGGTCTCATATATTCACATATATGACCTTGTAGTTATGTTAAAAATAATTATTCTACTTATGTTGTTGCCCTCTCTTTTCCTTTCCTTCAAAGGATTTAATAAAGAAAAATGAAGCTGTTTATGTCATTAACGGCAATATCATAGGAAAACTCTTGTAAGAGTTAATGCTGTAATTTTTAAAAGGTGAACTAGGACAAAAATAAATCAATGCATTGTTTAGTGAATAAACTTCTATGACCTTCCTTGGACTTTAAAAAATATTCAACAACAAAAATATTCACTTAAGAGCTGCTAACTATCACAAATAATAATTATGGGGGAGCCTCAAATATTTGAAAATTTTTTCACTATTTATTTTAATAAATAATGCTTTGATCATCTTGCTTGTCTACTTTTGGTTTGTCTGTTTTGGGATGTATGCACATGCTGGAGACAGAGAGAGAAAGAGAGAAAAGTGAGAAAGGACCCTTCTGGAGGATACTTTTTCACTGCACCCGGCATGTTTTTTCAAGCCACTAGATCCAGGACTAGAATCATGCAGTTGGCCATGTGGGTTCTAGCTACTTTAACCTCCATGCCTTTGGCTGGCCCCACTCTTTGTCTACTTTCCTCTTGTTCAAACTAAAAGATATTTATCCTCCCAAAATACTTTTCTTTAACAGAAGAAAGAGAATAAATCTGAAAATATTGCATATAATTTTACACATTATCTGGCTCCTCAATTGAACTATTCTCTATCACTTATAATAGAGCGACACATTTAACCAAGGCACTGTGCAAAAACTAGGAAAATAAATGAAGTGACCTAGTACTTAATAGCCTGCAGTTTCAAGAGTTGATTAGTAAAGAAAATGCATACCAAAGATAGAGTATATCCTGAAAACCTAAGACTTGAGAAACAATGCTGGAAATCCCCTTTTCTTGTTAAGATCATTAATATTCTTTTAGTAGTAAAGGCTACCTGGTGATGAAAGAATTATGAACAAATGAAATAAGTAGATGAAATAAGTAGAGCAATTATTCTTAACTTTGAGTTAGACTTCCTACTAATAAAAAAGAGATATTTAAAAGAAAATGACATTTAATAATGCCTAGTCTGACTACTATCATTTTTCAAATATCTCTACTGCAAAATATTGTTTACATTAATAAAAAAGGCATGACTCATATTCTAAAAGAGGAGAAAATCATTTTCAAGTTATGCATAGCAATATTTTATTTTAATTTTGTATGGGAAATGGCAGAAATTGTGTTGCAAAAGAAATATATCGAAATTTTGTATGGGATGTGGCAGAAATTGTGTTGCAAAAGAAATATATCATGTAAAATTTGCAGTATTACATATGAAAAGAAACAAACATTATAAGTAACACTCTTCAAAAAATTAAGCCAATTTTGAGGTCAGCATGGAGTGTGGATGTCAGGCCACTAGATGCGACATAGCAAATGACATGGTTTGAGTTCCAGACCTGGTGGCTTGAAGGTCATGCCAGGCACACGTATATGCATGCCCAAAATATCAAGAGGAGACTGGAGGAGACAGGATTGCGGAGTGGCCTTCCCTCTGGAAGGAAATTTCTTGCTGTCTCTCTTTCTTTCTCTCTCTCTCTCTCCCACATATGCCCTATAGAAAAAAAGTCCAATTTATTACAGAAATGGAAGATGCTATTAAGATTTTTTTGTCATGAGTGATTTTAATAAATCTGGTTATTTAAATTTGTACTGCAAAATACTGTTTTGTCAGCTATATTAAATAGAAGGAAAGGATGTTCTACTTATTACATTTCACCTTGCCACAAGGCTTTTGCAGTTGGGGTCCTCTTGCCTAAAATTTTTTTTGGTTTCTTATCCCAATGAAATTCTATTCCTACCTCTAAGCTCAAATTACAGAACTAATACGATTCTCACCACAAGTAACTTGAAATATATTTTTCACTTCTTTCTTATATTTTGCTGCCTGGAGAATGGATAGGTTGGCCACCATCTTTGAATGTAAGGTTGAGAGCAGTACCCTAGCTAGGGAGGAAACAGTCTTTAAAAATTTCATGGAGCAAAGTCATCGTATCAGTCCTTGTTGGTCTTCTTCTATACATTTTTATGAGAAAGACCGTTTATCTTGCTTAATTTGGTGGTATGTATGGATTGCTCTTACTTTCAGTTAAATCTTACCCTGATTGATTAACCAATATTATAGACTCAGATACCATAATCAATCCATTACTATTTCCAGACAGTTATCTAGTTTTTAACTATGTATTCATAAGAGTGATTAACTATTTGATTAAAATTCACCACCAGATAGTAAGCTTCCTAAGAACAAAGGCTATATTCACCATTGTACTCCATTCACCCTGGAAGAGTATAAAATAATATCTTAAAGAAAAGAAATACAAGGAAGACAAAGAAAGAAATGAAAGAAAGAGGGAAAAGAAGGAAAGAGGGAAAGAAGAAAGGAGGTAGGAAGGAGCTTGTTATACATGCTAACTTAACCTTTGTCCTCCATACTCCTTAACTTTGAGTTAGACTTCCCACTAGCAATATTTAAAAGTCAGTCATCTTTTTTCCCTCTCTTCAATGATATAGTCTCCCTTTTAAGTGTATGCTATGTCTTCAAAGTTCTTTACAGTTCAAATAATTTTCAGCAGGTTATCTAATAAATCTATTATTACCACAAGTCTTCTTAGAGCATTTATGTTTTAATGAACATAAAAGTCATAAGTGGAAGGTATGTCATAAGTCAAAGGATTCAATCATTGATCATGTAATTCTTTGTAGAAGCTGACTCATTACAAATTTCTCCTGCAGAAAGTTTTATTTCAAATGGCTCATGTAAACACCTTCAAAGTGCTACCTTCCACTCAAAGGATACTGCGGTCCATTAGTTTCTAGAGATGCATGTCTGCTTTATTTAGAAAATATTGCCATATTCTATTACTTTAATAGCTTCAACAAAAATGAAACAAAACAAAACACAGGAGCTAGGGCTGAGAAATACATTTTAGAAAAGAATAATAAAACTGGGAAAATTATAGCTACACTGTTCTTCAGAAACAAAGGTTACACTAGAGATTGTTTACTATCATGAATAAAAATGAAAGAAAACTTACATTAGTCTTAACCTAAGACATTTTTTTGATGTGGGTAGCTGTTTCTATGTTTCTTTGATTGTATATTGGTGGTCTTTTAATAAAGTATATTTAAAAAGAAATATCTATATCTATAAATACCTATACATATAGATATATAGATAAATTATCAGATGCTAAACTATTTGAAGAATTTATTTTGTGAAATTTTCTGTGGGTAATTTATAGCACCAGGGAAGAATTAGGACTCCTTTATCAAATGATTAGAACTTAAGATCATTTCTCATTGACTGTGAGATGCATGCTAGCTTTAACATTTCTTCCATTTCAAGAAATTCTGACAAAATTTAAGCAGAAATTTGATCCTCATAGCTAAGATCAACCAAAATAGTTTGACTAAGATGAAGCTTACATTTTTCTGACAGTAAATTTTTAAAAATTATTTTAACAAAGGAAAGAGGTAATGATAAAGAGATACAGATGAGACAAAAATATAATGTAAGATAATACAATATAATTATAAAGTCAAGCAGTCACAAGTGCTTTGAGAAAAAATATAGTAGGGGAAGGGGCTAGTGAAACTAGAGCTATTTTATGTAGGGTGGGGTGGTGAAAGAAGGCCTGCCTAACTTTCAAAGAGCACCCAGAGACCCTAGTGGTAATCCCGAAGGCTGGGCACTTTTCCCAAGGGCCGGATCTGAAAAACAGCCCAGATCAGAGCATCTGCCTCAGAAGAGACTCTGTTTCCAATGTGGGCAACCTAGGCACTGGATAATGCCCATCACTGGCATCCTCATGTTCCCTCATTGGGGCCTTGTTCCCATTGTGGAGTTGGTTACTAGAGATTGGAATTCCCTGAGTTCCAAAGGTAGCTTGGGTCTTCTTAGTCCATGCTGGCACTCAAAGTTGAGGATTGATGGGGCTCAAGACCCCAACAGCTCTCCTTATGCACATGTTAATCTGAGTGTACAAATCTCAGGTAACCTTTAAAATGACAAAAAGAATTAAGATCTTTCATAATTTCTGTCTAAATAAGAGGTTAAGATTGTTTCAAAAGTACACTCATAAAAAGAAACAAGTGGGGACCAGCAGTTAGTTTAATGGTTATGTCGCTGGACTCCCACGTAGTTGACCGTGGTTCGTGTCCTGGACCTGGTGGCTTAAAACTCACACCGGGCGTGTGTGCGTGTGTGCCCAAGATCCTGAGAGGAGAATGGAGGAGAAGGGATTGCGGTGTGGCCACCCCCACTGGGGAGTGATTTCTGTCTCTCTGTCTCTCTCTGTCTATCTGGCGAGTACACACGCCCTATGGCAAAAACCTCCCCCCAAAAAAGAAACAAGTGAAATAATAAGCAGGAAAATGTGACATAAAAGGAATATAGATAGGCACCAGCAGTTAGCATACTGGCTATGTCGCTGGACTCCCACGTAGTTGACCGTGGTTCGTGTCCTGGACCTGGTGGCTTAAAACTCACACCGGGCGTGTGTGCGTGTGTGCCCAAGATCCTGAGAGGAGAATGGAGGAGAAGGGATTGCGGCATGGCCATACCCCTGGGGGGTGATTTCTCTCTTTCTGTCTCTCTGTCTCTCTCTGTCTGTTTGGAGAGCGAATGCGCCCTATAGCAAAAAAAAACTCTCAAAAAAAGAAGGGAATATAGACATTATATAGAAATAATGTATGGGAAAAGTTTTTTGTCTTCAGGAAAAGCGGCTAAGGTAAAGAAAAAGAAGGTGTTAAAAACTACAAGTTGTGAAGGTTTGAGCTACATAGGAAGAGTCTAAAAGTAACAAAAATTGATAAAATTGTTTTATTAATAAACATTCTAAAGTTAATTGTACTGATGTGATGCCACTAACCACAATTTTAGTTATCTTTAAGTGTTGCCTGCAGTAGAAATAGTTAAATATGTCTATTTCATCATTATTATAATGAACTGCTCTTGTTTGGAATCCATCAAGCTACAAATGGTGGTTGGAACAAACTTTCCAGTGAACACCCATCATGGCTTCCAGCAGGAGCCTCTAGATTAGACTTCTGGTAGAGGATACTTAATTGCTGCCTCCCCCTACCCCATCATTACCCAATTTTAGCAGGAAGAAGTCAGAATGGTTTCAACCCTTATGCCCTCTACAACAGTTAGGGATTCCTCTGCAGAGGGGGCAAATGAGGCAGGAGACAGGGACCCAAAGAATATAGTCAGGGTATAAGCCCAAAATGGAATTACAAAATGGCTAAGTTTAAACATGGAGACAAAGCAGCCCAGGAGAGACCTCTTATAGCAGTGACTCAGTGATTGACTTAAGCAACATGACCTAGACCTCAAACAAAGGCTTTTTCCAGGCCCCACCACACTCCAGGAAGAGGATAAGATAATGGTTTTCATGGCCCAGAGCTTCTAGACAAAGAATCTCCTGACCTTTGTACCCACTCCAAAAATAGGTGAAGAATAACTGAACCTATCCAGCATGTGCCCCTCCCCACCACAAGGGGAATGCATGTGTGAACCCCACCTAGAATAAACCTGCACAAGGCCCCTCAGACCCAGATAAAACCCTCACCACAGTTCCTCCTTGGTAACCCATTTTCAGGGACCCCCTCTTTTCTTCTTAGGAGCTCTGTTTTTCCTTCCCTCTCCTTCAATTAACTCCTTGCTTTGCTATACCTACAAAGAAAAAAAAAAGAAAGAAAAGGATGTGTATGCAAATATTTGACTTGCCTGATGTGAGGGCACTTTGATGGGGAAGATTATTCCAGACAAAGATGGTAGCAACAGAAACTTCCTGAGATGGAAATGAACCTGATGTTTTCAAGGGAGAATAGCGTAGGCAGTGTAACAGGAAGATGGTAGATGAGACGAAATGCCTAATTCAGAGCCAGGTCATATAGGACCTTGTTGGTCATAGTATGGGGTTTAGATTTTACTCAGAGTGATTGGACAGTGCTGGCGAATTTCAGAGGCATGATGTGAACATTTGTAAGGGTCATTCTGATTGTTGTGTGGAAAACGATGTTTAAAGGGGCAATAGAAGACGCTGGGGAAACCACTTAGGTGACTGTTGCAGTAGTCCAGATGAGAAATTTGTTGGCTTTGTCTGGGGTAATAATAGTAAAGGTGCTGCAAAGTAGTCAACGCATGGGACATATTTTTAAAATAAAGCCAAATGTGTTTGTTGATTGTTTAAATATAAGGCATAAGAGAAATCCAGGATTAAGAATAACTTTTCTCCTAGTAAATTTCAAATGTAGAATATTATTAATTATAATTACCATTTCCAGACATTAGTTCTCCAATATTTATTCACCTTATAAATGATGATTTGTACTCATTGACCAATTTCTTTTCTTTTCTCTCACTCCCCGTCCCCCTGGTTCCTGGTAAATACCATTATAATTTCTGGTTATATGAGTTTGATTTTTTTTTTTTTTAGAGACTCTTGCTATAGAGTGTGAGCACTTGCCAGACAGACTGAGAGGCACCGAGACAGAAAGTGAGAAATCAACTGCGCTTTCTGTCTCTGTGTTTGATGGCTATGTCACAATCCCTTCTCCTCCATTCTCCTCTCAGGATTTTGAACATGCCCTCCCTCACACTCTGTGTGTTTCAAGCCACAGGTATGGGACTGGAACAATGGTTTGCCACATGAGAGTCTAACATCTTAGCCTGCTGGCCCTGAGTCTATTTTTTAGAGAGTTCACATGTAAGTGAGATCAAGCAGGATTTGTCTTTCTGTGTCTGACTTATTTAGCATTATGTCTTTGAGGCTCATCCATTTTTTCACAAATGACGGTACTTTTTGTTTTATTATTTAAAGACTTTTGCTATAGGGCACTGGAAAGACACCTAGACAGAGAGAAAGCAAGAAATCACTCCCCAGGGAGGATGGTAATGCCACAATCCCTTCTCCTCCATTATCCTCTCAGGATTTTAGGAGTACATGCACATGTGCCCAGTGTGAGTATTAAGCCGCCAGGTCCAGGATTCAATCCACAGAAGGCAATAGGGGAGTTCAGCTCCTTAAGCGCTATGCCACCTACTGGTCCTGGGACTTCCTTGTTTTTAAAGTAATATTTCATTGTATGTATATACCTCATTTTCCTTATTAATTCATTTGTTCATGGACACGTAAGTTGTCTTCATTTTGACTATTGTAAATAATATTGCGCTAACCATTAGAGTTCAAATAATTTTTTCAAAATAGTAACTTTATTTCCTTGGATATATACCTACAAGTGGGATTGCTAGATCATATAGTAGTTCTATTATTTCACGATGTATATCTTAAACATCACATTTTACACCTAACACATAATTTTTATTTGTCAATCATACCTCAAGAAAGCTGGGCCTATGGCCCAGTGGTTCAGGAAATTGGATCCCACATGGCTGACTACAGTCTGAATTTTGACTATAGAGGCTTAAAAATTATGCCAGGAGTGTGTGTATGTGTGCCCCAAATTCCAGCAGGATGGAGAAATGGAAGAAAAGGGATTGTGGAGTGATCATATCTTATGGGGGAATACTTTCCCTGCCTCCCTCTCTCTCTGGTGAACACAGCTGTCTTCTGACAATTAAAAAAACAAAGTGACTCCCCATGTTTTAGTCTTAAGTAATTGTATGGTAGAATTTACTGAGAAGTAAACTGTGGGAAGAACAGGTTGGGGAATCATGAGTGTGGTGTTGGACATGTTATATTTGAGCTGCTCACTAGATATCCAAGTACAGACATCATATCATTGTGTGAACAGATGAATCTGTAATTCAAGGGAGAGGCTGGACTGGAAATGTAAAATTAGAAGTCTAGAAAACAGATGATATTTAAAGCCACTGAAGGAGGAAAAATGACAGAAGGTTTGACAACTGACTATTCTGACACTCTAATGTTTAGCCGTGTACAGAGAAGAACAATGCTAACTGAAAAGATGCAACTTGTGAGGTATTAAGGAAACTAAATGAAAAAAAAAATTATAGAAGGAAGGAAGGTTCAACTCTGTTAAATATAATTTAAAAACTCATATGTGGACTAAGAATTCGACATTGTATTTGGCAAGTTGGAGGTCATCCATAACCTTGACAAGAGTGACTATAGCTGAGTAGTGGGGACACATTTTTTTAATAATTATTTTATTTTATTTATTATTATTTTAATTTTAACAGACAAAGAAAGAGAGAGAGAAAGGGAAAATGAGAAAGCAAGCCACCAGGTCCAGGGCTCAAACTGCAATTGGCCATGTGGGAATTTAGTGCCTAAACCACTATGCCACCTGCCAGCCCTAAGAACAACTCTAATGGGAGAGTTCTTATTATAATGGAGTAGGGCCAGTACAAAAGTGTCTAAGTACAGTGAACGCTTGTCTATTTAGCAGGATTGTCCAGTACTTGTGGGGGTTGTGTCTCCTGTGGGTATGTGTAATGAAGATGACTTTCTGATGCCACTTTTATAATGCTATTATTCCTTTTCAGATGTGCTTGTTTGGAGCAATGATTGAGTGATTCACTCAATCCTGTCTATCCATCTTAAAGAATATGCAAATAATCTCATAGACAGTGACTTTCACTTCTGGCCTCCGATAAAACCTTCAGTTTCAATAAACTGGCACTATTGTTACAGATCCCAACTCAGAACACACAGGTAACACTAGAGCCTGTCTGTATTAATACTCAGTCACAGTGTTCAGTCCGTTCTCCTGATTATAAATGAAATTTGGTTGTCTATTTGAACGGATGAAAAGTTAGCCAAACAGGGGCTGGTGTGGAGGTTGAGGTGTTGACCTTTCACATGGTTGACCACGGTTTAAGTCCTGGACCTAGTGGCTTGCTTTCTCAATTTTCCTCTCTCTCTCTCTCTCTCTCTCTCTCTGACTAAATTGAAAAATTATGATAATAAATAAAATAAAATAATTATTTAACAAACAAACAAAAATATCTCAGGAAATTAGTAATCTCCATATTATAATGATTCAAAAAATCAGTGCTTAAGTTTTCTTTATTTTTCTCTCTCATATTTCCATTTTTTGTTACAATCATGGGAGAGTCTTAGCATAAGGAGAAGTTTTATTCCAGTCCATATGTTCTTAAGATTGATACATCTTTAGTTCTTACATATAAAGAAAAAAATATTCTTACTTGTGCCATGTGGAGGCTTTTAAAATTTTGTTTCTTTGGGTAATTGCCTTATGAATTGATATAGAATCTTACAAGATAATAGTAATGATAAAGTTTCTAAATTCATATTATATTTAAAGAATTGTGCTAATTGTATGTATTGTTTTATTTAAACCCCTCTATTATTATATTAGGATCTCTTTTTTTTTTTTTCAGAGGTTTTTGCTATGGGGCACATGCACTCGCCAGAAAGACAGAGACATAGAGACAAAAAGCGAGAATCACCCCCAGGGGGGATGGCCACACTGCAATCCCTTCTCCATTCTGCTCTTGGGATCTTGGGCACGCATGCACACGCGCCCGGTGTGAGTTTTAAGCCACCGGGTCCGGGACGTGAACCGCGGTCGACTACGTGGGAGTCCAGCGACATAGCCATTACGCTAACTGCTGGTTCCCTTAAGAGCTAATACTTTTTGAGCATCTAGTATGAATCAGAAATTATGTTAGGTATTTACATCCATTATGGTAATTTTTATGGCAACTTCCATTGTATGCCATATTGTTATTCCTATCTCACATGTGAGGAAACTGAAGCCCATGATGTCAAGTAACTTGCCCCAAATCACATAACTATTGAGTCGCAGAGTTTGACCTCAAGTTTAGTTCAGTTTAGGTCTGTCTGACTACAAACTGAACATTTTTCTCTATGTCATTTTATCTCTTAATAGTATTGTAATAGAATTTTAAATGACTCATTCAGCAACAGCACAGGATAAAAGAGTAGTTTATTGTTGAATAATGCTACTTTCAATTTGCTAAAATTGAAGAAACATATTTGAACTATAAATATAATGGGTTATGATAAAGAGATGTGTTAAGAAAAATAGTGTTATTTTTACTACGCTATTCCTCCTCTCTCTGGAAATGTACTTTAGACTGAAAACAAAATCTCGGAGGTATGATCTGAGATTATCAGTTTGAGTAAAATGTATTTGTCATATAATGTGAACACTTTAGAAAACCTTAGTAAATGCCAACATAGAGACAGTCTCCCTTGACACTTTCACTTTCATACTATGCCTAAACCAGCAGCATCCATTTTAGTAAGTGAAACTCAGGTCAGGCAATACAGAGAACAGAGAAGAGATATGAGTCTCCTCAGGTGGAAAAAGTGGTAATAACTGAATTTTTCAGCAGTGAACCTGTTTAACGTAAAGAAAATATTTTTATTTAAGTTTTCCGATTCTGTGTTATTTAAAAGATAATTCTTTGTTATCAGAGAAAAACTGACTTCTCTTAGACCAAATACACTTCAGATACATTTTCTGTAACAACATAACTGCCTATAAATTATAAAACATTTATAAAGTTCTCTACTGGAAGGCATGTCTAACAACTTTCCAAGTATGTTTCAATTTTTTTTTATGTCCAATACATGTTTTGGTGCAGTTGTGATACTCTAATGATATATTTTTTTTGAGAGTTTTTTTGCCATAGGGCGCGTGCACTCGACCGACCGACAGAGAGATACAGAGAGACAGAAAGCGAGAAATCACCGCCCAGAGGGGATTGCGGCCATGCCACAATCCCTTCTCCTCCATTCTCCTCTCAGGATCTTGGGCACGCACGCACACACGCCTGGCGTGAGTTTAAGCCACCGGTCCAGGACTGGAACCATAGTCGACTACATGGGAGTCCAGCGACATAGCCATTATGCTAACTGCTGGTCTCGACTAATGATATTTTTTAAACAAACAGAGAACTGAGTTGTTTTTTCATAAGTACTTGTTGAGATTTGAATTTTTAAAGGGGGAGCAGACTTTGTAGGAAGAGGGATCAGAAGTAAAGAGTAATAATAATAATAATAATTAAAACGGCTATCACTATATTGTCTTCCTAATGCTTTCCATATACTAGCTCATTTAATCTTCAATGTAGTCTTATGAGGGAAATAATATTAACTTCATTTTAATGATGAGATAAGTGAGCCACAGAGAGATTAGATCATTTTCTCAAGATAAGATCATAAGTAGTGAACTCAGGAATGTAAATTGTGCTCTACAATTTGTTGTCTTAATCAGTACACATAGTTAATGAATCTGGCAAAAAATATGGAGAGAGACTGGGAGTATTGAGGAAGAAAAACAAAAATATTCCCTGAATCTGAAAGGCACCAAAGTATTTTTAAAATAAAGATCTTCCCTTTTCCATTTTATTTCTCTCCTGACAGTTTGTAATGTAAATTCCCATCTATTATTCCCCGGAACTTGAGTGAATGTGTATCATATACAACCATAGGATGTGAAGGACTCTGGAGAAATCAGGAAGAAAGGACAATGCATTGTTTAGGTGCACAAAACTGAGAGAAAAAGAAAGAGAAATAAGAGGCAAAACAAGAATGTATTGAAAATTCAGAAGCAGAAAGAGAAAAGAGGAGATTAAAAGAAAATCTCATGAGAATCTTTAGATAATAAGAAACATTGAATTTTCTATTATTTTTTATATAAGAACTTGAGCTTTTTTAATTTAAATATAAGGTGAGGTTATTCTATGAAGCTAAAGAACAAAGGTGCACCTAGTCATTAGGAAGGGAATAATTTAAACATTTTTTTGAAGATGAATAGCTTTTAAATGTGAGTAAAACTGACAAAACCTTGAGATACATGATTATTCTCTTTAAGTTTTAAATGAAAATTTGCTATAATGATGCAGAGACAGAGAATTAGGGATCTACTAAAATGATGAAGAATTTACACAGGATTAATGATAACTCTATTGTACACTTCGGGAAATTCTCAGGACACTATCCTTATTTCCTGATTACATATGCATATATATATTTCCACACCCTCTAAGTAATCTCAAGTATATCTTCATCTTCAATGACCATGTTTATGCTGACTCCTACATCTTCAAAAACCTCCCAGTTTTCTCTTCTGACCTTCAATTTGTGCTCTTGACTGCCTTTCTCAAAGCTCTCTCATAACAAACATCTCTAAAATTGAATCTTTCATCTCTCTTCATCCTGTCCCCATTTCATGTATTCCCCATCCTGTTGAATGGCATCATTATCCATCCTGTCGCCTAAATCAGACTCCAGGAAGTGATCCCATATTCTTTTTCCTCATGTATCCCCTGGCACATAATCAATCATTAAGTTCTGAATTTCTCTTGTATACGTCCCGTTCTCTCCACTGTTACTGCCTTAGGTCAAGCCCTTATCATCTCTCACTTGAACTACTTCAATAATTTCTTTTTTGCCTCCAGTTTTCAGACTTTCCAATAAATCCTCCAGAGTGTCCACAAAATGATGCTTTCAACACATAAACATAATCATGTCCTTCTTGTCAAAATTTATTTGGTATTCCACATCATCTACTGAAATATAAAGTTTTCTATGATCTACATTCTGTACATTCATCCATCTTTATTTGCAGCCACCTTCCTCTTCCCACTTCACATTTCACATCTCAAACTGTTAAGATCTCCTTATACATACCATATCACCTCATACCTACATCCCTCTACCTATAGTATTTATTTGGCCTCTGATGTCCTTTAAATCAATATAGTCTGGGCACAAATGTTACCTCCTCCAAGAACTTAACTCTAGGCATTAGGTGCTTCTTCTTCTATGGTGCAAATGCTCTAAATAGCATAAACCTCTATCTAACAATTCACTAATTCTATTGTTATTGATTGAAGTAATGATCAGATAAATGAAGCTAATGAGGCAAATATCTACAGAGACAAATGTTAAAACAAAAAATAAATGTTATTTTTTAAATGACAAATTGTGTAGAGATCAATCATTGTAAAAGAGATATGATGGTAAACTGTAGTATGATTAAAGAGTAGTCAATATTCAGCAGAATAGAAATGTGTATAATGAGATGCATATGAACTAGTAGAGAGGTACAAGACTTATCGAGGGAAGTTAAATCTAAGGACAAGAATGTAGACATTTAGAAAAAGAGCAGCAGAAAAGAAAAAAATAAAGAAATACCTATTTTGAACATAGAGCCAAAGGACAGACACTCAATTCCATTTCTACAGCCAAGAGTATTTGAAATGAAAAGAGAAAAACCTCTGAAGAGAAAGAATCAAATAAAGAATAAAGAAGACAATTTTAGAATGAGGCTTGAGAAAGTTATCACTCTCTTGCTAGCCTTAACAAGGTGGGCTATATTTAATCCAGGTTATCTGCTGGCCAACACACACCCACAGAGAATATTTAGTACTGCTAGAAGCATTGATACTGAACAACAACCTCTGCTGCCAGAAGATGTGGAAAATCTAATATTTATCTAAATTAACCAAAACTGTTAAGATCTCCTTATACATACCATATCACCTCATACCTACATCCCTCTACCTATAGTATTTATTTGGCCTCTGATGTCCTTTAAATCAATATAGTCTGGGCACAAATGTTACCTCCTCCAAGAACTTAACTCTAGGCATTAGGTGCTTCTTCTTCTATGGTGCAAATGCTCTAAATAGCATAAACCTCTATCTAACAATTCACTAATTCTATTGTTATTGATTGAAGTAATGATCAGATAAATGAAGCTAATGAGGCAAATATCTACAGAGACAAATGTTAAAACAAAAAATAAATGTTATTTTTTAAATGACAAATTGTGTAGAGATCAATCATTGTAAAAGAGATATGATGGTAAACTGTAGTATGATTAAAGAGTAGTCAATATTCAGCAGAATAGAAATGTGTATAATGAGATGCATATGAACTAGTAGAGAGGTACAAGACTTATCGAGGGAAGTTAAATCTAAGGACAAGAATGTAGACATTTAGAAAAAGAGCAGCAGAAAAGAAAAAAATAAAGAAATACCTATTTTGAACATAGAGCCAAAGGACAGACACTCAATTCCATTTCTACAGCCAAGAGTATTTGAAATGAAAAGAGAAAAACCTCTGAAGAGAAAGAATCAAATAAAGAATAAAGAAGACAATTTTAGAATGAGAGTTGAGAAAGTTATCACTCTCTTGCTAGCCTTAACAAGGTGGGCTATATTTAATCCAGGTTATCTGCTGGCCAACACACACCCACAGAGAATATTTAGTACTGCTAGAAGCATTGATACTGAACAACAACCTCTGCTGCCAGAAGATGTGGAAAATCTAATATTTATCTAAATTAACCATGACATCTTTACAGAATACCCTGAGTCATTGCCAAAGTATTGTTCTGTTATCCAAGAAGAGGTTATAAACAACAGTGATGACAAACAGAAGATAAACACCGAAAAACACATGGAACCTTTTTCACAACAAGGATTTTTATTAAAGCTCTTCCAACTGCATGTCCTTTCTGTTTTTCTATGATATCAGAGGAGCCAGACAGTGAAAATCAACAAGTTATTTATGAGAATTATATTCATTAGACATTTTGTTGGGAACTGTCCCAAATGTGTTGTTTTACTTAACTCTTTCAGCTTATGAAGAACAGTGAGAGAAAAGGTTAATCATTAAAGATATTTTTTAATGGAGTTAGGGGAGAAATTATACCCCAAGATATCTATTAATGGAGAAGCCTTTCTGAATTCCAGTAGCATCTTTAGTACTGTGTTATGTAAGAAAGGCTTGACTGCTAATAATCTTCTGTCTTGTAGATACAATTTTGACTACATTTGTTTTTCCTGATTTCATTTATAACTGCTCTTCTAGAGGCTTGCCTAATGATTCAGAGTAAATTCAAAAGATTTCATCTTTTAACAATTTCTAACCTTATTTCTCCTTTTTATAGGATTGCTGGATTGATAAATGAAGAAAATCCTGCAGACAATATTTGCAATTCAACAAGACATTTGGCAAGGGTTATTAGATACTTTTGTGTACAAAATGGAACTAAATATGTGCTAGTATAATTAGGTGGGTTTGTAGCTGGTTGAATGCTTTTATTTCAGAGATGTTAATTAGTCAATGTCAAATGCAGGGATATATCATATGGCACATAAAAATGCAACTTCCTCCCCCTGTTTTTCCATTGATAAAGAAATATTAAGGAGTCATGGTTATCAAATTTAAAGCTGACAAAAGCTAGAAAGAGTAGCAAGCATCTTGTATGCTATGCTCAAGATCCAGAAAGTTGTTCATGGTCTAAGACAGTAAATTGAATCACAGATAAATTCCTGCACCTGCATCCAAAACTCCAAACTCACTAGTATAGTACAGAGAAAAACCTCACACTAGATAGAATACATATAAATACATTTTTAGTCTTTCAGCAGGGGAACTCCATTGTGAGAAAAAAGTGTGCAGTCATTACCAAATAGATTAGATAATTTTGTTTTAGTAAAAACATGTACTATATTCAAAATGAACTGCTAGATAGTATCTAGAATATTATCTTTGGTTCCCTGTGTATTACATGATAGGAGACTATAGGCATGCTGGAACACATTCCAAAAAATGGACAAGAAGATGAGGGAAGTTAAAATAATGTCACTTAAAGAAATTTCAGAAAACTAAAAATGTTTAGCTAGAGTATGAATAGACAAGAAGGGGAGAAAAAATAAAAGAGAGCAGAATGGAAGAGAATATTCACAGTAGATATCACAGCTACCTTTAAATATTAACAAGGCCATCTTGTATAAAAAAAAAAAAGGAATTGGAGTATGTCTATAAAACACAAATAAAGTTTCAAAGGGACAGAACCAAGATTACCAAATTTGAGTTACCGTAGAAATATATTTCAGATCAATTTAATGAAGAGCTCTATCAAAGGGGATGAAACTCATTACTTCAGGCATAGATTAAAGTTTCAGTCATCAGGAAGATGCAATTCAAAATAAATATTAGATAAATGGGTGGAGAGATTAACTTTAGAGATTCTTTTATCTCTGAGATTACACTATTATTTCTTTATATTTTTAATTTTTTAAGAATTATTTTTATTTAACTTTATTTATTTACCTTAATTTGACCAGAGAGAGAGAAAGAGAGAGAGAGAAGAGTGAGAGAGAGAGAGAAGAGTGAGAGAGAGAGAGATAGTGAGAAAGCAAGTTGCCAGCTTCAGGACTCAGACAGCTGTTGACCATGTGGGAGTCCATCACCCTTAACTACCACGCCATCTGTTTGCCCCTTTTTTACATTTTTTAAATTATTTTTTATATTTCATCCTATTTTATACATTCAATCACATTATTTAGCTTAGAAAGTGAATATTTCAGCATGTGAACATTTCCCCATAGTCCAGTTGATAAAACTATAAAATTATCTTCAACAGATAATACCACATTTCTTTGTCCCATTAATGCTTTGCCTCTCTATTTTTCTTCCAAATGTCCTTCCTCAGACTCTACTCTTTCACATTTTTGCTTTAGGGTGAGTGCACTCACTGGAGGGGAGAAAGACAGAGAGAGAATAGTGAGAGAGAAAGAGAGAAATTACCTCCCCTCCCCGAAGGAGAGGATGGCCACACCACAATCCCTTCTCCTCCATTTTCCTCCTAGAATTTTGAGCACGCACACACATGGGCCTGGCATTATTTTCAAGCTGCCAAGTCCAGGATTTGAACTGTGGTTGGTTATGTGGGAGTCCAGAGCTGTAAACATTATGCCATTTTCTGGCCCCCGTTGTTTCCTTTACTTGTAAGATAGTTTGTATATATCATTCTTCAATTTTGAATTCTGATATAGTTATTTATCTTTTTTTCTAATTTAAATTAAAATTGACTTGAGGGTAGAATTTTAAATTAATTGAAATTCTAAAATCTTTTCTTAAGGGTGCTCATTTTTTCCTGCACTGGCCAAGAACCTTAAGATTTACATAGTCTAATAAGAAAGTTAACTAATACTTCCATACTGAAACAGAAAGTTCTGCTGCCTAATTAGTCTGTTACTATTGGTGCTTTGTTTCTTGGTACAACACAGAATCACAATTCAACAATGATTTCATAGTTGACCTATGAAGAAGGTCTATGTTGAAGGAATAACTCACTGGACCAGTTTCCTGGCATTAGCCAATGTCGTCCTTCAAAGAGAGATGATGTTGAGGGTACAATCTTCGTTGTCTTAAAAATGTCCCAAGATGATTCTCATCAGTTTTCTAAGGTTGTAACAGTTCTTGGTCCACATTCAATTTTCACGATATCATTCCTCTCCAAACCATGATTATCATTAGAATCACCATGTCTAGATGGAATAAAATATTGCCTTTTGATAACCTGTAACTAAACTAGTAGTATTATTTCCAAACCAGTAGATATACAAGACAAGTTGTATAGGAAGCTATCCTATTAAAACTCTTGAAATACTAATTATCTCTTTTCTCTACCTTCTGCAGGTGGTGAAAAAGGCTAACACCTTCTGTTTTAAAACTGGCTTCCCTAAATATCAATAATTCCTTCTCAAAGTAGTATTATTATATTTAGTGGCTAAAAGATAATTTATATCTCATGAAAAGAACCATAGACTTAAATTCCTGGCTTGGAATTAGTAGGTAGGAGTGAATAATTCTAAATTTGGTTCCCAGAATAAATGCTTAACTACATTAAGTAATCTGCTTGCCTGAAACTATACCTACTATTTATAATGACTGACATTTTATTAGAAATTCTATTTTGGTCTTTATAGCTAAGGAAGTTTATTTTTTTCTTACTGAACTATCCAAATATTCCCATCTAATAGGTCAGTTAAATTTAATTAGTGTATTTCTGTAGTAACTGCTTTCAAGCAGAGAGACAAACAAAATCAAGAGAGGAAAATACGTTGTGCTTTTGAATCAGAAAAATAAAAAATTAAAAACATATTAGGTCATTTAGAAAGAGAAGAAGGAAAAGCTTGTGAAAATGTAAAATGTGGTGGTCCATGAGGTTGACCCAAATGGGAATGTTCTGAATTTATGTTTGGAGACCTCCCTAAGTAGACTAAGCACATATGTCCCCAATATTCAAGACTGACTGAAGCTATGGGTGAATCCCAGCACTTAGACCCCATTAGGGGTGCTCTCTCTCTCACTCTCTGGAAAAAATAAACTTTAAAAAATGAAAAGGAAAGAGAGCGGGTATTGTAGATATTATGACCTCCTCCTGTCAAACAATTACTCTGTTCTTTTTTTTTTTTTAGAGAGGTTTTTGCTATAGGGTGTATGTGCTTGCCAGACAGAGAGACAGAAAGCGAGACATCACCCCCCAGGGGGGATGACTACGCTGCAATCCCTTCTCCTCCATTCTCCCCTCGGGATCTTGGGCACGCATGCACACATGCTAGGCATGAGTTTAAGCCACCGGGTTCGGGACTCGAACCACGGTCGACTACATGGGAGTCCAGTGACATAGCCATTATGCTAATTGCTGGCCCCAAACAATTAACTCTGTTCTTGAAGAATATTCTGATTTTTGTTCTGGTATCCTCTCCCATACAGCCCTTGTGCTCTGGAGGAAGATAACTCTATCTCTGGCTTCTAAGATCATGTGAATTAGGCCTGAGATAATTGGCATAATGTCCTATATTATGGTTTAGGGATAAAAATCAACCAATTCAGTGCAGTAATTAGGTAAGCATGTAACACAGATAATAAATTATGTAATTAACTAGAACACAGATAAGGAGATGCTGTTAATAATTATACCAAAACATTAGGTATTAACTGGAACTGTCCCAGAAATTAGAACGTATGAGAACCCTACCAATAAGATATGAAAAGTTTGCTAGGAAAACCTCTCTGAAAAATAAATAAATAGATAGACAAATAAATAAAAAGGGACCAGCAGTTGGCATAATGGTTATGTCATTGGACGCCCATGTAGTTGACCACAGTTCAAGTCCCAGACTCAGTGGCTTAAACTCAATACAGGTGCATGAGCGTGCATGTCCAAGATCCCAAGAGGAGAATGGAGGAGAAGAGATTGCAGAGTGGCCATCCCCTCGGGGGGTGATTTCTCGCTTTCTGTCTCTCTGTCTCTCTCTGTCTTTCTGGCTAGCACATGTGCCCTATAGCATACAACTCTCAAAAAAAAAAAAAAAAAAAAAAAGTTTGCTAGGAAATTCTGAGAAAGAAAGAAGTTCCTTGGCTGTATATCCCAAGGAAATGAAATCAGTAACTCAAATAGATATCTATATCCCCATACTCACTGTATCATTATTCATAATAACTAAGATATGTAATCAACCTAAATTTCTTTTTTTTTTTTTTTTGGAGAAAGTTTTTGCTATAGGGCATGTGCACTT
>NW_006209397.1:791129-811488 GCF_000334495.1 Tupaia belangeri chinensis
GGAGGATGGCCACGCCACAATCCCTTCTCCTCCATTCTCCTCTCGGGATCTTGGGCACACATGCATGTGCGCCTGGCGTGAGCCACCGGGTCCGGGACGCGAACCGTGGTCGACTACATGGGAATCCAGCAACATGGCCATTACGCTAATTGATGGTCCCCCTAAATTTCTATTCAACAGTATGATTGATAAAGAAAACAGTATATAAAGAGACTTCAATAAGTTCACAGAAAAGTAAAATTAAAGTGTATGCTTATTTTGTTGCAAAAATAATTGGTCTGAAATCCATGCTTAGCTTTGCTTTGCTTTTTATTGCCTGAGGGTATGTGCACTTGCCAGAGAGAGACAGGGAGGGAGAAAGCACCTCTCAATGGGGCATGGTTATGCCACTATCCTGTCTCTTCCATTTCTTCATCCTGCTATGATTTGGGGCATGCACAAACATACACTCCTGACATGTTTCTCAAATCACTGGGACTGGAAATTTAACCATGGTTAGAATTAAAATTTCTTTACCACTAAGCTAAAGAAACAGCCTCATAGAATTTGTTTGCTTGTTTATATATGCATTTTCCACGAACATCTTGAAGACCTGTGTAGATGCACAATTGGTACCCTTCAGTCATTAAAAATAAGTAAATACTGTCATTTGAGGCAACATGAATGAGTTTGAAAGATATTGTATTAAGTGAAATAAACCATGCACAGAAAGAAAAATACTACACAATCTTTCTTATATATGAAACACAATAATGTTCAACTCACAGAAATAGAGTATGCAATGATGATTGCCAGGGGCTGAGGATGGAGAAAATGGTGAGATGTTGGGAAAAGGTATAAAGTTTCAGTTTTTGGTTTAAGAGTAATTTTTTGTTATAGGGCGTGTGTCCTCACCAGAGAAACAAAGAGACAGAGAGAGAGAGCTAGAAATCACTCCCCCCACACACCTCAAGGGGGATGGTCACACTGCAATCTCTTCTCCATTCTCTTCTCAGGATTTTGGGCACACATGCTCATGCTCCTGGCCTGAGTTTAAGTTGCCGGGTCCGGTACTCAAACCACATTTCACTGCGAGGAGTCCAGTGAAATAACCATTATGTTATCTGCTGGTCTCTAAAGTTTCAGTTATAAGATGAACAAATTCTGGGTATCTAATGTACAACATGGATGACAATAAATGTGTTAATCTGATTATGATAATCACTGCAGAATGTACACATATATTAAACCATTATGTTGTACATCTTGAATATATACAATAATTATTTTTCAATCAAATATTTTAAAATGTTGAAAAAAGATTTCTTATTTCTGCAGAAAAGGCTTGTGAAATTAGTTTATCCATGTTCTTATGTCACTTCTTGCTCTCTAACTTTCTGTCATTTCTGTTTACATGTCTTAACAACTATAAAGGGCAGAAAAAAAAGGGTACATTCCAAAATATCTTGTTTAATGAAAGAATTTATTGAGTTTAACCTCATTAATAACTAAATAACATTCTACTACTTTAAATAGTCCAAAAATATTTCATTTGGAAGCAATGAAACTTAATGAAACTTAAAGTAAAATATCTTGGTAAAAGCAATACAGATGATGCAAGTTCTGGGCAGTGCTAAAGTTGCCACTAGAAACTGATAGTGGATTCTTCTTATTTTCCTTTATCTGTATTTTTAATATTTTTGTCATAGGGCACATGCACTCACCAGAGAGAAACAGAGACAGTGAAGAGGGAAGTGAGAAATCACCCCCTAGAGGGGACGGCCACATTGCAATCTCTTGTCATCCTGGGATTTTGAGCATGTGTACACACATGCCTGGAGTAATTTTCAAGCTGCTGAGTCTGGGACTTGAACCATGGTTGACCATGTGGGAGTCTAGTGTCATAACTACTATGCTACCTGCTGGTCCCTTTATTCCCCTTAATGAACTAGGTAATAATATTAGTCCACAAAGCTCTCTGGTACTTTGAAAACTTTACTTTTAGTAAGATAAAAGTGTTTATGGAAAACTAAAAGAAGTAAAAGCTGCCCTTGTGGCTTTGCCATCTCACAAACAACCCCATAAAAAACAAACAACAAACAAAATCCCACATATCCATTCTGTGATAGTCATATGACTTCCAGTGAACTTTTACTAAAGATGACCATATAATTACTTATACCACTAACCTGAGCAATTTTAAAAATGCCTGAAGCAAAAAGTGCTAAGTTCTAACTTTCATTTGTCTTATAGACACCCAAAAAAACAACCAAAAAAAAAAAAAAAACAAAAAGAAAAAAGAAAAAGGAGATGAGTAGTAAGTTTTTAATGGAAAGAGTAGCATTGTTCTTTTTATTTTTATTAACTATCTTTGGTTTCAATCAGTGAACTGAGCTCAGTTCTGAAAAAAAGGGAAAAAAAAGCTATTCCTGCAGGGTGTACAATGTCCAATAACTTCCTCTTTCATGCTTAATAATCTTGTATGTGAGGAACCAATCTAATTTGTGGAAACAAATTGCTCCTTGGGGATATGTTATTTCAACCCAAACTGAATATATTACTCATTTTTAAAGTAGCAATAAAGATTATATAAGATGCAATTCATTATTTTTCTAACTGTTTTATTATTCCATTGGGAGGTGAGACTTAAATCGCATACAGGATGTCTACCTTAATTAGGTTGCTTCTCAAATCAAATACAGTATAATTTCAACATAAAAATGTCACTCAAGGGAAACATTTCATTTGCAAAGACAATTAATGAAATTTAAAGTAAAATATCTTGGTAAGAAAAATACAGAACATATTAAGTTCTGGTCAGTGCTTAAGTTGCCACTAGAGACTTTGATAGTGGACTGCTATTTTTAATATACTAGGAAATCTCAGCCTTAAAGTTCAAACGAAGACTTTTAGAAGACATAATTATGGAAGGACATACACATATACATGATAATGTCAAAAATTAAAAACAATGGGACATAACAGGAAATAAATTAGATCAATAGGAGCATGTAGGCCTAAATCCTTGACTTGGCTCCACTAGAATACTGTGTAAATTCTGACTATTGCTTTACATGGTTCTCACTTTGCCTAACTAACTGAATCAAGGATCTAAGGTCCACCAAAGTCTGACTTCAAATTAACTGTTCATCACTAACTCCTACTACTTCTCTTCTCACACTTACACTAAGATAAATTATAATATTGCTATTCTAAGCATAACTGTCAATTTTACTTATTTATACTTATTCATATTAGTTTATCTGCTTTGAATGATTTAATTCTAATATATATGTATAGGAAGCCCAGCAACCCTAACTGCCATGCCACCTGCTGGCTCCTCTTAGCAATTTTTAAGTATAAAACACATTAATTATAGTTGCAATCCTATATAATAGATCTCCAGAACTTATTCCTCCTGTCTAACTGAAACTTTGGACCTTTTGATAAATCTTATCTTTCCCTTCCATCATCTCCACCAGCCTGTGGTAGCCACCATTCTCTGCTCTACATCTTTGAATTTGACTGTTTTTTAGATTCTGCATGTAAGTCACATGCCGTATTTATCATATGTCTGGCTTATTTCCTCTTGGACAAGTTTTTAAAAATATATAGAAAATTAAAAACAAAACAAACACAAAAACCTTAGCTAGACTAAAAAAAAATTGTCTTGTACCAAACAGTGGCATGATGATTAAGGCAGGTAAATCTCACATAACCAACTGTGCAATTTGAGTTCCAGACACAGTGTCTTGGAAAACATTTTGGGTGCATGTCCATTTGTGCCCCAAATCCCAGAGGTTGAAAGAAGGTGAACGAATTGTGACATGGCCACTTTCCTTCTCTCTCCCTGCCTCTCTCCAGAGAGTGCACATACCTTCTACCAAAAACTATTTTTAAAGATCTCAAATAATTAAAATTAGAAATGAAAGACATTAACATAAATGCGACTGAAATAAAAATTTTAGGGGACCATGATGAACAATAATATATGAATGAATCAGATAACTTAGAAGAAACCAATAAATCCCTACAAACATGTAAACTATCAAGATTGAATAATGAAGAAATAAAAATTCTGAAAATATCTACAATGAATAATTATATCAAGTTAGTAATAATTGAAACAATAAACAAATTACTATAAGCAGATCCACTAATATATTGAATAAGTAATCAATCAAGTTTTATTTCTTTTAGGTTTTTGCCATAGGGCACATGTACTCCCCAGAGTGAGATAGAGAAAGGGAAAGTGAGAAATCACTCCTCAGAGAGGATGGCCATGACACAATCACTTTTTCTCTATTTTTCTCTAGAGATTTTGGGCATGCACACACATGCTCCTGGCATGAGTTTCAAGCTGCCAGGTTATCAATAAAAAATTTAAATAGACATATAACTAATATAGAAACAATAATCAAAAACCTCCCAAGAAAAAGTCCAGGACCGCATGGTTTTACTGGGGAGCAATACCAAGCATTTAAAAAAATATTAACACCAGTTCTCTGCTATATCTTCCAAAGAATTGAAGAGAACACTTATAAACTTATTACATGTGATCAGCATTTCCCCTGATACTTTTGTAACAGCATAATAGATTATAACATATTATCAACAAATTAAAACTCCCACAAAACACAAGAATATAAAACTACAGGCCAATATCTCCGATTGAAATAGTGGCAAAAATCTTCAAAATATTAATGATTCAAATTTACCTAATAGTAAAAGACTGTATAGCATGACCAAGTAGATTTATATGTGGAAAGCAAAGATGGTTCAATATTCAAAAATCAATCAACGTACACCACAGTAACAAAATGAAGGTCAAAACTACATGGTTACCACAATTGAGAAGGAAAAATATTATTTTCAATAATTCACTTAAATCTCTTCAACCTCATTTCAGGATAAAAACTGTCAAAAAACTAAAAACAGAGAGAAATTTCCTCAACAAATATGTATAAATATATAAATTTAAAACATTTTTATATATTATATATAGTTAACATCATATTCAATGGTGAAAGATTTAAAGTTTTTCATTTATGATCAAGGACAAGACAAGAATGCCCATTCCCAATACTACTACTCAGAACAGCTAAAAAAGTTTCAGCTATAGAAATAAAGCAAGAAAAAAATATATAAGCCATAAAAATCAGAAAAAAGTAAAATGATCTATCATCACAGATCACATGATCTATTTTTCTTTTCTTTTTTTTTTTTAATTTGCCAGAAGGTGCATGCTCTTATTAGAATAGAGACAGAGAGAGGAAGAGGGAAAAAGCACCCCTTCAATGGGTCATGGTCACACCACCGTCCCTTCCTCTTTTCTCTACATTAGGATACCCATGTACATGCAACAGGCTTGCTTTCAAACAGAAAAGGCTGAGATTCAAATCATACAGTTGACCATGTGGGATCTGGCCATGGAGCCAGTCCATACATAATCTTACGTGTGAAAAAACTCTAAAAATCCCATAAAATGGCTCTTAGAAGTAATAAATTCAGTAAAGTTGCAGGATGCAAAATCAATATGCAAAAATCAGGTGACTATCTATACACTAACAATGCTAATCGAAAAGGAAATTAATAAAGACAGTTCCATTTATAATAGCATCAGAAAGAATAAGATATTTAAATATAAACTTAACCAAGGAGGCAAAATATTTTTACTGCAATTATTTTAATTGTAAAATAAATTAAAGAAGACACAAATAAATGAAAAGACATCCTGTATTCATGGATTAGGAGTTTTAATATTGTTTAAATTTCCATACTAGCCAAAGGGATCTACAAAATTGAATGTAATTGCTATTAAAATCCCAATGGCAGGGTCAGCAGGTGGCATAGTGGATAAGGTGTTGGATTCCAACATGGTTGACCTTACAGTTCAAGCCCTGAACCTGGTGGTTGAAAAGTCATGTCAGAAGTGTGTGAGTGCATGCCCAAAATTCCAAGAGGAGAATGGAGGAAAAGGGATTGTGTCATGGCCATCTCCCTGGGAGGTGATTTCTCACTTTCCCTCTCTGTGTTACTCTCTCTCTGGTGAGCACATGTGCCCTATGACAAAACAAAACATAACAAAAGCCCTAAGAAATGTGGCACTTATTTATTTTAATTTATTTTATAAATTTAATAACTATAAATCACTTTGCTTCTAAAGTGAATTTACCTAACATGAATTTACTTCACACCATTCCAGCTGAAGATACTATATATGTTATCGTCAACAGATAATCATCCATTTCTGTTTCTTATAAATAACTTGCTTCTTTATTTTTCTCCTTGATTCTTTTCCTCACACTCCCCTTCTTCTACTACCCTCTTTCTGTACTGTCTCCAGTATCTGTAACCATTTGCCATGCTTCTATGTCCTCTAATCTTTCAGTTTCCATCATAGAGTGTGGACAGTCAGTATATATTAAGTGGAGACATAGATATGCAAGCACTTTTCTGACTGAGCATTCTCTTACCCTTTAAGTAGATACCCAAGAGTGGAATTGCTGGATCATATGGTAGTTACATTTCTAGATTTTTGAGGATCCTCCATTTTGTTCTGCACAGTGGCTGGACAAATCTACATTCTCATCAACAGTGTAGAAGAGTTCCCCTTTCACCTCATCCCCACCAGCATTTATAATTTTTTGAGAGGTTTTTGCTATAGGGCACACATACTCGCCAGAAAGACAGAGAGACAAAGAGACAAAAAGCGAGAAATCACCCCCTAGTGAAGATGGCCACACCGCTATCCCTTCTCCTCCATTCTTGTCTTGGGATCTTGGGCACACATGCACACACAGCTGGTGTGAGTTTAAGTCACCAGATCCGGGACTCAAACTGCGGTCAACTACATGGGAGTCCAGCAACATAGCCATTATGCCAACTACTGGTCCCATATATATTTTTTTAATCTTCGCCATTCTGACTGGGTTTAGGTGGTATCTCATTGTAGTTTTGATCTGCATCACCCTTATGATAAGGGATGTTGAACATTTTTTCATATGCTTTTTGGCTATTCATATGTCTTCCTTAGACAGTTCAGATCATTTTACCACCTTTTAATTGGGTTGATCATTTTTTAGGGGGTAAGCCACTTGAATTCCCTTTGTATTCTGATTATCAGTCCTTTATCTGAGGCATAGTTTACAAAAATATTTTCCCATTGTGAGTGTTGTTGCTTTACACTAATTATGCTGTCTTTTATTATGCAGAAAGGAACTTTTAACAGAAATAGAAAAAAAAACAATTGAATATTTATATGGAATATCATGAGACCCTAAATAGCCAAAATAATAGAATAAAAAACTGAAGGCTCATATTTCCTGATTTAAAAAATATACTACAAAGCTAGACTAAGTAAAACATCAGGGTAAAGGCATAAAGACACATATAGAGAGACCAGTGAAACTTAAATATAGTTAGATGATCTTCAATAAGAATGCCAATACCACTGTCTGAGAAAGGACATTCCCTTTAACAAATAGTGCTAGGAGAATAAAATATCCACATGCAGAAGAATGTAGTAGGGACTATTACCTTACACCATATACAAAAATTAAGTAAAACTGGATCAAATGCCTAAACATAAAACCTAAAACTATAAAACAGCTAAAGACACCATAGAGAAAAGTTTCAGGACATTGTACTTGGCAATGATTTCTTGGATATGACATAATATACAGTAAAACCAAAACAGAGAAGTCAAACTACATCAAACTTAAAAAAAATCTCTGTACTTCAAAGGACATAATCAACAAAGTGAAAAGGCAACAGACAGAATGGGAGGACATCTTTGCAAGCTTTAAAGTGGACAAGGGATTAGTACTAGCCCAGTAGCCAAGTGGTTAAGGGAGCCCAATCCCACAATTTTTACTGTAATTTGAGTCCTGGTATCTGAAACTTGAAAAACACCACATGGACATGTGCATGTGTGCCCCCAAATCCATTAGGATGGATAAATTGTTGAGAAGGAATTGCAACATGACCATATTTATGAGTGGGGATGCTCTCTCCCTCCACCTCTACCTATCTCTCTCTCTCTCTATCTCAATCTCTTTGAGCAAATACACTCTTTGGCAATTAACAAAAAATTTAAAGGGTTAATACCAGAACATATAAAGAACTCTCCTCACTCAACAGCAAAATAAACCCCAAAAAACCCAAATTAAAAATTGGACCAAAAACATGAATATACATTTCTCCAAAAAAGACATTCAAGTGGCTCCAAAGCGAGTGGGAAGATGCTCAGCATCACTACTCATCAAGCAAATGCAAATCAAAATGCCAATGAAATATCATCACCTCACACAAAATTTTTAAAAAATAAAAATAACAAAAAAACAGAGAATAACGAGATCTGGTGAGGATTTGAAAAAATGGAACCCTTGTACACTGTTACTGGCAACGTGCAGCCACTATGGAAAACAGTATAAAGGTTTCTCAAAAAAAAATTTTTCTAAATTACCTTATGATCCAGCAATCCCACTTCTTGGTATATATTCAAAAGAAATGAAAATAGGATCTAAAGACATATTTACACACTCATCTTTATTGAAATTCACATTACCTAAAAGGCAACCTAAATGTACATCAACAGATGAATGGTTAAAGAAAATGTGGTATATACAGAAAATAAAATATTATTCAGCTTTTAAAAAGAAGAAAATTATGTCACATGCTATCACATGAAGGGATATTTAGGACACTATTCTAAGTAAAATAAGCATGTCATGAAAAGACAAATACTGCACGGTTCCACTTATATGAGGTATCTACAGTAGTCAAATACTTAGAACCAGAATATAGAATGTTGTTACCTGTGGCTGGCAAGAGGGGAAGTGGGAAACTTTTGTTTAATGAATAAAGATTTTTAGTTTTGCAAGATGAAAAAAATTATAGGGAACTATTACACAGCAACGTGCATATAATTAAAACTACTGTACTTAACACTTAAAAGTTATTAAGTTGGCAAATTTTATTTTATTTGTGTTTTCTACATATTTGAAATATGTGAAACCCATTCCTAGCTCATAAGCTATACAAAAACATGTGGTGGGTGAGATTCAGCTGATTGACTATAGTTTGTCAATTATTAGTTTAGACAAGAAAGAAATTGATACCAAAGGAAAGAGTAAGTTTTTCTCTCATTGTAATATAGAATTTAAGTGACATATAAATAACAGATTTACTTTTTTCAAATGCACTATGTTATGTTTCCCTTCATCCCCTAAAAAACATATGTTATATCCTCAATCCTGGTAACTATATATATGTATGACTTTATCTGGAAATAGGATCTTTGCAGATGTAATTGGGTTAAGATGAGGTCATTAGGTGTGTCCTGATCAAATATAACTGCTGTCCTAATAATAAGAAGAGAAGAAACAGATATACACAAAGGAGAACATTATGTAAATACTGAGGCAGAGATTGAAGTTAAGGTGCCACAAATAAAAGAACTGAAGCTAGGAGAGCAGAAAGAGGCAAGGAATGATCTTCCCCAAGAACTTTCAGAGGAAGCTTGGCCCTACCAACACCCTCATTTTGGACTTCTAACCTCCAGAACTGTAAGAAAAGAAATTTTTGTTCAACCACCCCATATGTGGTACTTTGTTATGCAGTCCTAAAAGACTAAAATACAGGGGCCAGTTGGTGGTGGTTGAGGCACTGGATTCCCACATGGCTAAACACGATTCTAGTTCCAGACCCAGCAGCTTGAAAATAATGCTGGGTATGTATGCATGTATGCCCAAAATCCTGAGAGGAGTATGGAGAAGGGATTGCAATATGGCTATCTCCCCAGGGGATGATTTCTGATTTTCCTTCTCTTTCTCTCTAGTGAATGCACATGTCCTATGTCAAAAACCTAAAAACAAAACAAAACAAAAAATAAAACAGTATTTCAAATAAGCTCAGTTTCTGATAGTGCCTTTATTACATTTCAGATCATTATAACAAATCACTCATAAATTAAGAATTTTGATCTTGTATTTAATTATGTCTCTCTGACCATACTGTGAGTAAAATGGACATGTAGACATATCTATTATGTCTACATAATACATGCACATGTAATATCAGTATGTCCATGAGTTTTCACTTAGTATTTTCCCTGTTAACCATCATAACCAGTATCACCATCTGTCACTCGGATTACTGAAATTTCCCTCCAAAATCTCATACTTTTGTGCCCCTTCACTATGGTTTTTTTTTTCCTTCTCTTCTATATCATGAACATGTTCCTCCATTCCTGCCTTAGGGTGTTTTCCTGTGATATTCTTTGTGCCTTGAATACTGCTTTCTCATATCTAGTCATACCCAGCTGCACCTTGCCTCTCACATCATTATTCAGATAACACTATCTCTTTTCCATAGAGGGTTTTCCTGGGAGAAGTATCTGATGTACAATTTCTTCCAAACCCATCTCTTCACAGAATTTATCTCAAGCCACCTTTCCTCTGCAATAATAATCACTTCATTGTCTGCATCTCTCTTCTATAATGAAGCCTCAGTTTTTATGTCTCATTCCACAGTACCCTTTTGATGGGTTGGAAAGGTTTATAAGGTAAGGTTATTACCTCCCTTTTAAAGTTTGATAAAGTTTACCCATATAACTATCTAGGCCTGGTTCTTTCTTTGAGATTATTTTATTTTTGTTTTTGACTTATTATTTTATTAGTATTTTTTAAATACATTCAATCACTCTATATCATTACAATTTGAAAATGAACTTTCCCAGCATGAATATTCTGTATGTTAAACCAGTAAAAGATATTCTCATACACATTCTCAACAGATAATTTTACATTTTTGTGTGCCTTAAATGTTTGTTGCTTTCTTTTCCGCCTTGATTCCCTTCCTTTCACACTCCATCATTTCCCACACTCCTCCTACAGTATTTCTAGTATCTACAATTTTTCTCCATGTTTTTATATCTTCCAATATTTCAGTTTCTGCCATATAGTGCAGATGTTCGGGATATATTAACTGGAGACATACGATACCTCTCTCATAATCTGCTTTATCTCTATTTTTATTTATTTTATAGATTCAGCCACTGTACATCACTATAGCTTGTAAAATGGATTTACCCAACATGAACACGCTTCCCACTAATTCAGTAGAAGGTATCATATATGTTATCAGCAGCAAACAGTTCTCCATTTCTGTGTCCCTCAAATGTCTTGCCTCTCCATTTTCCTCCTTGATTCCTTTCCTCTCACTCTCCTCCATCTCCCACCCTTTTCCCATATTGTCTCCAGTATTCATAACCATTTTCTATGCTTCTGTATCCTCTAATCTATCCGTTTCTGCCATAGAGTGTGGACAGTCAGTATATATAATGTGGAGATGTCTCTCTTTCATAGCCTGGCTTGCTTCACTCAGCAGTAAATCTTCCATATTTGTCCACTTTCTATCAAATTGCAGGGTCTTGTTATTTGTGATTGAGTAGTATTCCATAGTGTATATGTGCCCCACTTTTTCAATCCATTCATCTGTTCGTGGACATTTGGGTTGGTTCTATGTCTTAGCAAATGTGAATAATGTTCTCCACAGTGGCTTTAATAATTTACATTCCCACCAACAGTGTAGGAGAGTTCCCTTTTCACAAAAATCTCATCAGCACTTATAATTTTTACTTTTTAAAATCTTACCCATTCTGACTGGGATTAGATAGTACCTCATTGCAGTTTTGAGCTATATCTCCCTTATGATAAGAGATGTTGAACATTTTTTCGTTTTTGGCTGTTCATATGTCTTTTTTAGAGAGTTATCAGTTCAGCTCCTTTTCCCATATTTAATTGGGTTGATCATTTTTTTGAGGATAAGCCACTTGAGTTCCTTACATATTCTAGTTATCAGTCAGTCCTGTATCTGAAGCATAGTTTGTGACTATATTCTGAACAACAAGGGTGGTGGATTCACTCTAATTATTGTTTTCTTTGCTCTGGAAAACTTTAAAATCTGATGTAATCTCAGTTGCCTATTTATGGGATTATTGCCTGTGTATTGGGGGTCTTGTTCGAGCCATCTTGGCCTACTTCTATGTCTCTAAGAGTTGAGCCAAAGGATATAAAAATGCTCAGTCAGAAAATCTCTTACATATGTATGATTATCGCAGTATTATTCACAATTTCTAGGATATAAAACCAAGCCAAATGTCCAAAAACAGATGAATGGATTGAAAAGATATGGAAAATACACACTATAGTACACTACTTAGACATAAAAAATGAGACCTGGGCAGTTGATAGAAAGTGAACAAATATGAAAAATTTACTGCTAAGTGAAGCAAGACAGATTATGAAAGAGAGACATTGTATGTGTCCACTCAATATAAATGAATGCCAACACTCTATGTCAGAAACTTAATGATTGGAAGGTATAAAAATATATAGCAATGGTAATCCTCAAGACAGTGTGGGAAGAGTATAGGAAATGGGGGAGGGAATCAAGGAGAAGAAGAATGAAGCAAAACATTTAAGGGACCTGAAATGGAATGAAATCTATTGATTATAATGCATATGCTAATGTCTTTGACCGGACTGATATGCAGTGTATTCATGATGAGAAAATTCATTTGTTATGGTGTAATGATACACAGTGATGAATGTAAAAAATTAATTAAAAAATAAATACCCACTATACAGTGTTCTCATGCTGGGAAATTTTATCTTATATGCTGAAATAATTTACAGTAAAAAAAATTATGAAACATATTTTTTAATTAAAAAAAGAAAAAAATAGGGAGAAGATTAACTTGTACATTTCCTAAATGAGAGAACTTTTGCTAAACATAAAGTTGCAATAGTAAGGTGCTGCTATTGCTTCTCAGATGACAGCTTAACAAAGGAAGTATCTTACTCTTCTTATAAAATAGTAATATCTGCAATATATACCTGTGAGTCCTATAGAGACATTTAAAGCAACAGAGCAGTAAAAGCCATTTCAAAATATGAGAGATTCCATGGTAGGGGGTTCACATTTTGAGTCTTTCCATACAAAGCTTTTTGATCCCATGGCATATAAAAATTAATTTATTGCAAAATGATACAGAGACACTTTAAAATCTGTCTATTAGTTCATCAATTCTTTGTCATATGGAATTCAAATCTGTGAGATGCTGTCATGTACCCTGATCAAAGAATTTATACAAAAATCAGAAATCTTGCTGCTGAAACAGTCAAGTGTTCACAATGATTCTTCAAAGATGCCTCTCATTTCTGGAACACTCAGCAACATTGCTTTTAGGGAACATCAGTGTCAACTTACACCACTCATTAAGCACCCACTCCCTAACCCCAACCAGGAATGTAATGTGCAACAATGGCAAATTCTGAGTTCATTTGGTTATCTTATATGAAAGGCATTTTTTGAGTTTTTCATCACTTTGAACATCTCTGATTTAGAATATGGTGACTCCTTGAGCAGAAGATATGCCTTTATTCAGTACATTTGTTTTCATTTTTCTTTTGGTGGTCTCATAGTATAAGCACTCATGGGCACTCAAAGTTGAAAGTCTCCAGTGTTGATTATCTCCAATGTATGGATTTGGGGATGGATTACCTGGTTCATTAGTGCCTCAGTCATTTCTGTCAGTGTGAACTGATGGTGTCCAAATAGTGTGTTATTGTGTATATGTGTTTGTGATGTTTCTCATGAGATATGACTGATTCCAGTCTAGTAAGGAATGAGCTACACTTAAGGCTTTTCCTTGTTCACAGCACATGTGGAGCCTACTCAGTATGAGTTTTCTAGTGCTTGGTAAGGGAGAAACTCTATGTAACAGTGTGTACATGTATATGGATTCTCTTCTGTGTGGATTCTACAGTGCTGAGTGAGGTGGGTATTCTGCCTGAAAGATTTTCCACAATCCTGACATTTGTAGAACTTTTGTCCCTTGTTTGTCCTTTCATACTGTCTGAGTGATGAGGTATAAATGAAAGATTTTTCACATTCATTGTACCTATAAGGTTTTTCCTTGGTGTGAATCCTCTGATGCTCTATGAGAAGGGAGCTCTGGCAGAAGGCTCTGACAAACTCATTACACTCATAGTGCTTCGCTCCTGTGTGAATCCTCTGATACTGAATAAGAGGAGTAACCTGACTGAAGGCTCTTTAGCATTCTTTACATTCATAAGCCTTCTCCTCAGTGTGGATCTGCTGATATTTTGTTAAGGATGAGTTGTGGATGAAGGCTTTGCCACAGTCATTACACTCATAGGATTTTTCCACCATGTGGATTCTCTGGTGCTGAGTGAGGCATGTGCTCTGCCAGGAGGGCTTCCCACACTGACTGCACTCAAAGGGCTTTTCTCCTCTGTGTCTGCTCATGCTGGCTTAGTGAGGAGCTGTGACTAAAGGTTTTGCCACACTCATTGCACCTATAGGGCTTCTCACTGGTGTGAATCCTCTGGTGCTCAGTCAGGAGCATGCTCTAGCTGAAGGCCTTCCTGCACTTAATGCACACATAGGGCCTCTCTCCCATGTGGGCCCTCTGATGCTGAACCCTCTGATGCCGAATCAGTGGTGTAACCTGAGTGAAGGCTTTTCCACACTCATGGCACTCATATTGCTTCTCCCTGGTGTGACTTTGCTGGTGTTTGGTCAAGGATGAGCTGTGGCTGAAGACCTGGCCACACTCTCCACACCGATAGGGTTTCTCCCCAGTGTGGATTTGCAGGTGTTGGGTGAGATGAATACTTGGCCTGAAGGCCTTTCCACACTCACTGCACTCACAGGGCTTCTCACACATGTGAGTCCTCTCATGCTAGCTGAAGAAAGACCTAAAACTAAAGATTTCCCACACTCACTAGACTCAGCATCCTACATTGAGTGCATTTAAAGGGCTTTTCCCCAGTATGAATTCTCTGGTGTTTGGCAATGTGGAACTATTTTTGAGGTCTTTTCCACATTTCTGATACTCATAATGTCTCTCTCCTATGTGCATTTGGTTGTGTTTAATGAGTGATGAGCTTTGATTAAAGGCCTTTTCACATTTCTGACATCTGCAGCATTTCTCTTTTGCTCAGGTTTTCCGTAGAGCATTTAACTTTGAGTTCCATTTTCCCTCTTTCCACATGTTCCCCACATGTGGGGTCCTCAGCTTTCAGGAGTCATTGGTTGAACAGGGAGATCAGAGTTCAGATTCAGGTTTTTCCCAAACCTGTTAAGAGGAGTGAGTTCAAATGTTTATCAAACAGTAGACTTACTATGTTTAACAATATTTTCCTATATATTTAAAAATTACAAAATGAGGATTTTAAATGTTTTCACCACAAAGGAATTATAAATATATGAGGTGATTAATATACTAAATACATCAATTTGAGTCTTCCACAATGTATACATGTATTGAAATATCACACTATATCTCATACATATGTACCATTATCATGTATCAATTAAAATGAAACAAGTTTTTAAAAATTTAAAATTAAAATCCTAAGCAGGAAAATGAATATTCACAATGAATAAGATTTTAAACTAGCAACATTAAAAGTTACCCCTTTCCATAGTAAAAGCACACCATCACCTCAGGGAATATAGGTACAGATGCAGTTTTCAGAATGGAAAGGTAGAAAGCACATTGAAGGCATTCAAATGAGTAAAGTATAGAGAAGAAAAACCCTTCATTAGCATCAATTCTCACATGTTCAGTACTTAATGACTCTTTTCAGAATGACTTAGAATCAATAAATAACAAAGTCAGTATATCAACAAGATTAGGCCATAAAGATGAGAAAGTATTACTATATGAGAGATGGGCACACAGGAACAGACTGAAGTATCTAGAAGCTGTACTCTTGGCCACAAGGGGTAAAGGTTATCATTAGTTTTTTAGTGAGGTGAACTAAAGATTAATATCAGAGCCCATAGAATAAATTTTACAGTTCATTTAAATATCAATAGTAAAACCAAGTTCAATTTATTTTTTTTCCTATAGGTGTGTTCACTCACCAGAGAGAGACAGAGAGCAAGAAAGTGAGAAATCAGCCCTAAGTGAACATGGCCACACTATAATCCCTTCTCCTCCATACTCTTCTTTGGATTTTGGGCACACATACACATGCACCAGGTGTGAGTTTCAATCCACCAGGTCCAAGGATTGAACCATGCTCAGCCGTGTGGGAGACCAGCACCTAAGTCACCTAAATAACCAGCTGGCACTCAAACAATATTAAAATCTTAATTTAGACAAGTACTCTCATTTTATGTATCAAGTTAAATAAACACTCAAGGTACTTATATATGGATGAATAGTTTAGTGTTATTTAGCTTTTTAAAGAATTTTATTTAACTTTACTTATGTTTAATTTGACCAGAGAGAATGAGAGAGAGAGAGAGAGAGAGAGAAAGCCTCCAGGTCAGGGACTTGAACTGTAGCCGGCCATGTGGGAGTCCAGCATCCTTAACCACCATGTCACTTGGCAGATCCAGTTGAGTGTACTTTAATAATTGGGGGTCCAGATTGCTAGCAGAGTAATTAACCCTGTTTATAACATATTTTTATTAAAAGGTATATTTCTTCACTAAACATTCTATACATTATAATGAGTTCTACTTGTCCATTATACTTGATGTAAAATATGACTTTGTTGAACATGACTGCTGCTATGTTTATAAAAGGCAATATGGTAAGTGAATATGACATGCATATCTTTATAATTTCCCCATTCACTTTAGATTTGGAACTTAAGAAACAGAGACCAATTCAGATGCTTTAACTTCAGCATCCAATTCTTGCTTGTCTTGCCCACAAAGATAGAAATACTTTGGAGGGCTGAAAGTGCTGCTTCTTTTTAGCAGGTGAGGAAAAGTGAAAATGTAAAAAAGATGAATAGGGATGGACTACAGACATGCAACTGGAGAGATGTAAGGGGGCCAGCAGCAATGAGTGCTATTTTCTAATTCTCTCCAAGTTTCTAGCTCCCCATGATCCAGCCCCAAGTAGATTTTATTATCTGAATATAGCAAATTTTTCTATAAAGAAAGACAGAACCAATATGCATAAACAAGTGCCAAACTGCACACTACTCTCTATAATTGCAACTGGAGCTCAGAAAAGGGAGTCATCAAGGCAGTTCCTATGTTAATTTAGCTTTTTGTTACACCAGTAATAATGATTGTTGCTTTGTGCTAATTCAATATGAGAAGTGCAGTTGGAGTGATGGGGATTCCATACAAGAAAACATATTCCTTCATTTTATCCTCAAAATATATAAGAAAGACTCAGCAGAAATATAAGAGCAAAAATGCATAAGTAAACCAGCAATAAAGAACTCTCATGGGGGAGTAATGTCAGCAAGATAGTAAAATAGGAAGCCCTATACTTTCTTTTCCTCAGTGCATGCAGAGATTTAACAGTAAGACACCGAGACACCAACAAATTCTCTTCCTGAGAAATCCAGAAACTCCTGCATTCTAGGTGAATGTGAAATCAGTCACATCAAAACCAGTAGTAAAATTTGAGACACCCTTTTGCTGAGACCCTTCCCCCAGTACAGTACTATACAATCACGAGGAAATTTTTAGCTTCCAACTTCTCCCTGAGGAGAGAAGAAAAGAAGTAGACCGTATATTCAAACTTCTAATTTTTCTAGGAACTGCCCAAGGCTCTGTCTTCTATCATGTTTGTCTTGCAACATTTGACAAGATGTGGAATATACTAGACACCTAGGAGTCACTGAGAGAAAAGACCAAGATTTGGATTAGCACACTAACCCTTACCACAAGTCCTCCTGCTGGTACAGTCAATGCAAATTGAGTAGGGCAAAACCATTATATCCTATCTTCTTTCTGGGGAGAGAAAGATGTCTAAAATTCCAACCTTTCCAGGGGCTACCTGAGGAGCTAGCTTCTGTTATGAAAGTCTCAGAGTAAATATGGGACCCAAAATACTTAACATGTCTTCTGGGATGATTCTAGAGATGTTTACAAGGCCCACAGAATCTCTGGCTACAGAATTATGAGAGTCTTCTCTTGTACGAGTCTAGTCCCTAAAGAAAACTGAGTGAGGTAGCTGTTTTGTCCAATGCACATATATAAACACAGTCAAGAAAAATGAAGAAAGGAAACTATATCCAAAACAAACAAAAATAAGATAAATATCCAAGAACTGACACTAAAGAGACTTAGAAGTAACAGTTGTCTGTCAAAAAAAAATTCAACCATCATAAGGAGGCTCACTGTGATCAAGAGAACCATGCACATACAAAGTGAAAATTTTGATAAAAATATAGAAAATATTTGTTTAAAGTATTACATCGGGGGATCCAGCCAGTGGTATGGTGGTTAAAGTACTGGACTCCCACATGACCAACAGTTTGAGTCCTGAACTTGGTGGTTTGCTTCCTCACATTCCATCTTTTTCTCTCTGTCTTTCTCTGGTGTGTACGTATCTCCTATATCAAATTAAAAATTAATAATAAATTAAAAAATGATTCTTTAACATAAAACTATCACACAGAGATCATGAAAAATAGAATAAGTGAACTGAAAACTCATCAAAAGAGCTTAACAGCATTCTAGATCAAAAAGAAATAATCAGTGAATTTGAAGACAGGTCATTGAAAATTAGTTAGAGCAGAAAATAATGCAAAAAGAATGAAAAATAGTGACTAAAATTTACAGGACCTATACGACACCATAAGGAGTTCTAGGAGTTATGAGGACTTATGAGAGACCTAGGAGTCCTAGGAGAAAAAGAGAAAGAGAAAGCTGCTCAAAGAATAATAGCTAATAACTTCCAAATTTTAGGGAAGGAAAATGAATATCCAGCTCCAGAGAGCCAAGTAGAACCAGGTAAGATAAAGCCAAAGAACCAAAGAAATATATACTGAGTCACATTATAAGTAAGTAGACCAAAGACAAAGAAAATTTTGAAAGAAATTGTAAAGAAGTAATCATGCACAAAGGAACTTTCATGAGACTATCAGACAATTTCTCAGCAGAAACATTTCAAGCCAAAAAATAGATGATATTTTCAAGGGCTGAGAGGAAAAAAGCAACCAAACAAACCTATGGCCAATAATAGGACCTATACGACACCATAAGGAGTTCTAGGAGTTATGAGGACTTATGAGAGACCTAGGAGTCCTAGGAGAAAAAGAGAAAGAGAAAGCTGCTCAAAGAATAATAGCAAATAACTTCCAAATTTTAGGGAAGGAAAATGAATATCCAGCTCCAGAGAGCCAAGTAGAACCAGGTAAGATAAAGCCAAAGAACCAAAGAAATATATACTGAGTCACATTATAAGTAAGTAGACCAAAGACAAAGAAAATTTTGAAAGAAATTGTAAAGAAGTAATCATGCACAAAGGAACTTTCATGAGACTATCAGACAATTTCTCAGCAGAAACATTTCAAGCCAAAAAATAGATGATATTTTCAAGGGCTGAGAGGAAAAAAGCAACCAAACAAACCTATGGCCAATAATACTGTACCTTTCATTTTCCTTTAAAAATGAAAACAAATACAGACTTTCCTAGACAAACAAAAGTTAAGGGAGTTATCAACATTAGACCTATCATATAAGAAATGCTAAAGAAAAGTATTCAATTTGAAACAAAAGGAAGCTAAACAGCATTATGAGAGTATACAAAACCAGAAAACTCACTGGTAAAGGTAAAAACAAGTGGACATCAAAATTTTCATTGAAAAATGGAATTAAACTACAAATTAATATTTTTTGTTTCCACATTTTTTATTGTAGTTTCTGGTTTACATATAATCATTGTATATCTTTTTAGGGTATGGTATGATTTTGCAAAGCATACAGAATGTGTAATAATCAAATTAAGAATATAGACATACTCATGATATTTGATATTGAACATTATCTTATGTTGTGCATGTTTGATGATATAGTTACACTAGTCTTTTTTTTTCTTGAAGCATATATTGAATTATCAATGACTTTTTTTTACTCTACTGTAGTACACTTCTATAACCTATTTGACTTATTTACATGCATTATTGTGTCTACTAATTATTTTGCTAAATTCTTCATTTCATGTATAATTTTTTTATGTGCAGTTTCCATGAACTTTCTGAAGACCACTGTGTGTGTGTGTGTGTATAAATACAAAAAATTGTAGTAGTTATTAACAAATTATTTTTAAATCCAATATAAAAGTTAAAAGACAAAAATAGTAAAAATAGCAATGACTATAAATATAGGTTAATTAATAAATATGAAAAGGTATAAATTGTGTCATGAACAAAATAAAGTGGGGGGGTAGTAACACTGTGGACTTTCTTGTATGCAATTAAGTTACTTGTTATTAGTTTAAAATGAACTTTTAAAACTGTAAGTAGTTTTGCAGGCCCTGCGCGGTGCAGCTGCGGCGCCTGCGCAGCCCCCCAGGGCCTGCGGG
>NW_006209397.1:811923-825622 GCF_000334495.1 Tupaia belangeri chinensis
TCATCTCTGCTTACCAGAACCGCTTTCCTAAAACTGTATTCCACGGAGACTCACCTACCATTGTGGAACTGCACGAGACCCACCCTTGATCCAACCTTGAATGGAATCTATGTTCCCTATTGTTAAAAACTTTAAACTCGTGGCCCCTCTCCCTTTACTTGCATGTATCACATTTTCAATAACTCCTCTGGAAGACAACTGTATATAGCAGAGATAGTGTAATGGGAGAGGGGAAAAGGGCAGAGGGTCAAACATAGGATAAAAAACATATATATATGTATACATTGTATGAAAGTAGAAATGGATTATTATTGATGATAACATGCTTGATTAAGCCACTCTGCAGTTTATCCTAGATGGGAAACCACATTTAGTATGTTGTGATGATGCTCAGGGAATGAATGTCAGGTAATATATTAAAAAAAAAAAAAAAGTGTAAGTAGTTTTGGGACCAGCAGTTAGCATAAGGGCTATGTCACTGCACTCCCATGTATTTGACCTTAGTTCGAGTCCCGGACCCACTGGCTTAAACTCACGCTGGTGCATGGGCATGCGTGCCCAAGATCCCAAGAGGAAAATCGAGGAGAGGGGATTGTGGCATGGCCATTTCCCTGGGGGGTGATTTCTCGCTGTCTGTCTCTCTGTCTCTCTCTTTCTGGAGAGCACACGTGCCCTATATCAAAAACCTCTCCTAAAAACCTCACACTCATGAAAATTTAAATAAATGAACTTTAAAACAGATTAAAAATCTACTATATATTAACAATGAACAACCTGAAAGGAAAATTTAAAACAATGCCATATACAATAACATAAAAAATACTTGGGAATAAACTTAACTAAAGTAGTGAAAGACCTTACACTGAAAACTGAGAAAAATATTGATAAAATAAGTTAAAGAAGACATTAGTGCTTGGGAATACATCACTATTAATAGATCAAAAAACTTAATATTATTAAAATGCCTATAATACTCAAAGCAATCAATGTGATCCTTATTAAAATTATTATGGCATTTCACCTTAAGTGTTCTTATTGCATTTAAAAAAGAACTCTCAGGACCAGCAGATAGCATAACGATTACATAGCTGGACTCCAACGTAGTTGACTGTGGTTCAAGTCCCAGACACAGTGGCTTGGAACTCAATGTATATAAATCACTGTAGTATATAAAAATGGTCTCAATACACAGAGAATCTTGTAGTTCAAAAGAAATAAACTAATAAATAATAGAAGAAAAATCTTGACAGGGAAAGTGAAATTTTAAACTGTATGTATTTCTGCTTTCTGATTTTATAGGTGGCTATGTGATTCTCTGTACATGAAAAAGTCTTCTCTTGCATTAGCTATAATGAAGGGATAAAAACAGAGCAAATAACTTTGCCTTAGAACCTGGCACATGAGCTTCAGTACCTCAACCACATGACAATAAAAATGTCTGTTTCCATGGTTCAATTTGTTTAGATAGGGTGGGAATTGTATTGCTCATCTCCAAAGGATATTTCTCCATTGTACTCCAATATGTCTGTGAATGATAGTCATCATGACTAAAGTAAAATTAATAATTTTCAGAGCTTCTGGTCCAGGCAGATATATATACACTAGGAAGCCAATATAAAACCAAATAATTCAGTCCATATTCCCTTAATTAATGTTAATCATCCTAAAGTGAACTCTAATGTGCACCAAGTTTCCCTTCCTGGCAGTTACTTTTCCTGTTTATAACAAGCAACTCAAGTGCTATGATAAAAAGAAGCACATACTGGGCTGGACTTGTAATGCAATGTTAAGGAATCCAGAAACCATGTGGCCAACCAAGGTTCAAATCCTGACCCTGGCAGCTTGAAAAACACCTCTGGCATGTGTGTATGTGTGCCTGTAATCCTGATGGGAAGGACAAGTGATAAAAAGGGATTGTAGCATATCCATGACCCATTGGATGCTTCTCTCTCTCTCTCTCTCTCTCTCTCTCTCTCTTCTACTATATCTCTCATATGCATATCCTCTGGCAGTAAAAAAAGCACATATTAACACTCTAATATTAGATGAAATATTTTTAAATTTGTTGAAGGGGTAAATCAAATAAAGTTAAAGAATAAATTGGCTGTAGACCCACTGTTGTGTCTTAAAAAATATGAAGGTGATAGATTTTTTTTTTAAGAGAAATTCTTGCTATAGAGTGTTTGTGCTCACTAGACAGACTGAGAGAGACAGAAAGCAAGAAATAACCCTCCAGGGGGAATGGTCACACCACAATTTCTTCTTGTCTATTGTCTTCTTAGAATTTTTGGGCACATATGTACACACATCTGGCATGAGTTTTAAGCCACTGGGCCCAGGACTCGAACCATGGTTGACTATGTGGGAGTCTAGTGATGTAACCATTACACCATCTGCTGGTCCAAAAATAGTATTCCTGTTCATTTTTTTTTTTACAAGAGACATTTTTTTATAAGGCACACGTGCTCAGCAGATAAATAGGAAGTGAGAAATCACACACACACCCCAAGGGGGATGGCCACGCCACAATCCTTTCTCCTCCATTCTCCTCTTGGAATTTTGGGCATGCACACTCAGGTGCCTGGTGTGAGTTTTAAGCTGCCAGGCCCTGGACTTGAACCACGGTTGAATATGTGTGAGTCTAGTGATGTAACCATGCCATCTGTTAATCCAAAATGAAATAGATTTTATATGGCATTGGAAGTCTCTGGCCCTCTGTTTAACAGTATACCAGTAGTGACAATTTAACTGTGACTGATCAAAATATTTAATAGGAGAGGAGCAGAGGCTGGATTTAACCAACAATTATAGAGCAAAGATATTCAACAACTGACAGGATCTTTAAAAGAGATTTGCTAAATGATACGGTGACAAGTGCTCTTTAACCAGCTAGTACTTTGAGGCAGATGATGGTTTCTGGCCCTTTGTTGAACTGGGCCTAGTCAATGATTGACTTAAATCCAATTTGCATCTAGTGGAGTCATGTAAAAGCAAAGCTCAGTTTTCACACCAGATGGTTACTTCTTAATGTGTCATGCTTTTGATCATACTCTAGCAACTGCTTCCTTGGTTGCAAAATGAAATAGCACATTTTTTCTCATTGTCAGAAAATAGAAGTTTTGTGTGCGTGTGTGTGAGTGTGTGTGAGTGTGTGTGTGTGTGTGTGTGTGTGAGTGTGTGTGTGTGTGTGTGTGTGTGTGTGTGCATGTGTGGTAACAAGGGTGCTTAAATCCTGCAACTATATAAAATCTGGACAATTTCTAAGAGAGGAGATGGAATCAACTGAACACATGACAAAATTAGTGTCTGTGCTGCCTAGAGTTAAAAAGCTACCTATGTTTGTTTGTTTATGTATTTATTTATTTATTCATTCATTTATTTTAGAAAGATTTTTGCTATAGGGCATGTGCACTTGAGACAGATAGAAAGTGAGAGATCACCTCCCGGGGGAATGACCACACCACAATTCCTTCTCATCTGTTCTCCTCTCAGGGTTTTGGAAATGTATGCAAACGCACTCAGCATGAATTTTTTTTTCTTTTTTGTTTTTTGGAGAGGTTTTTCTCATAGTGGCACTTGTGCTCACCACTGATCTTTCTTCTTGTAATCATAAATTTCACAATCTTAGAATACCTTTGTAGCACTAAGGGACTTTAAATTAATTAAACCAGAAAAGTATTTTTTTCTTTTTTTTTTTTTTTGGAGAGGTTTTTTGCTATAGGGTGTGTGTGCTTGCCAGAAAGACAGAGAGAGACAGAGACAGAAAGTAAGAAATCATACCCCAGGGGGGATGGCCATGCCGCAATCCCTTCTCCTCCATTCTCCTCGGGATCTTGGGCACACACGCACATGTGCCTGGCGTGAGTTTAACCCACCGGGTCCAAAACTCAAACCGTGGTCGACTACGTGGGAATCCAGCAACATAGCCATTATGCCAACTGCTGCGTCCCAGTATTTTTTGAGAGTTTTTTGCTATAGGTCAAGTGAGCTCCCTGGAGAGACAGAAAGAGACAGAGAGACAGAAAGTGAGAAATCACCCCCCCCCCAGGGAGATGGTCACACCACAGTCACTTCTCCTCCAGTCTCCTCTTGGGATTTTGGACACACACACACACACACACACACACACACACACGCGCCTGGTGTGTGTGTTGTTTTAAGCTGCTGGGTCTTGGACTTGAACCACAGTTGACTACATAAGAGTCCAGTGACGTAACAATTATGCCATTTACCAGTCCCTAGAAAAGTATTTTTGTGCAGATTTTTTGAAGAGAGAATAAACAAAACATAGTAGATGTGAAATATGTTCACTATTATATAATTTTCTTGCTTTAGGCAGCAAATATGTTTTACTTTCTACCTCTTCCAAATGAATACTATCATTTCATTTTGAACAATTTGCTAAAAACATTAAGACCACAGCCTCTGAGCAGGGAAGATGAAGTAGCAACAAAATGATTATATAATTGGTACCTAGAACTATAATGAGTATGATTATTTAGTAAATTCATACAATGATGTACTTCTATTTTTTAGATTTATTTGTTTTATGAGGTATTAGTCATTAAAATTAACTATAAAAATAAACAGAAATTACACTCAGACCTTCAAGTAGCTGTATCATAAACCAAGATTTTGTTTAAATTAAGTGTACTTGATGTCATTAGTCTCGTCAAAAGAAAAGTATTATCATACTACTAATAAATATTAAATTAATTAATTAAAATGTAGCACATATACACTATGGATTACTACTCAGCCATAGAGAACAATGGGACCATATCATCTGATATAAAGTAGATGAATATAAAAGATTTAATGCTAAGTGAAGCAAGCCAGACTATGAAAGACTAACACTGTATATCCACACTCAATATATACTGAATGTCTGCACTCTATGGGAGAAACTGAAAGATTCAAATATATAATAGTAGAGAGGGCAAGTATAGTCACCAGAGACTATATAGGAGGGGTGGATAGTTGATGTGAAAAGGAAAGAACAAGAAAAAAAAATCAAAAAACAAAAACACCTTTAACAGACACAAAACCAGAAAGTACTCATTTGAAAATTAAATATTTGACAATATCTTTGATTTGATTATATGCATTGCATGCATGTCTTGAAAAACCACATCGTATGCTATAAAGATGTGCAATGATTAAATGTAAACAAGAAAGCATAAAATAGACTATATATAAAATAATTTACAATGGCAACCAAAGTATCAAGATTTGGAGTCACTTCAGTTTTCTTTAGAAAACTATTATTAAGATAGGATAATAATGGCAGCTGATACAAGAATCATAGTATTCCCATCACCCTGTGACAGACTAAGCCATACTTGATTCGGTACAAGAAAACAACATTATATAGGAGAATATTAACCAGTTTGATGGGGAGCCATTTATCAGCATGCAATAGGAAGTGAGGATCTCCCTTTAAAGAGATGCAAAAAAAAAAAAAAAACAAGTGACGTCACTCACCTTTCCTATTTTGCATGATTAATCAGCAACCCTTATATTGCAAACAACATAAAATAAAAGAGTGGCCAAAAGTAACCAGACCCTTTCACACTCTAACTCCCCCCAAAATCTATTCACAAGAGCTTAGCAACTCCAGAATAACAAAATGAGAACAGGGAGATACATGAAATTTTGGAGGAGAATTGACATGATTTCTGAACTTCCTGATATTACCCATATAGAAGGCTTAACCATTTATTGCACTAAGGATTTGTATTTTAAAGCTTTTTCACACCAAATGGTATAAGAACACTAATTTCATTTGTTGCCTCATAGAAATTGGGTCAGTGCTTTGCATTTAAGAGATGGTTAGTAAATGTTTATTAAATTAAGTTGTTCATTATCTCTGACCTATTAATGCAGTTAATTACTGAACTAAAAATTCTAGTCTGAGTTTATATATAGTCTCAGTTTTTATTTCAATTGGATTACTAATGCATGGATCCTTTTTGTAGAGAAATATTTTTATGGAGACAACCCTGTGGCCTGGTGGTATGGAACTGGATCCCATATGGCTGAACTGATAGTCTGAATCCCAGCACCAGTAGCTTGAAAAATATAACTAGCATTGTGGAAAACAATATGGAGTTTCCTCAAAGACCTAAAAATAGAATTACCATGTGATCCAGCAATTCCACTCCTGGGTTTCTACCCATAGGACAGTAGAATGCTCAGTAAGAAAAGTGCTTGTACATCTATGTTTATTGCAGCATTGTTCATGATTGCTAAGACATAGAACTGACCCAGATGTCCAGGAACAGATGAATGGATTGAAAAAGTGTGGCACATGACATGGAATACTATCCAACCATAAAAGACAAGACCCTGACATTTGATAGAAAATGGACAAGTATGGAAGATTTGTTGCTGAGTGAAGTAAGTCAGGTTATGAAGGAGAGACATTGTATGTATCCAGTTAACGTACCAAATGTCTGCACTCTATGGCAGAGACTAAAAGATTGGAGGACATGAAAGCATTGAAAATAGTTATGGACGCTGGTGAAGGAAGGTAAGAGAGAGGACGAGGGGAGGAAGGAAAAGTAGAGAGGTAAGAAATTTGTGGGACACACAAATGGTTTATTACCTGTTGATAACATGTATCGCATTGTCAGCTGGACTGGTCTGAGGTGTATTTCATGGTAGGTAAATTCTCTTTACAATCCAAATGTTATATAGAGATTGAATGTATAAAATAATAATAAATAAAAACATGGCAGGCATGCATGCCCTAAATCCTGCCTGAGTGGAGAAAACAAGAATAGATTGCAGTGTGACCATGCCTCATCAGGGGAGGCTTTCTCCCTCTCTCTCCTTCTCTGTCTATCTCTCTCTCTCTGGAATGCACATATGTCCTCTGACAATTAAAAAAAGTAAATATTTATATGAATTTTTTTTCTGTTCATTATGTATATAATGTCATTATTCTCTTGTTTTATTGCCAAACTCTTTACTTTCTATGAAGTCTTCAAAAATTTTATTATAAATACATATTATGAAAAAAAATTTACATTACTTAAGTTTCAAAAATATTTTGTACCAAAATAGGCTCACACTTTTATTCTAGTTTATACAAACTGTTTAAATAACAATTTTAATTGTAATTTATAATTTATATATAGTAGATATACATTTTTGTGGTGGCACAGTGTGGTTTTTCAAAACATGTATACAGGCCTACCAGTGATATACTGGTTAAGGCCACAGGGCTGCTCAAGTCCTAGATCTAGCAGCTTGATAAACATGTCAGACACATGTGTGCAAGAATGCCCAAATCCCAACAGGTAGGAGAAATGCAGGAGAAGGGATTAGGACATGACCATCTGCTATGGGGAATGCTTTCTCACTCCCCCCACCTCTCTATTACTAATAAGTGATAAATCACACATGCCCTCTGGCAAATATTTTATCTGTGTGTGTGCACGTGCATGTGCGCATGTGCGCACATGCACGTGTGTGTGTGTGCGTATGTGATTGTCAGCACTGCCAACATTTATAATTACTTTGTATTGAGCACATTCAAAATCTGTTTTTCTGGTTAATCTGGAATATATATTAAATTGGCACCAAATTATCATTTTTTTTTAAAGAGGTTTTTGCTATAGGGAGTGTGCACTTGCCAGAAAGACAGAGAGAGACAGAGAGAGACAGAGAGACAGAAAGCGAGAAATCACCCCATGCCACAATCTCTTGTCCTCCATTATCTTCTCTGGATCTTGGGCACGCACGCACATGCACCCAGCGTGAGTTCAAGCCACCAGATCTGGGACTCAAACCGCGGTCAACTATATGGGAGTTCAGCGACATAGGCATTATGTTAACTGCTGGTCCCGGCACCATATTATCTTAAATCTATTGGGCTAAATAGTATTCTAAACTCATTCCACTTATTTACATACACTGTTGTATATGACAACCAAGTTCTCACACTTCTAAACACCTCTTCTTTCTAGTTTCTGATATTCGCCATTATACCCTACTTCTATTCAATAGAATCTTTTTGCTTCCATTAAATTCCTTCATATTTATCATTAACTATTTTTTACTCTTCCTTTTGCCAATTTTTCTACAGTATTTTCTTTTCAGACTGTTTTATATGTTAAGGTCCATTGTAAGTCTCTGATCAATATGTAACAAGGTCTTCTATGCTTTCCCTATATTTATTACTTGCTAGTGAGGAAATAGTGACAAAATGCTGGGGGAGGGGAAGTGACATTGTAATTTTCCCACAGAGAGAAAAATTATATTTGAAAATCTTTCTGATAGGTACAATAAATCATCATACAATTCCATGTGTGCAGAGAGGACCCCATGTAATCAGCATAAATGGGAATTTAAATATGCAATTTTTCCCAAAAGAGTTAATAATAAGAAAGAAAAAGATATTTTATTCAATTACTTCTATAATAATCAATATGACTATATTGAAAATATTGTGAAGTAAGTAACCATTTGTCTTCTCTCTATAAACTATCAATAGCAGCTAAAAAGTAGCAAACCAAAAGAAAATCAGTGGCAAACACTTTGGGTTGTGGTCAGTGTGATGTAGAGGTCATTGGATTAGAAAAATTACTATAATTTAGGACAACAAATATGTTTCTGCTGTTATCCCACCTCTACTTCACTTGAATTTCTGCGTAATTATAATTATGAAACACTAAGATGGCATTTGAAAACATAACCAGCTCTCTATCCATGAGCCTGATCTGAACAAGTTAATGAGGATAATAGTGTCTTAACCTTCTTCTTTCTTGACATATACAAGGGAAAAATCACAGATGATAGAGAAAAATAGCCAGTATTAGAAAAAAAAAAGTAATAGAGCTAATTACTAAATGGAGCATACTGTTTCATATTTTTAAGGACACCATATTTTTAGTGTATAAAGGGCATAACGACAAAGAATATAGAAGTTAAAAATTGAGTATTTCACCATGGAATAAACAACTGGGACAGGATACTCAAAAAAAAAATGGAAATAGATAACAACAAACACAAAAAAACATAGAAAGTAAGTCCAAAGACTATTAAGCAATTAGGAAATGCATTTTTAAAAGCAACACCCAAGTATCAGGTTCTTTGTTATATTAACTAAAGATCTTGTAAGGAATTTCAAACTTAGCAAAATAGGACATTAGCTGACTATAACAAAGCATGGACACCAAATTGTTTTTCAGGCAGAGGTATGTTAGCAGCTTGCTCTTTTACTCTCTCTCTCTCTCTCTTCAAATTAAAAATAATAATAAATAAATTTTTTAAAAAATTCTTAAAGCATATTCATTTCAGTATTGCTTCAAGAAAAAAATTCTTTTTACGATCTTATTTTCCTTCAATGGGAAATGGAGGTGATAAAAACATTCCTTTCAGCAGGTTGTTGTAAGAATCAGATTATGCTAACATACTTACAAGCCTATGTGGAACTTTCCAAGGTGAGCTACTTTAGTTCTAACACCATTACTATCATCATCAGACAGGCAAATCTCTCTGAGATAAGGGACTATCAAATAATGTCCTCCAGGAAGAATAGAATTTTAAAATATTTTGGTCAATATTCTCTATATTAGAAATAAATATAGGAGCCAGCAGATGGAGCAACAGTTATGTCACTAGACTCTCACATGGCTGACCATGGTTTGAGTCCTGGACCTGGTTGCTTAAAATACAGACCAGGTGCATGTGTGTGCATGTACAAGATCCCAGGAGGACAACAGAGGAGAAGGAATTGTGGCATGATCAATCCTCATGGGGGGGGGGTTATTTTCCACTTTCCCACTCACTATCTCTGTCTCTCTCTCTCTAGTGAGCATATGGACCCTAAGGCAAAAAATGTACTATAAAAACAAAATATATATATGTAAAATTTATATATTAATTATCATAATGTTAAAAACCTGTCCATTTTAGACTATGCATCATTTTATTTAATAATAGTGAAGTATAATAAAGTAGCAATTATGAGTCAGTGTCTATTTCATATGCTTTACATGTAATAATTAATTTAGTTCACTTAATTCTCCAATTCTACAAATAATCTTTCAAGTTAGATATGATTATTAACCTCACTTTACAGATGCACAAACTAAGGCACAGAGATGTTGAGTAACATGGTCTCATAGTGTTCAGGTAGACGTGAATCAAAAAATCCAAAATTCTGATATTCGTTATTGTACAATTCTGCCTCCTTTCAATAAATATTGATTTAGCAACTACTATATGACAAAGTGCTATTTAATAGAACAATAATCATGTACAAATATAACTAGCATACTTTACTTCATAAATCTTATAATCTAGAGGAGCAGTTTGACATTTATCAAATAATCAAATATAAAATTGTAACTCTGACAAATGCTATGAAAGGGAGGAACTGTATGCTCTGTGAACAGGAGCATTTGACTTATTCCAGGATGTAACAGAAGGATTCCCTGAGGATTTTCAATCTGGATTTTGAAAGATACATAGCATTTAACTAAGAGAAGAGGGGAAGGAAAAAACATTTCAGACAGAAGAAATGATAGTGCAAAACCCTCTAATAGGAGTGAATATGGAGCACTTGAGGAATTCAGAGACTAATTTGAGGAATTTTCAGATGTACAGCGTGAGGGGGCAAATTATATGATACAAAGTCATAGAGATTGTCAAGGGACAAACCAAGTCAGGACTTATAACCAATATTAAACATTTTGACCTAGATTTGAAGAACCATGGAAAATCATCGGCATGTTCAAGTAGAATTCAGCTGATGAGTAATGAGATCTACATTTTCAAAAGATTATTCTGGCCAGTTGAGTGGAAAATGGGTTGGGTCCTACCAAGATGACAATTTAGTACAAGATGCTGGATATCTGTCACTTAAACCTCACTGTCCACCAAATACAACCATGGAAGAATGCTATAAATAAATAACCTCGAGTTTAGAAATGGAGGTGGCGGTTATCAAAAAAAAAAAATGTGGAGACATGAAAGCCTCATTGAAACTGGAGAGAAGATGAGAGCGTGAAGAATAATAAATTTAATCTCATTGATACCTACAGAATTGCCAGTCAACAATGAAAGAACATAGACAAAAGGAAGATAGCCAGCTACAGATAAATAGCACAAATATTGTCTATGGAGGAAGACCAAAACAGATGGTCAGTAGATAGATTTTGAATGGAGGAATGAGGAGGAAACACTGGAATATATCAAGAAAACAATGAGGAACTTCTGAGGCTCAGAGACTAGAGACGGAGGCATAGAGAGGAAAAGATGCATCAGACCAGGAGTGATCCAGTGACTCTGCAGAGAAAAGGTAAGTATAAGTATTCCTGGCAGTCCTCTTTGCCACTTCAGACACCTGAAATACTGGCTACAGGAGAGTCACATGGTCATTAAAGATCTCAAACCCAGTGTAGAGAGTTACCTGGAGTTTACTCAAGGAAACTATTCCAGAAAAGCAATGCATATTTAATCCTCCATGCTTGATATCCAAGGTCCAATATCACACCAGTTTGGAAGCTGAGACACAGTTAAAATACCTCTTGCCATGGGGTTCAGTAGACCCTCTACCTCCATGTTTCTGACAAACTATTGTTACCCCACCATAAGAATGAAAAAGGTGACAGAGTTCTTAAGCCCATACAGCATCCTGTACCCTAGAGAACAAGTGGAATGCCACCATGTGAATGAGCTTCTGAGTTGGGAGGAATAATTGCAGGTTTGATCCAGAGACTGAAGTTTCTTTACCCCTCCTCTTTATAGAGACTGAGGTTTCTGCATGTCTTCCTTATTGATAATGAGGAGAATAAGGATTCTGGACACAACCCCACTACCACCTCCAAGAGACTGGGGAATCCAGACCTCCCTCCCACTAGAGTCTGAGCACTCCAGACAACCCCTGCTTGAGACTCAGACTGGTGTCCTAAGGGGACCCTTATAGGTGGGTCCTCTACATGACACCAATACCTGACCCAAGGTCAGCCTCTGTAACCCTTGCATGCTTCACTTGGACCTGAGAACACCCAGACATAGCTCCTATTTCTGACACAGCTATCTCAACTGGAGAGGCCTTTACACACTACAACTATAGCCTGCAAACTCTGTCTGCTTTCCCATATGTCTGCCACCACCACTGGCCCTTATTGGTGGGTCCCCTACACGGCACCAATACCCGACCCAAGGTCTAAAGACCCAGGCTCAGGTGCTTCTGATGCCAATACCAGTGATTCCACTGCTAATATTAGTGCAACTCCCACATACTGCATGGGCTCACACAGGACCTTAGGATACCAGTCTGCATATTACATCTGTTGCTGGCTGAAACCTCATCTCATCAATGAATGGGACAAAGACATAAGTCCCCACTCTCAGCAGCCATGTCTTCAACAAAGCCATGAAGCTGCATCCACAAACACTTACAGTCTCAAAGACACTCACAGACACTGCTGACATAGATTCCAGTGGAAAAAAGTATAGAGAGAATATACTACTGAACCCAACTAGAACCAAAGTCAAATCACACTACAGAAATAATACTATAGAACTCATCTATAGGAAAAGTCCTTCCATACAAAAGTTATTCCATAAAGCCAGAAGAGACCTATTCCATCAAATACACAGATATCAACACAAGGACATAAGAAACATGGAAAAGAAGAAAACATAACTTCTTCAAAGAAGCATACTAACTCTCCAGTAATTGACCACAAGGAAAACAAATGTTGGAAAAGGAATTCTGAAATATAATTTTAAGGAAACTCAACAATATGCAAGAAAATTTATATAAACAATTTGACAAAATCAAGAACACTATTTATGATATAAATAAGAATTTAATAAAGAAATAGATATAATAAAGAAAAAACTAAACAACAATTCTGGATATGAAGACTGCAATTGAAAAAAATAAAAAAATACAGTTGAGAACTTCAACAACAAACTATATCAACTAGAAAAAAGAATCTTTGAACCTGAAGACAGAGCTTTTAAAATAATCCAGTCAGACAACAAACAAATAACTACGTAACCTACAGAACACCACTAAGTGAACAAATACTCACTTCACAGCAGTTCCAGAAAAAGAAATGTGAAAGAGTCTAGAAAATCTATTTAATGATATAATAGCTGGTAATTTGTCAAGCCTTATGAGAGATATGGAGACATCCAGATTCAGAAAACTTAAAGATTCCCAACTATTGTAGATAGATTCAAATCAGAGCCTCTCCAAGGCACACTGCAGTCAAACAGCCAAAAGTCAGATAAAGAGAAAATCCTAAAAATAGCAAAAGAAAGTGTCAAGTTACACATAAAGGAATTCACATTAGATAGACAGAAGACTTCTCAGCAGAAACTTCAGAAACCAGGAGAGAGTGGGACAAAATATTCCAAGTCTGGAAAGATAAAAAAAAACTTCCGCCGGCCAAGAATAATACTTTCCCTGGCAAAATTATCTATCAGACTTGAAAGAAATATAAAATCTTTCCCATAGAAGCAAAAACTGAAAGAATTCATCATTATTAAATCAGCTAACTTACAAGAGATATTTAAAAGAATCTTATATCTAGATGCAAAAGGAAGACAATATCATCATGAACATAAAGGTATAGAATTCACTGGTAGCACAGTCACACAAATTAGAAAGAGAAAGGAATCTAACTGTGTTGCTATGGAAAACTACCAAATTACAAAGTGAAATAATAAT
>NW_006209397.1:825637-833394 GCF_000334495.1 Tupaia belangeri chinensis
GGAAAGAAAAGAACAAAGAGAAAAAACATCCAGAAGACAATCAATAAATGACAGGAATAAGTCTGTATCTATCAATAATAACCTTGAGAGTAAATGAATTCAAGTTCCCAATCAAAAGGTATATAGTTACTGAATAGAATAGAGAGAAAAAAAGAAGACTCCATTACAAGCTGTGTATAATAACCTCATCTCATCTGTAAAAAAACATAAAGATTGAGAATAAAGGGATAGAAAAAAATATTCTATACAAATATAAACCAGAATGTGCAGGATTAGCTATACTTCTATCAATTAAAATAGACTCCATGTAAAAATCAGTAAAAAGTGACGAAGAAGGTCATTTTATAGTGATTAATGATCCATTCGGCAAGAGAACATTAACAATTGTAAATATGTATGTAGCTCATACTGAAGCACCCAAACATTTAAAAAAAAATGTTGCTAGATCTTAAAGGGGAGATGGACTCCAATAAATTAATAGGTAGAGATTTCAACACCTCATTCTAAGCATTGGATAGATCATCTAGGCAGAAAATAAACAAAGAAATATTGGTGCTAAACTACACTTTAGACCAAGTGGATCTGACAGAGATTTATAGAACATTTCATCCAACAGCTACAGGATACACATTTTTCTCATCATCGCATGGAACATTCTCCAAGATAGATCGTATGTAAGGCCACAAACCAACTCTTAACAATTAAAAAAAAAAACCAAAAAAAACAGAAGTCACATAAAGTATCATTTTGACCACAATAGATAAAGCTAGGAATTAATAACACGAGGAACTGTTGAAAACATACAAATACATGGAAACTAAACAACATATTCCTGAATGATTATTGGGTCAACAAAATAAAAAATAAAGAAACTAAAAACATTTTTTGAAGTATAAGAATGGAAATGGGAATATGACATACCAAAACCTATCCAGGTATAACTATTCCTTTGGTTAATTTAAAGGGAATTTAATTATATTTTCAAAATGTTTTTTCTTTGCCCTGAAAGGTAAATTAATCAAAGGATAGACAGTTCATCACTTTTGACATATTTTGTAGGTTTGGATTAAGTCACATGTACTATACACACTCAAAGGGAATTGATTATTTAAGTGCATCACTCATTGGGGTTCACTTTGGGTGTGTCTGTCAAATATGTTTCAATAATTTTGAAAGAATAAATAGCATACAGAAAATATCTTTTACTCCTAACAGAAATAAATTAAAAGTTAATAACAATAAGATAAATTTAAATAAAGAATATAATTATAATTTTTTTTAATTCTAAATTATTTGTACATCAAAGGAGAAATCTTAGTAGAAACATAAAAACCAATTAGAACTACATCATATAAAAGCATTCCTCATCAAAATAGAGAATGGATAAATTTTAAATCAGACACAATACAAAGATTTCCACTATTTTGTTCATTGTTATATTACAGGTATAACTAGCTCAATAAGACAAAGAAAAAGAAATTAAAGGCATAAAGATAGAAAAGGAGGTCATTAAACTGTCATTATGTTTAAATAGAATTACTATGTACATGGAAACCCCTAAGAAATCCACATGAAACTGATTAAAATAAATAGAATAGTTTTATTATTTATCTAAAAATATATATTCAAATATGAATTCATTTTAAACATACAAACAGCTGTAAAATACTTCAAAAAATTACAAAATACTGGGCCAGGTAATGATGTGGTGGTTAAGGAGGCTAGATCTCACATGGCAGACTGCAGTTCAAGTCTTGAACTGAAAGACTTGAAAAACATGCCTGCACATGTGTGTGAATGCCCTCTGTCTCTCTCTGGCAAAAGCACACATCCTTTAGCAAATTTTAAAAATTACAATAGCTTTAAAACATCCCTCAATGTAAGCCTAATCAAATATACTCAATATCTTTATATGGAAAATAGTAAGATTATACTGAATACCTAAATAAAAAGAGATATCACTGTTCAAAATAGAAAATGATATTATGATGGTGACAATTTGCTCCGACATTAATTTGCAGATTTAATGCAACTCCATAAAAATTCCAACAGTTTTTCATGTAGGTTATAAGCTGGTTATAAAACTTTACAGAAAAATTAAGCTTGAATATTAGCCAAGACCCTTCAGAAGAACACAGCAGATTTGCACTACCAGCTATTAAAGATATAATATTATGAGGCTATAGTAATTAAGGACAAAATAAAATTACCAATAGATAGGAGTTTAGGAAGTGATCCACTGTTTTGTCAGAAACTGTGAAGGGTCTAATGTTACTCCACTGGCACAACTTTACACACACACACACACACACACACACACACACACACAGAAGGACCATGAGGCATTTACATCATGTAAAACAAGGTCTTGTGGCCAGACGTGGTGGCATGCATCTGTAGTCTCAGTTGGGAGGCACAGGCAGAAAAACTGCAACAGTAAGACACTCTCTGAAAATAAAAAATTGTGTGTGTGTGTGGTATGTGTGTTTGTGTGTGGTGTGTGTGGTATGTGTGTGTGTGTGTGTGTGTGTGTGTGTGCATGTTTTTCATAAAAGAAATCCTTCTTTTTCAGTTTTATTGAGGTATAATTGATAAAAATTGAATATATTCAGAAGTGTACAATGTGATTTTTATATACCTATACGTTGAGAAATGATTACCACAGTCAACATAATTAACATGTCTCACATAGTTATCTTTGTGTTTTTTGTGTTAAGTAAATACTTAAGATGTACTCTTAGCAAACTTCAAGTTTATAATACATTCTTAACTATAGTAAACATGCTGCATATTAGATCTCCAAAATGTACTCATCTTATAACTTAAAGTGTGTATTCTTTGAGCTATGTCTCACCATTTCCCTACGGAGAGCTGATGAAACCAGATCAACAGCCAGAATAATATTGCAGCATCAGTTTCCCATATTTTGACCCACAATCGATGAAAATTGATAAAAACTTTCTATACTGGTAGCTGGTGGCACACAATGGACAAGGAAGGGAGAACAATGAATTTTCTCCCTTTGAATACGAAAGAATGACAACCATATCCTCTCCTTCCAAAGAAAGAGGGATAATTTTGCTCTTTTGAGATAGCATGGAAAGGATCCTGGATTCTTAGGTCCATACATCATGCAAAGAGCCAAATAAACCTCAGTTGGCTCTAGCTTCTATAACCTAAAAATGCCAATAAGTTCTGGGCTTCATCCCTTCATCCCAAGGGAAATAGTTCTCTAGTCTTCCTGGAATCTTGAAAACTATGGAACTAGTCATGACTATAACCATCAGAGACTCTCTGGGAGAGCTGAAAGAAGTTTTACTATCATTTTGTATCAAAGTAATTAAATGGATACATAACTAGAGATCTTATCACTGTGTGTTAAGAATAAAGTGAAATATTTCTGGGGAAAATGCATACAGCTGTTCCCCTTCTTTATGTTTTCGTGCCTTGGGAGGTTAGGACTTGCTAATAGGAGAATAGAAATTTAGAAGCTTTAGTTACCCATGACAACACGTATATAAAACTCTGATATATGTCACAGATAGCATAGTGTGTAAATAGAGAAAGAAAAATCTATTCAGTAAATGTAGGTGGTTTGAGAAAAAGTGAAGTTGAGTTTCTACCTCATACTTGTTAAAAATTAACTTTAGGTAATGGATCTATATTAGATTAACTTTAGATAATGAATCTGTAATTTAAATACCAAAAATACATTTCTAAAATATTTAATGAGGAGTACAGGTGAATATTATCCTGATCTTGGATACAGAGAGACAAAAAGCATTGAATATTTTTTAAAAGATGATAATAAAGTTGACTATGTAAAAATTAAGAACTTTTATCCATTAAGCAATATATTTAAGAAAGTAAAAATACAAGTCAGTGACTGAGATGAAAGAAAACATATTTGTTATACATATAACTCCAAAGAATATGTATTGAAAATATACAAATGGTAAAAATCAATAAGAAAAAAATAAACATCCTCACAGAAAAATCAGCCAAAAATAAACACAAAACGAGGCATTTCAGGATAAAGAAACATTTGTAGCCCATATAAAAAGATCCTGATGGTCTCAACTGGGATGGACTGAGGTGTATATCATGTTGGATAAAGTCTCTTCATAATCTAAATGATATATAGTGATTTAATGTATGAATAATAATAATTATATATATGTATAAATTTTTTAAAATTAAAAAAAAATTAAAAATGCAAACTGTTTCCTACATGGTCAACTGCATGGTCCTAGTCTTGAACCCAGTGGTTTGAGAAACATATTGGGTCTGTATGTATGTGTGCCCAAAATCCCAAAAGGAGGGAGAAATAAAGAAAAGATTGTGTTACAATCATGTCTTGTGGGGCTGCTTTCTCACTTTCTCTCAGAATTATTTGTTATGTCTGATTTTTTATTGTCATCCTAATGGGTGTGAGGTGGCATTTTATTATGATTATTTTAAGCTTATTTATTTATTAATTCCATGAGAAAGAGCTAGAGAGACTGAGAAAAATAGAGAGAGAGACAAATACTTCCAAAAGGGTTTTTATACTGTAATTACTGTAATTCACCCCTAGCCTCAGCAAGCCAGGATATTAGGCACATATGCCCAGGGTATACAGAAAAACTTTGGGACATGTACCTTTGACCTGATTATCACCATCATGGAGTATTATAATATTCCACTGCCACCATGGCTGGCCATCTTACTGTGATTTTGATTTGCTTTTCCTCAATAATTAATTATATTGAACATCTTTTCATGCTTTCTCACCATTTGTATATATTCTTGGAAAAATGTTTATTGAAGTTCTTAGTTCATTTTTAATTGGGTTATTTGTAATTTTTTTTTGTTTGTCGTGCAATTTGTGTTGTAAATGACATAATGTGAGACGGGGTAAATCCAAAAGAGACCACAGAGCCAAGGAACGAGGCTCACAACATGCCTTGCAAATTAATGAAAGTCTTCCCCTGCCTTGAGTTAATATGCAAAACTGGGAGAGGGGACATTATCTGGTGGGAGTGCATAATGTCAAGAAAGTATTTTGTAGCCAAGGAAATTTAGTAAACATATCCTGTCTGACTTTTATTTTTTATTTTTTATTTTTTATTTTTTATTGTATACATTAATATTTTAGGTGTATAAAATTGATGTTTCATAAACCTATTTATTTATTTTTTAAATACTAGAGGGCATGTGCACTCAGCATTGAGAGAGAAAGAGAGAGAGAGGAAATATCCCCTAGTGGAGTGTGGTCATGCTGAAATCCTTTTTTACTATTTTCCTTCTCATAGGCATAGTAGTACATGCACCTGACACATCTTTCAGGCTGCCGGGACAGAATATGAACCATTGCCAGCCATGTGGGATCCAGAACTCAAGACATGACACTTAACCACTATACTACAGGGCCATCCAAGATACAATTGGTTTGTTTGTTTGTTTGTTTGTTTGTTTTATTTCTTCCATGAGTGAGACAGAAAGACACAGAGAGAGCACTCTGACACAGGTCTGACGCCACTGCCTACTTCCAGCCTTAACCAGCACTAGATTGCAGGCACATGAATACCTAGTGTATTCAGGGAGTTCTCTGGACACAAACCCGGCACACTATCATGTGGGTCAGCCTAGTAGAGAATTGTGTCCACTCAGTCCTTTATATCTTAATATATATATACATACATATATATATATGTATAGTAAAGTGATAACTACAGTAAAGCAAATGAGCATACCCATCATCTCATATAGTTTATCTTCCTTTTCTTGTGGTTAGAGTACCACATATATACTCTTTTGGCAAATTACCAATGTATAGTACAATATTAACTTTAATCCTCATGCTGTACATTAGCTCTCTAGAATTATTCATCCTATGTCACTGCAACTTTGTACTTTTTGATCTACATCTTTCCATTTCCCCTTCTATAACCAGTTTTAATATGTTTCCATGTATTAAAATTAATAATTAATAATTTAAGATCTGTTTCCAAGTATTAAAAATATTTCCATGTAAATTTTTCTTTATTACATTCCACATACAAGTGAGATCATGTATTATTTTTCTTTCTGTGCCTGCCTTAATTCACTTAGCATAATGTTCTCTAGGGTCTTCCATGATGTCACAAATGGTAGAATATCTGTAATAAGGCTGAATAATATCCTATTGCATATATATCATTAGTAATGGAAAACTGAGATTTGAACCAATGTTATCTGACTCTCATTCTAATGATCTTTTCCATAGCATACAAGATAGAACAACACTTAATTATTATATTAGACAGGAGTAAAATATATCATTCATATATCTAGATAAAAAATCTTCATAAGGATTTCAATTAAATTTGTATATATCACACCATCATTCATAATAACACAGAATTGATAAGTACATAAGCATCAAATTATAGAGACATTATTAAGTTATAAGATACAGTCTCATAAAATAATATCATGTGGCCATAAAAATCATGGTTTTGAAGAACATTTAATATCACAGAAAATGCCAATGATAAAGGTTAAATAAAAAAATAAAGTTGTATATACATAGTACTATGCAAAATTATGTAATATAAACTTAGTATATCTATTTTATTCACAGAAAAAAAAAACTCAAAATTTACTAAAACATTGATAATGGTTATCTTTGTGAAGGAAAGAAGATAACCACATATTTTTAATTTCAAAATTAATTCATGAATCCTTTGAAATAGGATATAGAGACATAGATATTGATAAGAGTGGCAGAGCACCCCCATGTAAAGGCTGAAGCTGCATGGGAGGCCTGGGTTCAGTTCCTAGCCCAATTTAAATAGATATGTGCTGCACTATATACCTGTTGTAGAAGGGTTATGAGATGGCAAGACAAATTAAAAAACAAAAATACCACTTTCTCTCTCAAACAAAGAAGAATATGAGTAGTAAATAAATAGATTAACTATCTTTTTCTCAAGATGGCACAGAGAGTAACATATTTGATTGTTGATGGGGAATACCCAGTAAACCACTGTAAAGGAAGACTATAAAGATCTTACGTTTTGCTGGAACATGCAAGTCATTAATCCTGCCAATTTTACTCCAAATTTTCACCTCTCTTATGGGCTGACTGTCTTTTTACCAAGCTTAAAAACCCACAATATCAAGAATTCAATATCATCATTTTTTTGAATATTTCCTCACTTCTTTTGCCCCTGTCTACTATTATCACTGCACTTCCTCGGCAGATCCCTAAGGCCAGTTGAATTCAAATTTGCTGGAGTGACATTCTTGAATAGACAATATCACATAGTAGAGAGGTTAGTCTTTTTTGCTCAAAGCAATCATGTAGATAATTCACTGAACAGTAAAGAAGGTAGAGTACATACCAACTTAATGGTTGGAATTTGTCTTCTGATTGCCTCTATTATATCTCAGTGACATAAAGAAAGAGCACCAGTTGAGATTGAAGTTGAAGAAAAAGGTATAGGAGGTTTAAAAGATAAATTAGAAAATAAGCATCAAGAAGTGCACAGTGAGGGGACCAGCAGTTAGCGTAATGGCTATGTCACTGGACTCCCACATAGTCGGGCACGGTTCGCGTCCCTGGCCCAGTGGCTTAAAACTCATGCCGGGTGCGTGTGCATGTGTGCCCACGATCCCGAGAGGAGAATGGAGGAGAAGGGATTGCAGCATGGCCATCCCCCCTGGGGAGTGATTTCTTGCTTTCTATCTCTCTGTCTGGCGAGCGCATGCGCCCTATAGCAAAAACCTCTCCA
>NW_006209397.1:833407-853887 GCF_000334495.1 Tupaia belangeri chinensis
AAGAAAGAAAGAAAGAAAGAAAGAAAGAAAGAAAGAAAGAAAGAAAGAAAAGAAGTGCACAGTGATAAATGGACTAGGACAATAAAGTATTATTGGACAGCATTAAGGGTCCACTTGATGTTACTGATATTGCTTTAAGATGAGATTAGTGAGCATGCTTATTTGTTCCCTTTAGCCACATTCATCTAAAAGTGTTAAATTCAGTGTAAAGGTGGATAGAAATTTGGATTTAACTGGTCTTTGGGATCTTCAAAGCAAGTTCAGTGATACTAGATAGGGTAAAAAAAAAAGTGAGGGAAGCCTTTAAGAACTGGGGGAAGCATGCCAGCTGAGGCTCTGAAGAGGGCATCCTGTGGGACCTGCAATGCCACCACTGCAGGTATGCTTTTGCATTCTTTTTCTGTCTTCCACCCTCTTTTATATTCCTCAGTTCATTCACTGTACCACATGCTGCACACAGCACAGCATGCTATATGTGCTTCTTTCTTTGGTTACATATTTTCAGCCCAGTTCCAGGTACATATGATCCTTAGAGAGAGAGGAATCAAGCACCTGAAACTGACTGGCTAGATACACCCTACTTTGATTGAAAGATGCAGCCTTAGAAAGAAGAGCTTTTCTTTTCCCCTGACACTAAAGAATCTACACAATTAGGAAGAAATATGTGCTTTATTAGATGACTAAAAACCAGCACAGAGGCACAAGAAATATGAGAGAATGAAGAAATACTTTCCTTCGAGGGAACACAGCAACTCCTAATCAATCACAGATAGCACAAAAGAATTTGAAAAATGTCAGAAAAAATAATTCAGAATAGTCATAATGACAAAACTAAATGAGATGCAAGGGAAAAAAAAAAGTCCTAGAGCTGAGAAAGTCATTCTGTGACTTGAAGGAGGAATTCCATAAAGAGATAGACACCATAAAAAAGAATCAAACAGAACTTCTAGAGATGAAGGTTGTAATAAAAGAAATCAAAACCTCCACTGAAGGTATGAATAGCAGAAAAGACCATGCCAAAGACAGGATCTGTGATCTAGAAGACAAAGCCTCTGACTTAGACAGAACCACCAAAAGGAATGAAAAAAATGACCAAAACAAAAAATTAAAATAGCATATGGGAAACATTAAATGCTATGAAATGACTGGGTATTTGAGTAATTCATATTCCAAAAGGTGGAGAATCTGATAGGGGCATAGAAAAATCTATTCCATAAAATATTTGTAGAAAAATTTCCAATTCTAGCAAAACATTCAGACATCCAGACCCCCAATATACAAAGGGCTACAAATAAAATCAACACAAAAATATCCTCCCCACAGCACATTATAGCCAGATTAGTAAAAAGCAAAGACAAAGACAGCATTCTAAAAATGGCAAGAGAGAAATGTCAACTTACTGACAAAGGTTATCCTATTAGGTTAACATCAGACCTATCAACTGAAACAACAAAAGAAAGAATGAAGGGACCAGCAGTTAGTGTAATGGCTATGCGGCTGGACTCCCATGTAGTCAATCGTGGTTCACGTCCTGGACTTGATGGCTTAAAACTCACGACGGGTGCCTATGCATGCGTGCCCAAGATCCTGAGAGGAGAATGGAGAAGAAGGGATTGCAGCGTGGCCATCCCCCCTGGGGGGTGATTTCTTGCTTTCTGTCTCTCTGTCTCTCTCTGTCTGTCTGGTAAGCGCACGTGCCTTATGGCAAAAACCTCTCCAAATAAAAAGAAAGGAAAGAATGAGAAGATATATATAACAGGGACAGACAGAGAGGCAGAAAACGAGAAACCATCCCCTAGGGGGGATGGCCATGCCACAATCCTTTTTCCTCCATTCTTCTCTCGGGATCTTGGGCATGCACGCACACACGCCCAGTGTGAGTTTAAGCCACCAGGTCCGGGACTCGAACTGTGGTCAACTACATGTGACTCCAGCAACATAGACATTATGCCAACTGCTGGTCCTGAAAAGATATATTCAGAGTGCTAAAAATGATACAATTTCAGCCAAGAATACTATACCTGGCAAAACTATCCTTCACGTGGAAAAAACAAATAAAATCATTCTCAGATAAAGCAAACCAGAAAGAATTCACAAACACTAGCCCAGCTCTTTAAGAAGTACTGAAGGGAATACTGTATCAGCAAAACTAAAGAGAGACAAGCAGAAATAAGAGAACAAAAAACAACCAAGAAAATGACTAATGATATGACAGATCTGTGATAAGTCTGCAACTATTGATAATAACAATGAAGGTCAGTGGATTAAATTCTCCAATAAAAAATACAGACTGGCTGAATAGATAACAAAACATGATCCCACTATATGCTGCTTACAAGAAACACATCTCACTGATAAAGACATAGATACACTGCAAATGCTGGTAGAAGATATTCCATGCAAATGCAAAACAAAAAGAGGCTGGAGTCGAGATAAAAATTGTCAAAGAAGACTTCAAGCAAAAGATGTAAGAAGAGACAGAGAAGAAGGACATTATATAGTACTAAAAGGGCTAGTTCACGAAAATATATAACACGTAAATATCTACACAACTGAACACTGAAGTGCTCAAATGCATAAAAGAGAGACTGCTAGTTCTAAAGGAAGAGATTTACTGTGACATGATACTCCTTGAGGATCTCAGTACCCCAGTATCTCCTCTGGACAGATCAACTAGATAAAAAAATAAGCAAAGATATACAAAATCTAAAGGATACTGTAAATCAAATAGACTTGACAGACATTTCTATTTCACTCAACAAACACAAAACACACAATTTTGTCGCCCCTGCATGGAATATTTTAGAAGACTGATAGGGCAAAAAAACAAGCTTTTACAAATTTGAATGCATAGAAAATATATCCAATATCTTTTGTGACCACAATGAAATTAAACTTGAAATCAATTACAAAAAGAACTCTCAAAAATACACAAAGAATGGAAACTAAATAACCTACTCCAGAATGACTTCACAATCACTGAAGAAATTAAAACTTGAATAAAAAGATTCACTGAAATCAACAATAACAGACACATGTTTTTATAACCTATGAAACATAGCAAAAGCAGACATAAGGGAAGTTTATAGACACTAGTGCCCCTCACCAAAAAAAAAGAGAGAGAAAGAGAGAGAGAAGAGAGAGAGACAGGTGGTAAATAGACTTTCTAACAATACATTTCAGGAAACAGGAAAAATGACAACAAAAAACAACCAAGATACTAGGAGAAAAGAAATAATACCCATTTGAGCAGAAATAAATAAAAAAGAGAATTAAAGAACTGTACATAAAATAAATGAAACTAAAACCTGGTTCTTTGAGAAGCTAACAAAACTGACACCCTATTAGCAAGACTAATCAAGAACAGAGAAAAGAATCAGATCAATTAAATCATTAATGAAAGAGGCAACATTAGGACAGACATAGCAGAAATACAAAAGATCATAAGAGAATATTATGCGTTATTACATGCCAACAAACAAGAAAACCTAGATGAGATGGACAAATTTCTGGACACACGTAATTTACCAAGATTGAACCAGGAATTAACAGAAAGCATAAAAAGTTCAAGAGATTGACTCAGTAATAAAAAATCTGCCCCTGCCACCTCCCTGCCCCCACCAAAAAAAAAAAAAAAAAAAACCAAAAACCCTCAGTTCTTGATGGCTTCACTTTTGAATTCTGTGAAATTTTTGGAAAAATGTATTTTATATCTGGATATTGCTTCAAGCAAACAGCCTTGCCAAATACCAGGCTGCCTGTGGCTGCAGGGCTTAATGGCCTGAACTTGTGACTCATCCCCTCCCCACTCACCTTTGGACCTCAGGTTTGTGTCTTGGGACTTGAGGATTAACTTGCACTCCTCCTGTCCCCATTGAATATTGACTCAAACAAAGGGCTTTGCCAGAACTCAGGCTGCATGTGGCTGCAGGGACTAATTACTTGGACCCATGGCTCATCTTCTCCCCCACTCTCCTTTGAAATCTCAGGACTTTAGTGTTTTGGATAGCACACATCACATATTGTGAGCCATGAAATCTTTTCTTTTCTTTGCTCCTGAGATGAAGTTTAAAAGCTCAGTTTCATGTGCACCTGTTCTTTAGAAACAGGGAGGACTTTGGGTCACCCAGGACCAGTGACAACAGTGCAGGCTTCTGGTGAGCAACAAGGAAGCAGAGAAGAAGAGACATTGCCAGTTTTCTACTACTGCACATTTTTTTTTTGAGAGTTTTTCGCTATAGGGCGCGTGCGCTCGCCAGACACACAGAGAGAAACAGAGAGACAGAAAGCGAGAAATCACCCCGCAGGGGGGATGGTCACGCCACAATCCCTTCTCCTTCATTCTCCTCTCGGGATCTTGGGCACACACGCACCCATGCCCGGGGTGAGTTTTAAGCCACCGGGTCCGGGACACGAACCGTGGTCGACTACGTGGGAGTCCAGCGACATAGCCATTATGCTAACTGCTGGTTCCCTACTACTGCACATTTTTGAACCCTCAGAGACACCTTGAATAAATTAGTAAGGAATGTATAGATCATCATATAACTAGGAACCATTGCAGAAGCACAAGAAATATGAGTAACCAACAAAATGTCTCTCTTCCAGGGGAAAATATCAATTCCACATCATCCACAGACAGCACAATGGAAGTAATGGAAATGTCAAATAAACAATTTAGAATATTTGTAGTGAACAAACTAAATGAGATGCAAGAGAAAAAGACAAAGAGCTCCAGGAGATGAGGAAGTCCTTTTATGATTTGAAAGAAGAAATAGACACCATAAAAAATAATCAAACAGAATTGTTAGGGATGAAGAATTTGATCCAGGAAATTAAAGCCTCCCCCAAGTGTATTAAAAGTAGATTATATCATGCACAAAACAGAATCTCAAATGTAGAAGACAAAACTTTTGATCTAGAAAAAAGTATCAAAAAGACTGAGAAAACAATAAAGAAAAATGAAGATAACATATGAGAAATACTAGATACCATCAAATGCACAAACATCTGGATAATTTGTATCCCAGAAGAGGAAGAAAATCATAAGGGCATTGATAATTTATTTCATGAAATCCTGGGAGAAAGCTTTCCAAATCAAGAGAGGTGTTGAAATGTATAGACCCAGAAAATACATAGGAAACCAAATAGAATCAACCCAAGAAGATCCTCCCCAAAGCACATCATAGTCACATTGGCCAAAACCACAGATAAAGAAAGTAAACTAACATGAGCAAGAGAGAAATGTCAAGTAACTTACAAAAGTTATCCCATCAGGTTAACATTGGACCTCTCATCAGAAACAATGCAGGTAAGAAAAGAAGGGGGAAATATAGTCAAAATGTTAAATGGAAAACAGTTTCAACCAAGAATACTATACCTAGCAAGATTATCCTTTATATGGAAAAAAAAGTTCTTGGATAAACAAAATCTGAATGAATTTACCAACTCTAGACCAACTCTTCAAGAGGTTCTGAAGGGAGTGCTATGCCAGGAAAACTAACAAGTCCGATGGAGAGTTAAAAGAGAACAAAAAACAACCAAGAAAATGACTCACTTAATGATAGGAAAAGGTCTAGAAATATTGATAATAACATTCAATGTTAATGAATTAAATTGTCCAATTAAGAGACACAGACTAGGTGAATAAATAAATGTAAACCCCCTATGTGTTGCCTACAAGAAGCGCACTTTATGGATATCCACATACATAGGCTAAAAGTGAAGCACTGGATAAAGGTATTGCATGCAAGTGGAAATCAAAAATTGGTTGGAGTTGCAATACTGAATTCAGACACAATAGGCTTCAAGACAACGACTGCAAGAAGAGACAAAGAAGGGCATTAAATAATAGAAAATGGACTAATTATCAAGAAGACATAACACTAATAAAAATCTATGTACTCAACTCAGGAGCACTTAAACACTTAAAGGAAAGAATGCTGTTGCTAAAAGGAGAAAAAGGTTGCAACATTATAATTGTTGGGGATGTCAACACTGCATTATCTCCTTTAGATAGAACTTCTAGTCAAAAAATAGGGAGACACAGGACCTAAGTTATACTACAAATTGAATGGCCTTGAAAAGCATCTATAGAAATTTCCACCTTAAGATCACAAAATATACATTTTACTCACCATGGCATGGAACCTTTTCAATGATTTACCATATAATAGGGCACAAATCAAGCCTTTACAGATTCAAAGGCATAGAAACTATATCCAGCATCTCTCTGACCATGATAGAATTAAACTCAATATTAATTTCAAAAAACATCATCAAAAGTGCACAAATACATGGAAACTAAACAACCTACTTCTGAATGACTTCATCGCTACTAAAGAAATTAAGTATGTAATAAAAAATATGGAAACAAATGATAATAAGCACATGAGTCTTCATAATCTATAGGACACCACAAAAGCAGTCAAAGACGGAAATTCTTATCAGTTAGTGCATATAAGGAAAAGATGGAAAGGTGGCAAATAGACAACCTAACATCACATTTCAAGGAACTGGAAAAACAACAACAACAAAAATGCCGGGAGAAAAGAAATCATAAAAATTTGAGCAGAAATAAATGAAATAGAAAATAAAAAACTATACAGAAAATAAATGAAAGCAAAAGCTGGTTCTTTGAAAAGATTAACAAGATAGACACACACACCATTAGCAAGACTGATAAAGGAGAAAGAAAGAAACCAGATAAATCAAATATGTAATGAAACAGGCAACATTAAAACAGACTAAATAGAAATATAAAACATCATTAGAGGATACTATGAGTGACGTTATGCAACAAACAAGAGAACGTGGAGGAGGTAGACAAATTCCTGGATGCATATAATCTACCAAAATTGAATCAGGTGGACATAGAAAACCTGAATAGATCCATAACAAGCCATGAGATTGAATCAGTAATAAATAACCTCACGATAAAAAAAGCCTAGGTTCTAATGAGTTCACTTATGAATTTTACAAAACTTGTAAGAAAGAGTTAGCCCCTATCCTACTCAAATTATTTCTAAAGATTAAAAAAAAGGAAACCTTCCAAATTCATTTTATGAAGTCACCATCATCCTCATTACCAAAACAAATAAAGACATGATAAAAAAGGAAAACTACAGACCAATATCTCTGATGAATATAGATTAAAATATTCTTAGCAAGATACTTGCAAATTGTATCCAACAATGTATAACAAAGTTTATTTATCACTACCAGGTAGGCTTTATTCAAAGGATGCAAAGGTGGTTCAACATACATGAGACCATAAGTATAGTACACCATATTAACAGAACAAGAGTTAAAAACTCTATGGTCATTTCAATTGATGCAGAAAAGAATTTGATAAAATACAATATCCTTTCATGATTAAGACATTCAGTAAGATTGGTATAGAAGGGTCATTTCTCAACACAATAAAAGCTATATATGAAAAAACCTATAGCTAACATTATACTGAATGGGGAATAGCAAAAAGCTTTTCCACTAAAAACTGGAACTAGACAAGGCTGCCCACATTCTCCACTGCTTTTTAATATAGTGCTGGAAGTCTTAGCCAATGCAATCAGGAAATGAACATAAAAGGCTTTCAAATAGGCAAAGAAGAGTTGAAAATATCTTTATTTGTAGATAACATGATGGTATACTTAGAAGACCCAATGGCCCCCATGAAAAAAACTTCTTGAAGTAATAAGTTAATACAGTAAAGTGTCAGGATACAAAATCAACACCCCAAAATCTACAGCATTTCTGTATATGGACATCAAGTTTAATGAAGTAGAACAGAAGAAAAAAATTCCTTTTTCCATATCCACAACATGTATAAGATACCTAGGGATAAACCTAAATAAGGAAGTCAAAGATCTTTACAAAGAAAACTATGGAAATCTTTAAAAAGGTACTGAAAATGACATAAAAAAGTGGAAGGACATTCCATGTTTCTGGAATCAAAGAATTAACATAATCAAAATGGCAATTCTACCCAAATTAACCTATATATTTAATGGAATTCCATTAAAAATTCCAGAGACATTCTTCACAGATCTAGAAAAGACAATCATAGAATTTTTCTGGAATCATAAAAGACCTCATATTGCACAAGAGTGGAGTGGGTAGCATATCACTCCCCGCCTGACCCCAAGGTATATTATAAAGCTATGATAATCAAAACAGCATGGTCTTGTCACAAAAGCAGACAGGTGGACCAATGGAATAGAATAGAAACCCCAGCAATAAATGCCAAAGCTTACAGCCAACTGATTTTTGACAAAGGATGTCTGTCAATACATTGGGAAAAGGAAAACCTTTTTAGCAAATGGTGCTGGAAAAACTGGGTATCCACTTGCAGAAAGATGAAACTGAATAACCTTCTTTCACCATTAACAAAAATAAACTCAAAATGGATCAAAGATCTGAATTCAAAACCTCAAATTATAAAACTACTATTGGAAAACACTGGGGAACCTCTGGGAGACATTAGGGTAGGCAAAGATTTCTTAAATAAGACTCCCAAAATATGGGCAATAATCCCTAAAATAGCCAAGTGTGACTGTATCAGATTAAGAAGTTTCTGCACAGCAAAGGACACAGTAATTAGTGTGAATCAACGACACTCAGAATGGGAGAATATTTTTGTAAAATATGCCTCAGATAAGAGAGTGACAACCAGAATGCACAGGGACCTCAATTGGCTTACTTGAAAAAAATGATAAAACCAATTAAAAGATGCGAAAATGAGCTGAACAAAAATCTTTCTAAGGAAGCCATATGAACAGTCAAAAAGCATACAAGGAAATGCTCAACATTCCTCATCATAAGAGAGATGCAGATTAAAATCACATTGAGATAACCACTAACCCCTATCAGAACGGCAAAGATTAAAAATATAAAAAGTGATAAATGTTGGCGGGGTTGTGGTGAAAGGAGAATGCTCCTACACTGTTGGTGGGAATGTAAACTGGTTCAGCCACTGTGGAGAACAGTATGGAGCTTCCTCAAAGATCTACAAATAGAACTACCATTTGATCCAGCAATCCCACTTCTGGGTATCTACCCAAAGGACAGGAGAATGCTCAGTCGGAAAAGTGCTTGCACATCAATGTTTATTGTAGCATTATTCATGATCGCTAAAACATGGAACCAACCCAAATGTCCATGAACAGATGAATGGATGGAATAAACTTGGCCCTTATACTCTATGGGATACTCTTCAATCATAAAAAAAAAAAAAATTACCCTGGCATTTGACAGAAAGTGGTCGAATATGGAAGATCTATTTCTGAGTGAAGAAAGCAAGGATATTAAAGAAAGATCTACGTATCCACTTAATATTTACTGACCATCTGCACTTTATAGTAGAGGTCAAAATATTGGCGTGCATAAAAGCAGTGAAAATAGTTACGGATTCTGAAGACAGTGTGGAATGGGGGAGGAAAAAGGAAGAGTTTAGAGAAGGATAGCAAGAGAGCAAATAGAGAGGCATGACATTAGTGGGACACAGAAATGGTTTATTACCTGTTGATGATAACATGTATAGTATTCTCAACTGGACTTGTCTGAGAAATATTTCATGTTTGGGAAATTCTCTTTACAAGTCAAATGATATATAGTTATTGAATATTTTTTAAAATAATAATAAATAACAATCTGAAAAAAATGATGAAAAGATATTTAATGATGATGTGGATAGTAATGTCTTTGTCTTGACTGATAAGCATAGTAATCGTGCTAGAAAAAGAAGTGTGATACGCTGTAAAGATATATGTGATTAAATGTAATATAACAATTATGATAATAATAAAAATAAAATTTATGTATTTTATTATTTTTTATACAATCACTGTAGATCATTACGAGATGCAAAATTAATTTTCCTAGCATGAATACACTGTATATTAGTCCATTTAAATATATTATATACATTATGTTCAACAGATAATTTTCCAGTTTTTTGTTTGATGTATGTTTTGCTTTTTTATTTTCCCCCTTTATTCCCTTCCTCTCAACCTCCACTATTTCCTACCCTCCTACACTGACTCTAGTATGCCCAATTGTTCTCCATGATTTTATATCTTTCAATATTTCATTTTTTGCCATAGAGTGCAGACTTTTTTTATATATTGAGTGGGGATGTACCATGCCTTTCTTTCATAGTCTGGTTTGCTCTGATTAGCAGTAAATCTTCCATATTCTTTCACTTTCTGTCAAAAGTCAGGGTCTCATTGTTTTATATGACTGAGTAATATTCCATAGTGTGCATGTGCTACACTTTTTCAATCCATTCACCTGTTCATGGACATTTGGATTGGTTCCATGTATTAGCAATTGTGGTTAATGCCATAATAAATGTAGATGTGCAAGTACTTTTCCAACAAAGTGTATTCCTATCTTTTTGTAAATACCCAAGAGTGGAATTGCTGGATTGTATGTACTTCACTTCCTAGGGTTTTGAGAAATCTCCATTTTTTTCTCCATAGTCGACGTAGTAATTTACATTCCCACTAAGAGTGTAGGAGAGTTCCCTTTTCACTAGGGTCTTGCCAGTACCTACCATTTATTATTATTATTATTATTATTATTATTATTATTATTATTATTAATCTTAGCTATTCTAACTGGAGTTAGGTGCTATCTCATTGTGGTTTTGATTTGCATCTTCCTTATGATAAGGAATATTGACCATATTTTTCATATGCTTTTTGGCTGTTTGCATATCCTCCTTAGAGAGTTGTCTGTTCAACTCTTTTTCCCATCTTTTAATCATGTTGATCATTTCTTTTTTTCAGGTAAGCTGCTTCAGTTCTCTGTATATTCTGGTTATCAGTCCCTTACCTGAGGAATAGCTTGTAAATATATTCTCCCATTCCAAGGGCTGCTAATTCACTCTAATTATTGTTTCTTTTCCTGTGAAGAAGCATTTTAACGTATGTAGCCCTACTTGTCTATTTATTTAAGAAGTCTGCCTACTGTGATGTCTCCAAGAGTTTCCCTTGTGTTGTCCACCAGTAATTTTATAGTTTCAGGTCTTTGGTTTAGATCTCTGTTCCATTTTAGTTTATTTAAAATTCCACAAAACTTTTAAAGAAGAACTAGCCCCAATTCTCCACAAAGTATTGCTAAAGGAAGAAAGGAAGAAAGTTTTCCAAATTCATTCTATGAGGCCTCCATCATCCTTATCCCCAAAAAGACGGGGCATAACAATGAAAGAAAACTACAGACTAGTATTGCTGATGAATTCAGATTCAAAAGTTTTCAACAAGATACTAGCAAATCACAACCAAGAACGCATTAAAAAGATTATACACCATGATCATGTAGGCTTTATTCCAGGGAAAAGAATGATTCAATATATGCAGAATAATAAATGTAATACATCACATTTATAGAAGGAAAGATAAAAACTGTTTGATCATTTCAATGGATGCAGGAAAAACATTTGATAAAATACAGCATACCCTAATGATTAGAACTCTCAGAAAAATTGGCATAGAAGAGACATTTCTCAACACAACAAAAGCCATATACGACAAACCCAAGTCAATACAATATTCAATGGGGAAAATAGCTTTTCCACTAAAAACTGAAACAAGACAAGGCTGTCCTCTTTTTATTAATTAATTACTTTTTAAAATTTACTTTTAATCTTTGTACATGTTTACAGTATGCTACATGATTTTCCCAGAATGAATATAGTGCTTATTGGTCAAGTCAAAGACATTGCCACATACCTTGTTGACAACATTTTTATGTCTCTTAAATGTTTTATTTGTTTTTTTTTCACTTATACTCTCAATCTCACCCACAATTACCCACCTCCTGTTATCCATCCCCTTCTATACTGTCTCTAATACCTGCAGTTGCCATCTATGCTATTATATCTTCCAATCTTTCCATTTTTGCTGTAGCATGCAGACATTTGGTATCTATTAAAAAGGAATATACAATGCCTCTTTCATACTTTGGCTTGCTTCAGTGCATTAAATCTTTTTATTTGTTTCCTTTGTACCAAATGTTAGGGTCTCATTGTTTTTATGCTTGAATAGTATAGAGTATACACTCCCATAGAGTGTATGTGACACATCTTTTCAATCCAATTATTTGTTCTTGGATGTTTGAGTTGATTCCATGTTGAACAATTGTGAATAATGATGCAATAAATATGGATGGACAAGTGTTTCTGGCTCTGGGTTTTCATAACATATGGATAAATACCTAAGAGTGAAATTACTGGGTGTGTGTATGGTGGTTTTATTTGTAGATTTCTAAGAAGTCTCCATATTGTTCTGCAGAATAAATATACTAATTTACATTCCCGCCAATGCTGTAGGAAGTTACTTTTAATCACACCCTCTCCAGAACCTAACATTCTTTCTTTTCTAATCTTAGCCATTCCTACTGGGGTTAAGTGGTATGTCACTGTACTTTTGATTCAGATTTCCCTTATAATAAGAGATGCTACGAATTTTCTTTCTCATATAGTTTTCGGCCATTCATATTTCTTCCTTGGAAAGTGGTCTGTTCAGATCATTTGCCCATCTTGTGATTGGACTGAAATTTTTTGTGTGGATAATCTGCTTGAGTTCCCTGTATATTCTATCAGTCCCTTATCTGAGGTAGTTCGTAAATATCAATACATTCTCCCACTCTGAGGACTGTCTTCTCATTCCAATTATTAGATTCTTTTTTTTGATGTACAGAAGCTTTATAGTCTGACATATTCCCATTTGTCAATTTTAGAGAGTATTGTCTATGTTTTCAGAATTTCATTTAAGAAGTCTGCCTAATCCTGTCTCCAAGTGTTTCCTATGTGTTCTGTTTTTTGTTTGTTTGTTAGTTTGTTTGTTTCACCAGTAGTTTTGTGGTTTGAGTTTTGATATTTAGATATTTGATTCATTTTGAGTTGATTTTCATAAATGGTATGAGTTAGGAGTCCAATATCATTTTTTCTGCAGGTGGATATTCAGTTTTTCTAACACCATTTGCTGAAGATATTTTCTTTTCTCCACTAGGTTGTCCTGTGCTCTTTATTGAACATTAGTTGCCTGAATGTTTGGGGGTTTATTTCTGAGTTCTCAATTCTGTTCTATTGGTCTATCCACTCTTCTTTTGTGCCAATAACATGCTCTTTTGATTATCACAGCTTTGTAATATATTTTGAGGTCAAAAAGGGAGATGCCTCCTTCTTTATTCTTTTTTCACAAGTTTGTTTCATGATACAAGGACTTTTATGGTTCTAGACAAATGTTATGGTTTTCTTTTCTATTTCTGTGAGGGGTATCTCTGGTAGTTTGATTGAAATTGCATTGAATTTGGGAAAGCTTCACATTTTGATTACATTACTCTTCCACTCAAAGAATAAAAGATGTCTTTCCATTTTTTTGGCATCATTTTTATTTCTTTGAAAAATTTAAAAGTTTTTGCTGTAGAGGTCTTTCTCATCTTTGGTTAGCTTTACTCCTAGTATCTAATTGTTTTTGTGGATGTTATAAATAGGATTTCTTTCTTTAGTTCTACCTCATTTTTTCATTGTTGATATATAAAAATAGTATAGATTTTTGCATGTTAATTTTGTAGCCTGCTAATTTACTATATTTATTTATCGCTTTAAGGAGTTTTTCTTGTAGATTCCTTTAGATTGTCTCTATATAGAATCATATCATCTACAAGTAGAAATAATTTCACTTCTTCTTTTCTTATTTGGATGCCTTTTACTTTAGTCTTTTGTCTGATTACTTTGGCTAGAACTTCCATTAATATGTTAAAAAGGAGTGGAGAAATTGAGCAGATCTTGCAAGAAATGCACCTTGTGGATAAATATGCACAGACTAAATGTGAAGGACTGGAAAAAGATATTCCAAGTGAATGGAAAACAAAACAAAAAAAGGCTAGAGTTGCAATACTGATATCAGACAAAATAATCTTTAAGACAAACACTGTAAAAAGAGTCAAAGAACATTATAGAGTACAAAAAGGGCTAATTCACCAAGAAGATATAACACTTATAAACCTCTATGCACCCAACACAGGATCACTCAAATATGTAAAAGAAAGATTGATAGATCCAAAGAGAGAAATAGATTGCAATACACTAACTGCTGAGGATCTCAGCACCCCACTGTCTCCTCTGGACAGCTCATTTACAAAAAATAAACAAGGAGCTATAGAATCTAAATGATACCATAAGTAATATAGATAAACTTGATGGACATCTACAAAATTTTTTCACTCAAAACCACAAAATAAAGACTATTCTCACCTCCACATGGAATATTTTCAAAGACTGACCACATGAGAGTGCACAAAACAAGCCTTTACGTTTCAAAGGTATAGAAATTATATCCAGTATCTCCTCCAATCACAATGAAATAAACTTATAGATAAGAGTGGAAAATACACAGACTTGAAAATACACAAGCACATAGAAACTAAACAACTACTCTTGGGACCAGCAGTTGATGCAATGGTTATGTAGCTGGACTCCCATGTAGTTGACTATGATTTGAGTTCCAGACCTGGTGGCTTAAACTCATGCCGGGTGCATGTGCATGTGTGCCCAAGATCCTGAGAGGAGAATGGAAGAAAAGGGATTGCAGCATGGGGGTTGGCCATCTCTCCTGGGGGTGATTTCTCTCCTTCTGTTTCTCTGTCTCTCTCTGTCTCTTTCTGGTGAGCACATGTGCCCTACCTCTTAAAAAAAAAAAAGAAACTGAACAACCTACTCTTGAATGCACAATCACTGAAGAAATTAAGACCAAAATCAAAATATTCATTGAAACAAATGATAATGAGTACATGAGTTTCCATAACCTGTAGGATACAGTGAAAGCAGTCAGAAGAGAGCAATTCCAGGCAATTAGTCCTCATAAGAAAAAAATGGAAAAGTGGCAAATTGACAACCTAAGAACACAAAGCAAGGAACTGGAAAAGACAATTTAAAAACATCATAAAAACATTCCAGAAAAAAATAATAAAGATTTGAGCAGAAATAAATGAAATAGAGGAAAAAATACACAGGAAATTAAAAATAAATCTGGGGCCAGCAGATGGCATAGTAGTTTTATCGCTGGACTGCCACAAAGCCAACTGCAGTTCTGGTCCCAGAACCAGTGGCTTCAAACTCATGCTGGGCATGTGTGCATGCATGCCCAAGATCCTAAGAGGAAAATAGAGAAGTGTTGCAGTGTGGCCATCCCCGCTGGGAAGTGAATTCTCACTTTATCTCTCTTTCTCCCTGTCTTTCTGGTGAGCATACACTCTCTATGGCAAAAATCTCTCTCTCAGAAAAAGAAAATAGTGGTTCATGGGACCAGCAGTTAGCATAATGGCTATGTTGCTGGACTCCCATGTAGTCAACCGTAGTTTGAGTCCCGGACCTGGTAGCTTAAACTCATGCCAAGCGCATGTGCATGTGTGGCCAAGATCCCAAGAGGAGAATAGAGGAGAAGGGATTGGCCATCCCCCTGGGGGGTGATTTCTCACTTTCTGTCTCTCTGTGTCTTTCTGATGAGCACATGCACTTATAGCAAAAACCTCTCAAAAAATAAAAAGTAAAAATAAAAATTAGCGGTTCTTTGAGGAGTTATAAAAATCAACACATCATTAATTAGAGTGATCAAGAAGAACACAGAAAGGAATCAGATAAATCAAATCAGCCATGAAAGAGGCAATATTACAAGAGACATAGCAAAAATACAGATGATCATGAGGGAACAAGAGAATATTACATGTGACTATACACCAAAATAAAAAAATAAATAAATAAAACAAACAAGAAACCCTAGATGAGATGGATAAGTTTATACACACATATAATCTACTATGAATGAATCAGGAAGACATATAAAGCCAGAAGAGACCCATAACAAGTAACAAGATTGAATTAATTTTAGTCTCCCAACAAATAAAACCCAAGTGTCCAGAGCCTCACTTCTGAATTCTACAACACTTTAAATGAAGAGCTAACTCTGATTCTTCTTAAACTATTTCTAAAGAATTTAATGGAATTAATCTTCCCAAACGCATTCTGTGATACCACTTTCACCTTTATCCCAGAAATAGACAAAAACAAAACAAAAAGAGAAAACTAGTATCTGTGATGAGTATAAATCCAAAAATTCCCAACAAGGTATTAGTAAGTCATATACAATACATTAAAAAGATTATACACCATGATAAGATGGGCTTTATTTCCGGGATGCAAGGATGGTTCAACATAAAATAATTAAGGTTATACATCACATTAACAGAAAGAAAGATTTAAAAAACACGATCATATAATTGATGCAGAAAGAGCGATGGATAAATATAACATCCCTCCATGAGTAAGACTCAGCAAAATTGGCATACAAGGGATATTCTTCAATACAATAAAAGTCATCTACAACAATCCCATAGCTAACAGCATATTCAATGGAACTGGAATGAGACAAGGTTGCCCACTTTCTCCACTCCTCTTCAACATATTACTGTAATTTCTAGCCAATGCAATCAGATAAGAGAGTCAAATAAAAGGCATTCAACTAGGAAAAGAAGTGAAATTAACTCTATTTGTAGATATGATTATACAGAGAAAAATCTAAAAAAATTGACAAAAGAGTTCTGAAAGTGATAAATGAATTTTATTAAATGGCAAAATTCTATAACAACATACAAAAACCTGTACTATTTTACACACCATCAATGAACAAACTGAGGTAGATTTGAATAAAGCAATTGCATTTATGATAGCCACAAAATAAATAAGATATTTAACCAAAGAAGTGAAAGACCCTGCAAAATTATGGAAAACTTCAAAAAGAAATTTTAAGATGATACAAAAATAGTGGAAAGACATCTAATGTTCCTGGATTAGAAAAATAAATATAATCAAAAAAGTCAATCCTACCCAAATTAATCTACAAATTCAGTTCACATACAATTAAATTATCAGATATACTCTTCACAATAGAAAAAAAAATCATGAAATTTGTTTGGAATCATAAAAGACTTTGTATCACCAAAGAAATACTGTGGAAGAAGAATAATGTATGAGGTATCTCACTTCCTGACCTCAAAATATATTACAAAGCTTTGATAACCAAAAGAACATGTCCATGGGAAAAAAAGGCATATGGAGCAAAGGAACAAAATTGATAACACAAAGGTAAACTCCAAAACATACAACCAATTGATTTTTGACAAAGAGCACAAGACAATCCAGTGGGAACAAGAAAATCGCTTTAGCAAATGGTGTGAAAAACTGGATATTCACTTGCAAAAAAAAAAAAAATGAAACTGGATCCCTATTTCTCACCATTAAAAACACAACTCAAAATGGATTAAGATCTATACATAATACTTCAAACTATAAAATAACTTGTGGAAAACACAGAAAAAACTCTTGGAGACATCAGATTAGGCAAAGATTTCTTTTTTTAAAACTTATTTCATACATTCAATGACTATACATCTCTTAGCTAGTGAAGTAAATTTATGCAAATTGAATAAGATCTCTAAAAGTGCAAGCAATAATCGTGAAAATAGAAAAGTGGAACTACATTAGGCTAAAAAGCCTCTACACAGAACAAGAAAAAAAGAAAATAATTAAAGTGAAGAGATAACCCTTACAATGGGAGAATATATTTACAAATTATGCCTTAGATAAGGGACTGATAACCAGAATATACAGGGAAGTCAAGCAGTTTACTGCACAAAAATGATCAGTTCGATTAGAAAATGGGCCAATGGATTGAACAGATAACTTTCCAACAGTGACACACAAATGACCATAAAGCATATGAAAAATGCCCAGCATCTCTCATCATAAGGGAAATGAAAATCAAAATCACAATGAGACACCATTTAACCTGGGTCAGAATGGTGACATTAAAAAAATAAAAAATAATAAGTACTGATGAGGCTGTGGTGAAAATAAAACCCTCCTACACTGTTGGTGGAAATGTCAGCTATTACAGCCATTGTAAAGAATATGGACTTTCTTCAAAAACTTACAAATAGAACAATCGTATGACCCAGGAAGTCCATTCCTGGGTATCTACCTAAAGGATAGAAAACCTTCAGTCAGAAAAACAGTTGCACATTTAGGTTTATTGCAGCATTATATACAACTGCTAAGACAAAGAATTAACCCAAATGTCTAAGGACAGATGAATGGTTTTAAAAATGTGGCACATGTACATTATTGAATACTACTCAGCAATAAAAATTAATGAGTTCTGGGGCCAGCAGGTGGTGTAGTGGTTTAGGCACTGGACTCCCCATAGTCAATCACAGTTTGAGTCCTGGACCTGGAGGTCTGAATTCACACCAGGTGAGTATGTATGCATGCTCAATAATCCAAAAGTAGAATGGAAGAGATGGAATTGTGATGTGGCCATCCCTCTTGCAGCTCTTGCAAGGTGATTTCTCACTTTCTCTCTCTCTGTCTCATTTTTGGCTCTCTGGCAAATGCACATACCCTGTAACAAAAATTATTTTTTAAAAAATCAATGAATCCCTGATATTTGATACAATGTGGGCAAATACAGAACATTTAATGTTAAATGAAGCAAGCTGGACTATGAAAGAGGTATGGTATGTCTCCACTTAATAGATACAAAATGTCTGCACTTTATGGCAGAAACCGAAAGACTGGAATGTATGAAAAGATGAAGGACACCTGTAAATACTAGAAACAGTCTAGGCAGTAGTGGTTAGTGGGAAGTTGGTGGAGGGAAATCGGGAGAAGAAAGAATATTTAACAGACACAAGAAAAAAAGGGTTATCTTTTGGTGATAATTTGTATGGTAATGTCTCGAACTAGACTAATATGCACTTTATTTGTTCATGCTTGGGAAAATCATTATGTATGCTGTAAGGATGTATAGTGATTAAATGCAAATGAAAAGTAAAATAAAATAAAAATAAGTGATAGAATATTAAAAAGTATGATATTGACTGATCATGAATCTTAAAGCTTGATTAAAATGGAGATGAGTTTTCCAGGGAGGTAAGGGTTTATAGAAAAGTGGAAGGATTAATATTTTGCACATTCTAGTGAGGTTGAATGATTATATCGCATGACTTTTTCTGACTTTAATGTTCCTGCTTCTAAACTTTTACTATTAAATATGAGAAACAACATACCTGATGGTGAAAAGTAGGCATTCTAGAATCAAGAACTGCTGGTGTTTGAACCACAATCTGCCTTTGACAAGATGTGTGACCTTGGGACAATTATTGCATTTCCCCTTGCCTCCATTTTTGTATTTTAGAAAAATGGGAATGAAAATCATAGTAACTACCACCTAGTAATATTATAAAAGTTCAATAACTAATATCTACAACACTTAGAACAGTGCCTGACAGCCAGTAAGCATTCAATTAGTAATATGTATCATTGTTGCTATTTGCTGTAGTTTGTAATAGATACTTTTATGAAGTTTAAAAAAAGGTAAAAGTTACTTTAGACTTTTGTGAGGAGGATTTTTTGGTACTGTCATGAATGTGCACTGAACTTTGTCAAGTGATTTTCTGCAAGACTGCAATAAGCATTTAAAATTATATTTTGGGGCAAGTCCATTGCTTTGTGATTAACGTAACTCAATCCAATATGGCCAGCTACGTGATTTGAGTCCCTACCCAGCAGTGTGAAAAACAGGCTGAAGACGTATGCATATGTGCATGCCCAAATCCCAGAAGGAGGGACAGATGGAGGAGGAAGGATTGCAATGTGATCATGCCCTGTGGGAGGTGCTTTTTGACCCTCTGTCTCTCTCTGTGCCTTTCTCGAGCAAGTGCACACACCCTCTGACAAAAAATTTTTAATGGTATTTAATCTATTAATATTTATGACTTTAGTGATAATATTGATCTCCCTTACTTTGGTTAAATCCTACTTGGTCATAATGTATTGCTTTTATACCCACAACTGGATTTAATTGGCAAATATTTAATTTAGGATGTTCTTGTTCATATTTATACATAAGGTAAATCTATATTGTTCTTTTTATTATTCTTTGCACTATCCCCACTTACTTTTTAATTTGGGTTTATGGCAGCTGGTTCAATTCTCAGTCAACTCTTAGACAATGCTTGTTTCAGTAGACAGAGGACAGTTTCTTTAATTTTCTTCATATAAATTCACCATACCCAGTCCCTTGTCCAGAACCTCAGAATCCTCTCTTCCTGTGTGTACATATGTTTTCTTTCCTCTGGGTAACATGATAACCTAAGCTTATGTCATAACTTCCCTACCTAGATGCAAAGATATAATAACATGGATCAGTTTTGTTGACAAGTATCTATTTGCTGCCCCACCACACTTTTAATCCATTCTTTCTTTCCTTTCCAGTTCTGTGTCCTTAGAGATTGACCATGTAAATTGTATGATCTATAATCCCTTACCAGTTAGCTTCGATTTGGTTTTGATCAATAGGAAAATCTGATTTTAAAAAATAGAGGACAGGGAAAACGAGGTTAAAGTTTTTCTTCCCTGA
>NW_006209397.1:853904-866404 GCF_000334495.1 Tupaia belangeri chinensis
TACCATGGACTGAACTGTGTCCTCACCTCCCCCAAAATTCAAATGTTGAAGTCCTAACTTGCAATGTGACTATTTGGAAATAGAGCTTTTAGGAGGTAATTAAGGTTAAATGAAGTCATAAGAGTAGGGTCCTAATCCGATATGATTGGTGGCCTTATAAGAAAACCTTTCATTTCTCTCTCTCTTCTTTTCTATCTACCACTCTTTATCTCTCCACACACATATATATACACTAAGGAAAGTTCATGTGGTAGACAGCAAGAAGTTGGCTGTCTTAAAGCTAGGAAGAAAGTCCTCATTGGAACTAAATCAATCAGCACTTTGAGCTTAGACTTCTCAGCCTCCAGATTGTAAAATAATTTTATGTTGTTTAAATCACCGTATATGATATTTTGTTAAGGCAGCCTAAACTGTCTAATGCGCACTGTATTGTGGCAACATATCTAACAAAAGTTGTATCTCCCCTTGAATACAGTTCCTACTGGGAGACCCTCCTGCACTGCAACAGTTTTTTTTTGCATTCTGAGAACAGTATTTCCTCCACTTGCTTCTAGGGATAGTAGTAGTGTTTTGCCATTGCTAGTCTCTAAGGACCCCAACATCTCTTGTTTATCTCCTTAGTCCTGCTCATATTTCACAAATAATTCCTTCATTAAAAGTCTATTTATTGGGGAACCAGCAGTTAGCATAATGGCTATGTCGCTGGACTCCCACGTAGTCAACTGCGGTTCGTGTCCTGGACCCGGAGGCTTAAAACTCACGCCGGGCGCGTGTGCGTGCGTGCCCAAGATCCCGAGAGGAGAATGGAGGAGAAGGGATTGCGGCGTGACCATCCCCCCTGGGGGGTGATTTCTCGCTTTCTGTCTCTCTGTCTCTCTCTGTCTGTCTGACGAGCGCACGCATCCTATAGCAAAAACCTCTCCAAAAAAAAAAGGAAGAAAGAAAACAGGAGTGGTGCAGGAGAGGCCTGGGTCCCTGGAGGAGCTTCTGAAGGAGAAAAAAAAAAAAAAAGGCTATTTATTGAGACCAGCAGATCGTGTAATGGTTATGTCACTAGACTCCTTCGTAGTAAGCTGTGATTCAAGTCCCAGACTCAGTGACTTAATCTTATGCTGGGTGTGTGCGCATGCACGCTCAAATTCTGAGAGAAGAACAGAGGAGAAGGGATTACTGTGTAGCCATCCCAGCGGGTTTTTTATTTCTTTTTTTAATTTAGTTTTTTTAATTAATTTATTTTTCATTTCATTTTCTTTTATACAATCACATTATTATTTGTCTTACAAAATGGATATTTCAACAGTTGAATATCTCTCCCCGACACAGTTGACAAAATCACAAAAAATCCTCAACAGACAATACCACACCTCCCTATGACATCAATACTTTCTCTCGTTCTCTCCCTGTCTCTCTGGTGAGTACATGTGCCCTATGGCAAAACTCTCTCTTAAAGTCTCTTTATTTTGGGACCAGCAGATGGCATAAATGGTTACATCACTGAACTTCCACATGGTTGGCCATGGTTTGAATCCGAGACCTGGTGGCTTAAAATTCACACAAGGTGTGTGTGCATGCATGCCCAAGATCCCAAGAGGAAAATGGAGGAGAAGGCATTGTGGCATGGCAATTCCCTCCAAGGGGGTGATTTCTCACTGCCTCTCTGTCTCTCTGGGAGTGCATGCACCCTATAGCATAAAAAGGTCTCTTTATTTTAAAAATTTGAAGTAAATTCTATCTTCTTCTTCTTTTTTTTTTTTTTTTTAGAGATTTTTGCTATAGGGTGCATGTGCTCGCCAGAAAGACAGAGAGACAGAGAGACAGAAAGCGAGAAATCACCCCCAGGGGAGATGGCCATGCTGCAATCCCTTCTCCTCCATTCTCCTCTTGGGATCTTGGGCACGCATGCACACATGCCCGGCGTGAGTTTAAGCCACCAGGTCTGGGACTCGAACCGCGGTCTCCCACATGGGAGTGCAGCAACATAGCCATTACGCTAACTGCCTGCCCCAGTAAATTCTATCTTCTATCAAAACCCTGTCTAGGTATCCAAGAGCTAATTGTCTTTTGATTTTATTTAATAAGGGAAATACCAGCACTATGAATTAAAAATATATTGTTTAGTATGTAAAAGGCATTATCTCACCATAGTATGTAAGAAAAAAAATTAAAGTTAAGGATTTTTCTTCCCAACCCTAAGACCTATGGTAAAGCATTCTAATAAACTTTTCAACTACAAGCAGCTATGGTTCCCAGCCAAATGTTAATCGTGGTGCTTTACCCCTTTCTTTATAGGAGTCAGAACACAGAGACTGACTTGTCCTATAAATTAAACTGAGTTTGGATGTAAGGTATTAAAAAAAAAGTAATGTACTCATGCCTTTAGGTGAGCAAGGAAATCCAGTTTGGAGGTATCCTCAACAGTAGAAGGGGATGACCAGCTGAGATGTTCACAAAGCCTCAACAAGCCCAGAATAAGGATCTTAGATGAAAAACATAGTAGTAAGATCAAATATCAATAGCAGTTACTTCTAAGAAAAGAAAAGAAAATATCATGTCAATGTCTATTTTTTGAGAGAGGAATTTTTTGCTATTGGGCACATGCACTTGCTAGAGAGACAGAAAGCTAGAGGTCACCCCCCAGGAGGAATAGCCATGCTGTAATCCCTTCTCCTTCATTCTTCTCTTGGGATTTTGGGCACTCACGCACATGCACCTGGAGTGTTTCAATCTTCTGGGTCTAGGAGTTGAACCACAGTTGGCCATGTGGGAGTCTAGCAACATAACCATTACGCCATCTGCTGGTTTCAACAACATCAATTTTAAATGGTACATTGATTTAAGTATACAGCCAGAGAATCTGTTGGCTTTGCAATCAATGAGTTTAGTTGGGCAATGGGTTTAACACCCACAGCACATCAGTTACATTCAGTAGTTATATTTCCAGTGACAAACGACTATGATATTTTCATTGAGATCATGTGATAATTGCTGTAGTGGAATCTAAAGCTCCAGGATGGCAGCAGGAACCCGAGCTTAAAAAAAAAATGCTCTTCTATAACTAGAGATTTGGTATCTCATTTCCTATATAGCAATCTGAGACAAACACTGTGTTTACATTCTTTGGTGATTGGGAAGAGGAACAACGGTGGGGTTTGGGAAATGTGCAAAAATGCTTATTACATCTGGCTGTTGGAGCAATGGACAACCTTCATAGCAGTTGAATGCATTTTGTTCACAACAGTATTTTTTTTTTCTGTCACACCTTACCTGTCACCCTCCACTAAAATATGTTGTATTTCAGGTACTGAGTCATGTTTTCTTGATGTAAATTATTGATTTCTATTCCATCTAATTTAGTTCATGTGAAAATACTCATGATGTCTTGAAATAAGTCTGTGGCTAATAATTACATTGATCTACTATGTCCTGGTACTAAGTAAAGGACAGTATTCTGATGATGAAAGAATCTGAAGCTTATTAAAATTTATAAGAGGAGTAATTTCACTGAGGACTAAATTAAATAAAGCATATAAAGTGCTTATATTAGTAACTAGCTAATATTACTACTCTAATTTTCATGAAATATCAACTAAAAATCTAAAATCTAAATTGGGTGTTCTTTTAGTAAGTTCATCATTCCAGGCTTTAAGTTCCAAAACTTTTTTAAACTTTAAAAATAGATGCCACATAAAAGAAAAAATATGTCCTTTCAATGTTATGAAATTCAATACTAATATTTTTATTAAAAAATTCTGTCTTTATAAAATAATGCTTCTCTAAAAATGTAAATAAAACCAAGTAAACAGAAATAAGAAAATACATTATTACCCCTGAAACATCATTAGTATTAAAATACATTATGCTCCATTCAGAAATATCTATGCATACAAACAGATACATGCTCATGCACACACTTACAATAAACACATATTTTCAATAGATGTTATCAATAGAATTACCTCATAGATTGGAGGCATAATCACATAAAGCCAAGAGAAATATTAAATCAGAGGCCATAGTTATATCTGGAACTAGAAACCTATAAGCAAAGAAGAATATCAAAAGAATGTTAGATTTTCAAAATTCTAAGGGTTTTGGTATTGATTAATAGGAAGATTTTTAAATATCTTAAGAATCAAGGAGTTGAGACCAGCAGATGATGTAATGGTTGCATCACTGGATTCCCACATAGTCAACCACAGTTTGAGTTCTGGACCTGGCAACTTAAAACTCACGCCAGCTGAATGTGCATGCATGCCCAAAATCCCAAAATGAGAATGGAAGAGAAGGGACTGTGGCATGGCCATCTCCTTGGGGAGGTGGTTTTTCACTTTCTGTCTCTGTCTTTCTGGCGAGTGCACATGCTCTTATAGCAGAAATCGCTCTTAAAAAAAAAAAAGAGAGAAAAAGACTTGCAAAATGCAATGGAATAATGCAGCAACCCACATGGAAGTAGCAGACTTCTCTGAGGAGACAAAAGAATAAGATAATGTACTAATCTAAGGGACATGATCTCCTTGTTCAAATCCTCCTCCAAATATATATTTCTTTGAATAGATTATCAATAAAGTTCAATGTTGACCATAAGGATCACCAATATGAACGGTCACCATCCCACTGTTAACCATTAAGAAATCTCAAAGGCAGTAGTCTCCCCTTATTCATGGTTTTATTTTTTTCCCAACAACCCAACATATCCATATATATAAAATATAGGGACCAGTAGTTGGTGTAATGACTGTCTTTGGACTCCTATGAGGTCAACCATGGTTTGAGTCCTGGACCTGATGGCTTAAACTCACTCTGGGTGCATGTGCATGTGTACCCAAGATCCCATGAGGAGAATGGAGGAAAAGGGAATGCAACATGGCCATCCCAACTCAGGGGGTGATTTTGCACTTTCTGTCTCTCTTTCTCTCTCTTTTTCTGGCGAGCGCACGCACCCTATAGTGAAAACCTCTCCCCCCCCCCCCAAACAAATATGGAAAACCTGCCCCCCCCCCCCAAAAAAAAAGAAAAAAAACCATAGCATATACAGGATTGGGCACTATCTACAGTTTTGAGTATCCACTGAGTGGCTTGAAACATATCACTTACATATAAGATTGAACTACTCTGTTTATCATCAGGGAAACAAAGTCAGGCTTGAGTTTGAAATATGCAAGACAGAACAGCAAATAAGTTTTCTACTTTCCAGTTTGAGACTGAATTCCTTCTTTGGGAAAACTCAATCTTTTAAGGCTTTCAGCTAATTAGATAAGGCTCATCCACATTATGGAAAAATCCTCTGCTTACTCAAATTCTACTAATTTAAAAGTTAATCACAACTAAAAGAATACATTCAGAGCAAAATATATAATCTGGTGTTTGACCAAATAACTGGCACCATAGCCTAGCCAAATTGACATGTAAAACTAACCTTCACAACCTGTCAACTTAACTCTCAAAATTGTCTATGATAACAAAAATTTTTCCTTAATGTGGTAGCATTATTACAATATTGAAGTTAAGAATTGAATATAGAAACATTTAAGAGAATCAAATCCATAGTATTAAAAATTTTGTGTTGGGACCAGCAGTTAGCGTAATGGCTATGTCGCTGGACTCCCATGTGGTCGACTGCAGCTCGTGTCCCGGACCCGGTGGCTTAAAACTCACACCGGGCACGTGTGCGTGTGTGCCCAAGATCCCAAGAGGAGAACAGAGGAGAAGGGATTGTGGCATGGCCATCCCCCCTGGGGGGTGATTTCTCGCTTTCTGTCTCTCTGTCTCTCTCTGTCTGTCTGGTGAGCGCACACACCCTATAGCAAAAACCTCTCAAAAATTTTTTTATGTTAACAAATCTGTTGTATTTTAAGCATTAATAACTGGTTAAGGCAGTTGGCCCATTAGAGAAAAATATTAATTTATAATTCTAAAGTAAAACATGTAATTGAGTAACTTATTTAGATTTCCAACTTTAAATTGAAATTGTTCTAATCTTAATAGAGAATAGGAGTATCTAGAATTAAAATTCCATTGAAGATAGGGATTTTTTTTTTTACCCTCTGTTATAAATGCTAAAAACAGAACTTACTCCATAATAGTTCTCAATGAATATTTGTAGGCTAAATCTAAGACAATCCAAGACTCAGTAAACATTCAAATTTACTAGGATAGTTTGCTTAATTATTTGAGTATTTAAAGGAACTAAGATAAATGTATAACTGTACTTTAACATATTTATGCAAATTTAATTAGGTTGTAAAAGCTTCCTTAAAGTTATTTTTTTTTCTAATTAGCCAAATGTATAAATATAATGATAGTTATAGATAAAAAATCTTAAGAACGAACTGGATTTTTATAACAATTTTAATCAATCACATGCTAATTTTGTAGCTCATAGAACTTGTGAATAACCTTTTACTTGTGCACAGAAAGCATCTTTAAGGGCAACAACCCATCACATTGTAAGTTAAGTCAATATTTAACAAAAGAGATCACCTGACATGCTATGTTTATGGGGAATTTAAGTTTTATTTTTAAGAAATATTTAATTTTATTTATTCATTCACTTATTTTAATTTGACCAGAGAGAGACAGAGAGAAAGAGAGAAAGTGAGAAAGCAAGCTACCAGGTCAAGAACTTGAACTTTGATCAGCCATGTGGAGTCCAGTGCCTTTAACCCCCACGTCACCTGCTGGTCCCAGAAAATTTAATTTTAATTTGGTTGATTTTTAGCAGGAAAAAAAGCAATGAAAAGAGTTAAGAAATCACTGCACTTTAGGAAAATGATTCATCATAACAAGAGATATTATTTGCTAAAAAAGTTCCCTGAAGTTTTTTCAAATATAACAAAACAGTTTTTGAGGGAGGTCTGAGTAATTTTTTTTGCTTTATTATATATATATATATATATATTATATATGTAAAATTATATATATATTTTTCCCCATATTTCTCTACCCTAGGTAACATTATAAGATGGTTGAGATAATGAGCACTACAATAAAATATTCTGGATTTGCAGCCTGGCCCCATCACACAATGGTTTAGTAAAGTACACTGGGAGTCAGGTCCCACAGGTCCCACTGGTATTGCTCCAATCCTGACCCTGGCATAAACCAGACCCATGTGCATGTGTGCCCAACATCCTGACAGGATGGAAAAAGGATTGTGGTCTATCCACGCCAATTAGGAAGAACTATCTCTCTCTTTCTTTCTCTCTCTCCTTCTCTCTGTCACTTTCTAACTCTGGTGAGCACACATGTTCTATGAAAATTTAAGAAAAACATGTTTTAAGTATTCTGGTTCGAAACCTAGTTCAATCACTTACCAAGGTAAGAAGCTAGTCAATCTTTCTGAGCCTCAGTTCCTTCACTTTAAGATGGGAAAAGGAGTTGAAAAAAACCACTCTCTAAAGATGACATAAGTATAGCCAAAAGGCATATGAAAAAATGCTCAACATCCCTCATTGTAAGGGAAATACAGATCAAAACAACAATGAGATACCACCTAACCCCAGTCAGAATGACTAAGATTAACAACAACAACAAAAAATGATAAGTGCTGGTGGGGTGTGGTGAAAGGAGAACTCTCTTACACTGCTGGTGGGAATGTAAATTGGCCCAGTCACTGTGGAGAACAATTTGGAGATTCCTCAAAAATCTACAAATAGAACTACCATATGATCTACCAATCCCACTTCTTCGTATCTATCCAAAGGACCAAAGAACTTTTAATTGGAAAAGTGCCTGCACATCGATGTTTATTGTGGCACTATTCACATTTGCTAAGACATAGAACCAACCGAAATGCCCACAAACAGATGAATAGATTGAAAAACTGTGGCACATATACTCTGTGAAATACTATTCAGCCATAAAAAACAACAAAACCCTGGCTTTTGACAGAAAGTGGAAGAATATGGAAAATTTACTGCTGAGTGAAGGAGAGACATTGTATGTCCCCACTTAATACATACTGAGTGTCTTCACTCTATGACTGAAACGGATTGACTAAAGGATATAGAAACACAGTATATGGGTGTAAATAACAGATATAGTGTGTGTGAGAGTAAGGTCTAAGGAAGGCCATTTAGAAGAAAAATAGAGGGGCAAAGCATTAATGGGACAAAGAAATGTGGTATTATGTGTTGAAGACAATTTTATAGTTTTATCAACTGGACTAGGGAGAAATGTTCACATGTTGAAATATTCACTTTGTAAGCTAAATAATGTGATTGAATGTATAAAAGAAAAGGAAGCAAAAAAAGTAATAAAAAAGTATAAGAAAAAAATAATGACAATAGCAGTACCAGTCTGCTACCACTGCTGTGGGTATTACACGAGATCATTCCTGGCAGGTACTCTGTCCATGTACCTTCTCTAGGCACAGTATTTATTAACTGCCTGTTATGAAAGATGAGAAAAGTAGCCCGCATTTCTTCCCCAAGTACCTACTTGTCAACTCTTCAGCTTTGTTTGTAACAAATTTTGATAATACAAAAAATGATTATAAAATTTGTATAACCATTTCAGTAACCATTAACCCTTCAGTTGTTTTATTTTACTCTTTAAAAAAAAATCATAAGATTAAGCGCACTTCATCCATCCTTTTATCATGGCTTTCTATTTATTGAGTCCTTAATTTCTTTTTTTTTAATTAATTTTTTGATTGAATAGGTTTCATCTTCAAGTAGAATGTGTTTGTTGCCTGTTTTATTGTTGTTTTTTTTTTAGAGCTTTTGCATATTAAATTTGCTGAGCAGTTGTGTGCTTGAGAATATCTTCTGCCTGCCAGTACAGTAGCCACTAACCATATGTGGCTGCTGAGCACTTAAAATGGGGCTAGTCCCACCTAAAATGTGCTATAAGTGCGAACTACACAGCAAATTTCAAAGGTTTAGTGTGTAAAATATTTTATTAACATATATTGATTGTATGTTGATATAATATTTTAGATATATTGGCCTATATAAAACATTATTAAAATTAATGTCTCCTCTCCTGTTAATTTTTAACCTTTTTTAATATTGCAACTAGAAAATTTGAAGTTATAAATGTGAATCATATTACATTTTTATTAGAAAATACTGTGTTAGGGGTAGATGGCATAATAGTTATGTCACTGGACTCCCACGTAGTCAATTGTGGTTCAAGTACTTGAACTGGTGGCTCAAAACTCATACCAGGTGTGCGTACATGCCCAAAATCCTGAGAGGAGAATTGAGGAAGAGGCATTGTGGCATGGTGATCCCCCTGGGGGGGTGATTTCTTGCTTTCTGTCTCTATAGCAAAAATCTCTCTAAATAAAAACCTAAATAAATTTAAAAAAAAGAAAGAAAAGAAAATACTGTGTTAGAACTTTATATTCTCTGATATATTTAAACTCTTATAAATGGCTTGATTATTACATCTGGATACCTTTAGAAGTATTCCTTCTTTATCTTGGATAGTCTTTACTTGTTAATATCTTGATGTTGATAGTTTCAATTTCCTTAGAAATGGTATGTGGTAGAATGGAGTAATAACACCAATACATCATCCTTCCTTGTAACCAAACTCTTTTCTATGTAACTTTGAAGTGATTTCCTATGTGAGCAAGTCCATCTGCCCCAGCCTTTTATCCTGATCACAAATGTGACTTGCTTTGGCCAATAATGTGTTAGCTGATATATTATACAGAGACTTGAAATGGGCTTTCACCTTGAGAATTTCTCTGGTTTGCACCCCTGCCACAGCCATGAGAACATATGGAGATTAATCTTCTAGTTTATGGTAGACATAGAACAGAGCCAAATCACTTAGTTACCATGGTCAAGAACAGCCTAGAACAACCAACAGCAGGTCAGATCCAAGACATACAAATGAAACCAACCAATTATCATCACAGATGCCTAGTTGACAATCCTGCACAAGAGAAATAGATGTTTATATTGTATGCCATTGAGGTTCGTTTTTTATTTTGTTTTTGTTTTGTGCTGCAGTAAATAACTGATGCAGCCTTTGACTGATACATTAAAATCTCAAATTCAGAATTATTCTGCTCTTGCATACTGTAAAACAGCTTTTCAGCTTCTTTATTCTGCACTCTTTTAGGAAAAACAATTATGAATTTACTGGATCTGCACTAATTGTATCTCATGGCAATGAATTGTTTTGTAATTATGAGCATCTTTTTTTTTTATCTTGAACTGATTTTGTTTGATATTATGTTCCAATTTGATTACCTTAAGTGAGTTTTCAATTACATTTTTATAAATATTATTTGGTGTGGCTATTTCAATTATATTTTTATAAATACAATCATGGCATGGCTATTTTTTGAAAAATAGTCTGGAGAGCATGAAGAGAATGAGAGGAACAGTCAGCAGCTTCGATGCAAGTTGTGGTCATGCTCTGTACCCTGCAGCACTTATATAAATCTTCTACCTTGAGGCATTTCTCATTTTGATTTTCAGGTTTAAGGGAATGGTGTAGCTCCAGATCTTGGTACTCTAATCAAGAATTATTATTTAAGCTCTTAAGGATCCTGACATTTATTTATTTACTTACTTTTGTAGATTTTTGCTATAGGGCACATGTGGTCACTGGAGACACAGAAAGACAGAAAGTGAGAAATATCCACCCCCCAGGTATGTTGGTCACACCACAATTCCTTCTCCTACATTCTTTTCTTGGGATTGGCAATGCATACACAAGTGCCCAGCATGTTTCAAGCCACTGGATCCGGGACTCGAATTGTGGTTAGCCACATAGGAGTTCAGTGCCTTACCACACTGCCACCAGCCAGTCCCTAGCATTTATTCATTTAAAAAATCTGTTTACTGCCTGAGTTCTCATAAAGCATAATATAGTTTCCTCTTCATTCTATTTCTTGAGCTCTTCCAAATCACTTCATGACAATTCTTCTTCCATCTATATGTCATAGTGTTTTATAGATTTTCTCTTTAAAATTTGGGTTATGAAATTTAGTGCCTTTTTTCTTTTCTTTTTTCTTTTGGAATTGTTGTAGGGCATGTGTTCTTGCTTGCCAGAGAGAGATAGATAGGAAAAGTGGGAAAAACACCCCCTGGCTTGATGGTCATGCCAAATCCCTTCTCCTTTCTCCTCTGAGATTTTGTGCATGTATTTACATTCACCTGGCATGTTTTTCAAGTAACTGGGTCCAGGACTATAAGCACAGAGTCAGCCATGTGGGATCTAGTCACTTTAATCTCCATGCCACTTGATGGCCCAGGGCTTAGTAACTGAAGACTAAGTTTTCTTTGTTTTCTGTTCTTTTTTATATACTCACTGGAATTCATACTGAGAAAATTCATTTTCTATGTTATAAAGATATACAATAATTGAATGCAAAAAAAGAACAAGTAAAATAAAATATAAAAAATAAAAGGAGTTAAATAAAATGATTTTACTCTTCAGTCTTCAGCCTTTCGTGTTAGTTCAGTCTTCAACTAATATAGAACAAACTACGGATGTTGATGCATGCCATAATTTATTTATTTTTTTTTTTATTGTGAGCATTCTTCCTATAAAATTAATTTATTGACCATATTAAAAAAAAAACATACAGGGACCAGCAGATGGCATAGCAGTTATGTCTCTGGACTCCCACACAGCTAACCATGGTTTGAATCCTAGACATGGTGACTTGAAAATCATGTGGGGCATGTGTGCACGAAATCCTGGGAGGAGAATGGAGAAGAAGGAGTTTTAAAGTGGCCATCCTCCCTGTTGGGAGATTTCTCACTTTTCCTCTCACTGTGTCTGTCTCTCTTTCTCTCTCTGGCAAGCATACTTACCCTCAGTCAAAAATCTCTTAATTTCACATACATAAACAGAGCATTAAGGCATCAAAGATAACTGGTACTCAATAACTAGTGAATAAATTAACTTTTGAAAGCTAGATTTTCACATCAATTTATTTGAACATACATTACCATATTAATAACTGAATATAATCCAACTAGATATATATATCATCAGTAGTTTCCCTAGTATTATGATTTGATAAAGAGATATTTACTATTTTAAAAGTACAACTAAGACTACCGTTAATACCGTCAAACTTTACATACATCTTCCTATCATATCCTATGGATATATTTATCAAATTAAAATTGTTTGGTGAAATGTGCTATTTTCCTTTATACATATATTTTCCACTATTTTCTTGAAAGACTGTAACACATCATAATTTACATTTACAAATTCTCTATATTTTACTAAGACATTTACCTATGGACTTGATAGGTCAAAAAATGGCACAGCAAACAAAATTTCAATATTTTATACTCAATTTATCAAAAAATGGTTTGGGGCCAGACTAATAGCATAGCAGTTAACTACTGGACAAAGGGTATTGAATCCCACATGGGTGACCATGGCTCAAATCCCAGCCCAGAGGCTTGAAAAATATGCCAGGTAAGTGTGCACATGCCCAAGATCCTGTGCAGATGGAGAAATGAATTGTGGCATGATCAGGTCCCATTCAGTGTGTATGTGTTTTCTTTCTCTTT
>NW_006209397.1:866414-875932 GCF_000334495.1 Tupaia belangeri chinensis
TTTTTCTCATGCATGCAAAAATCCCCACTGTAGCCACTGGCAATAAGAAATTGTATAAAATATTTATAACAACAGAATTAATTAGAATTCAACTATGCTTCATAATTTCTTTTAGATTTACCTCTAATGAAAAAACTTTCCACAAAACCATCTTAAAACTTTTTTTTTTTTTAATCACAAGAAAGGGCTATAAAATTGACAGGAATTTACAGAATTTCTCCTTTTTTCTTAAGAGTAGAAAGATTAAATTATTCTTAGCAAAGTGAACAAGAAAATACACCAGACATCTTATTTTATTTATATTTTCATTCAAGAGACTTTTAAAACAGAAAAAGTATAATCACTGCATAGCAAGATCCATCATTCATGATATTTCTGGTGAGATTTTCTTCTTAGATGATGAAAAACCATTGATACTTTTAGAGGGAAGAAGGAAACAACTGAAATTACAGACACTTTGATTTTCCTGTGGGGGGAGGGAGATGTAATTTACCTTGAAAAGACCCATCTTTCATTCAGAATCCTGAGGTTACAACATTATCTAGATTGGAATATCAATATATTTTCTACACTAGGTGGAATACTGAGAGGATTATTCCCTCTCAATTTAAAATATTAAATTTCAGAGACATGTTTCTTACTATAATGTAAAATAACTATTTTAACATTGAGTAACATATATCCTAATACATTTTTTTTCCCAAAACATGAAGTAATTGTGGAAGCCATGACCAGACCTGCTATAAACAGCAAAGGAAACAATAGTAGGAGTGAAGAGATAATCCTTTAAATAGGAGAGAATATCTGCAAACTACACTTCAGCTAAGGGACAGATAACCAGAATATGTAAGGAACTCAGGCAACCTATCCAAAAAAAAACCCAAAAAACTAATTAAAAAATGGGCAAATGAGCTGAACAGACAACTTTCCAAGGGAGACATATGAATGGCCACAAGGTATATGAAAAAATGTCCAACATCTCTCATCATAAGGAAGATTCAAATTAAAACCATAATGAGATACCACTTAAACCCAGGAATGGTTAAGATTTAAAAAATAAAGAATAGGGCCAGCAGGTGAGATGGTGGTTAAGGCACTGGACTTCCACATGGCTGACCATGGTTTGAGTCCTGGACCTGGAGGCTTGCTTTCTCACTTTCCCTTTTTGTCTCTCTCTTCCTCAATCTGGTAAAATTTAAAATAATAATAATGATAATAATAATAATAATAACAACAAACAAAATTAAATAAATGAATAACTAAGTTTTTTAAAATAAATAAGGAATAATAAATGCTGACAAGGCTTCAGTGAAAACGGAATGCTTCTACACTGTTGGTGGGAATGTAAATTAGTACAGCCATTGTGGAGAACACTATGGAAGTTGCTTGAAAATCTGCAAATAGAACTATCATATCATCCAGCAATTCCACTCCTCAATATCTACCCAAAGGCTAGGATTACAGTCAGTAAGAAGAATACCTGCACATCCATGTTTATTGCAGTATTATTCACAATTGCTAAGATATGGAATGAACTCAAATGTCCAAGAACAGATGAATGGATTCAAAGTTGAGGCATATAGATGACTCATCCCTAAAAAGCAATGAAAACCTGGCATTTGATAGAAAGTGAATGAATATGGAAGATTTAATGCTTAGTGAAGTAAACTACACTATAATGTCTCCACTTAATATATACCAATTGTCTACACTATATGGCAGAAACTGAAAGATTTGACGGTATAAAGGCATAGAGAGCAACTGTGGATACTAGAGACAGTTTGGTAGAGGGGTAGACAATGTGGGGGGTGGGGCAGAGGGAGGGAATCAAGGGAAAAAGAAAAAAAAACAAAAACAAAAACAAAAACAACATTTAATGAACACAAACATGAAAAATTAACTGCTGATGATAATATGTATAGTAATATCTTTGATTAGATTAATATGCAGTGTATTCACGCGGAGAAAGTTCATTTTGTCTGTGTTAAATCCCCAAAGTAATTATATGTAAAACAAATTAAAATTATAAAAAAAAATAGAAGATAAAGAATTAGAAGCGCTGGCAAGGCTGTTGTGAAAAAGGAATCCTACACTGTTGGTGAGAATGTAAATTAGTATAACCATTGTAGAGAATATGGAGATTCCTCAAAAACCTTCAAATAGATCTACCATACAGCCTGGTAATACCACTCTTGGGTATTTACCCTGAAGTTAGGGAAGCAATCAGAAAGACACTTGTACATCCATATTTATTGTAGCACAATTCACAATCATTAAGACATAGAGTCAACCTAAATACCCAAGAATGAATGAATATATTGAAAAAACCTGACACATATACACTATGGAATATTACTCAGATATAAAAATCAATGTGATCCTGTCATTTAATACAAAGTAGGTGAATACAGAAGATTTAACACTAAGCAAAGCAAGCCAGACTATGAAAAATAGACTTTGGATGTCTCTGCTCAATATATACTGAATGTCTATACTTTATGGCAGAAACCCAAAGTACTATTATGTTATTTTTTTTACTTTAGTGCCCACACATTCATTACTATAATACAGAAATAAAATAAATTTTCTTATATCATTCTTGTATCTTATAACATTACTAAACTCATTTATTAGTTCTGTGTGTGTGTGTGTATGTGTGTATTTCTTAAGATTTCCTACATATATAATCATACAATTTGCCAATAGAAATATATACAAAAACTTTCTTCTTTCCAGACTGGATGTGATTATCTTTCTTACATAAATGCCATGGATAGAACACAAGTATACTTTGCAATATATATAATAAAATTGGAGATTCTTATTTTATTCCTGATTTTAAGGGAAAGTATGTTAAATTATTTACATTTTTGGCCTTTATTAGAATGAGAAGGTTTTATTTTTAGTTTGCAGAGTATTTTATCATCAAAATGTGTTTGCTTTTGTCAAATATTTTTCTAGATGTTTGGATATTATCATATAGATTTGTCTTTATTAATATACTGCATTGTACTTATTTATTATAAGATTTTGATTTTTCTCTTGTCAACAAAAGTTTATCATTTATAATCTTTTTCTTTTCTCTTTATTTTTCACACCTAAAATCCACTATCCATTCTCCACCAACCAGTTTCCTCCCTTACCATCACTGTTACATTATTGTATGTATCTGGTGTGTGTGTGTGTGTGTGTGTGTGTGTGTACCAGAATCAGGTTGTTTTCGTTATAACTTTTTAATACATTTTGCATTCAAGTAGTGAGATGTCTCTAACTTTACTCTTTTTATATATTATTTCTTTGGCCATACAAGGTCTTTTATGATTTCAGACAAATTTTATTATTTTTTTTCTATTTCTTTGAAGAATGTCACTGGAATTTTAATAGCAATGGAATTGAATTTGTAGATTACTTTAGGTAGTATTGACATGTTATTTATGTTAATCCTTCCAATTCATGAACTAGTGATGTCTTTTCACTTTTTTGATATCTTTATTCTTTTTTTTATAATTTTTATCATATATATCTTTTACTTCTAGGACTAGATTTGCTAATAGATATTCTATATTTTGTGGCTATTTTAAATAGAATTGATTTCTTCATTTCTTCCTTAGTTTGTTCCTTGACAGAGTACAAAATGTTACAGCTTTTAATATGAATTTTGTATACTACAACTTTGCTCAATTTGTTTATCACCTCTAAGAGACTTTTAGTAAATTAATTTTAGGGTTTTTCCATGCGTATCATATTGTCAGCAAATAGGGACAATTTAACTTCTTTTCCAATTTGGATGCCTTTATTTCACTCTCTTGTCTGATTTCATTGGCTAGGATTTCTGGTACTACATGAAGAAAGTAGGCATCTTTCTTTTGTTTGTTTGTTTTGAGAATTTTGCATCTATATTCATCAGAGATCTTGGAATGTAGTTTTCTTTTATCCTTGTGTCTTATTCTACTTTGGGTACCAAAGCAATGGTGGCTTCATAGGAGTTTGGGAGCATTACTTCCACTGAAATATTTAGAAATTTGAATTGGAAAATTGTCATTCTTTTTTACAGGGCTTTTAGAATTCAGCAGTGAACCCATTTGGACCTTGGTCTTCTTATTGAGACACTATTTATTATTATTATTATTATTATACTATGTGGGAGTCCAGCAATATAGCCATTACACTAACTGCTGGTCCTGAGACACTATTTATTATTGATTCAATATCATTACATGTTATTGGACTATTTAGGGTAAATCTTTTTCTTCTTGATTCATTCTAGGAATGCTACATGTGTTCAGAATTTGTTCTTCTCTTTTTAGGTCTTCCAGTTTGTTAACAGTACTCCCTGGGACCAGCAGTCAGCATAATGGCTACGTCGCTGGACTCCCATGTAGTCGACTGCAGTTTGAGTCCCGGACCCAGTGGCTTTAACTCCACCCGGGTACCGCGTGCCCGTGATTTCTCGCTTTCTGTCTCTCTGTTTCTCTCTGTCTGTCCGGCGAGTGCACATACCCTATAGCAAAAAAGTAAATAAATAAATAAATAAAATAGTACTCTCTAATAATCCTTGGTATCTCTGTGATATCCAGTGTAATGTCCCATTTTCATATGATTTATCTGAGACTTTCTCTTTTTCTTAGCTAATCTTGCTAATGGTTTGTCAATTTTGTTTATCCTCTCAAAGAAACAGTTTTTGTATCATTGATTATTTTAATAACTTTTTGTTACATATTTTATTTGTTTTCACTGTGATCTGATCTTTAATATTTTTTCTATTACTTTTGGAATTAGCTTGCTCTTGCTGTTTTAGCTCCTTGAGATGCATCATTAGGTTGTTTATTTGCAAACTTTCTGTTTTTTTCTTATAATTAGTAATTGCTATAAATTTCTCTCGACTTTTTTTCTGTATCCTAGAGGTTCTAGAGTATAGTATTATGGTAATCATTTGTTTCAGGAAATTTGAAAATTTTATTCTTTATTTCTTTAATACATTTTAAATCATTCAGGGGTATGTTGTTTGGCATCTACATGTTTATGGGTTTTTTTTATGTTCATGTATTTTTGAGAGTACATTTTGTTGTTGATTTCAAGTTTAATACCATAATGGTCAGAGAAGATGTGAGATATGGTTTCTTTTAAGTTTGCAGAGATTCATTATGTGTCTTATTTTGTGGTCACTCTTGGAAAACATTCCATATGCTCCTGAAAAAACTGTGTGTTCTGTGTTTGTTGGGTGAAATGCTCTATAAATGCCTTTCAGGTCCATTTGCTTTATGGCATTAACTTTAGTGTCTCTTTATTTTTTTGTCCAAATGATCTAGTCCGAGTTGAGAATGAATGTTGAAGTCCTCCAAAATTCATGTGTTAGTGTGTATGTCTCCATTAATGTCTAATAGTCTTTATTTAATGCAATTGGTTGCCAATGTTGGGTGCAGAAAAATGCCCAAAGTAGCTTCACTAAAGAGCCTTTCACCACAATACTCCTGATCATTTCTCTCATCAAATGGATAATTTTGTGAGAGTTTTGAAGACACATTATTAGGTATCCACCTTACAGTCCTGATTTGACTCCTTCTGGCTTCTTTTTATTTCCAAATGTCAAAAAATTATTTAAAGGACACCCATTTATTTGTATCAATTAATAATGAAAAAGTAAGAAAGATTGTATTAGAAATGTTAAATTCTCAAGACCCTCCATTCTTTACAGATGAACTAAATAGCTAGTGTCATTACTTGTGAAAGTGTCTTGAACTTGATAGAGCTTATATTGAGCTATGGGGCACGTGTGCTCACCAGAGAGAAATAACACAAAGAGTGAGAAGATACCCCCAGAAGAAATGGTCATTCTGCAATCTCTTCTCCTTCATTCTTCTCAGGATTTTGTACACCCATGCACATACACTTGTTTTTCAAGCTGTAAGATTTGGGACTCAAACTGTGAAGTCAGTCACGTGAGTTCCAGCTCCCTTAACCACTACTACACTGGCTGGGCCTATTTTATCTTTTAATTCTATTTTTCCACAGACTTTTGAAATCTCCTTGCATATACAATATTGTATGGCATAGATACAGTTTTATATGGGAGTATTTTTTAGCTTAACAATACTGTATCACAAATAACTTCCTACTTCCTGGAAGCACACTTACTGAGTCAAGGGGTGTAACCACTTAAAATGATTATATTTATTTATAAATTTCCTTTCAGAAAAGCTACATAAATTTACATTTCCATCAATAGTTTATCATAATTTCTGACTGTCACTGAACCTTAGCCAATACTAGATATAAGCACTCTTAAAAAGTACTTCATAGAGAAGAAGGGGCTACCAAAATGGTAGAGTAGAAATCTCTAACATTTGTTCATCTTCAGGGGAAAAAAAATAGAGAAGCTTTCTTAATAAGCTTCATAAGATCTCTGAAAAATAGTCAAAGGTTAACAGCAACCAAGAAATGTCCAATCAAATAAAACAAACAAACAAAAGCCAGCTTCAAAATGGTAGGAAAGATTTGTAACTTTTCACTTACCTTTGACTCACCCACTCCATTGTGTGGCTGATGTGGCAGAACCCACTTCCCAGTTCCACTCAAACTGGCAGGAGCAGAGTATACCTTATATGCACATTATTTATATAATTTGGTGTAACCTGGCTGGCAATATCTGTAGGTCTACTCACTCATCTCTGTCTTGCATAACTTGGAATACAGGCTGAAAAAGCAGGAATCACTCATAAAAACTAAAATAAGATATTTTAATACAGATCAAAATGTAAAAAATTGACAGTATTTTCCCTCTAACTCCCCATATTCTCTAGTTGATAAACTTTTGTATAACAAAGAATGCTATCAAGACATTGAAAAGACAACCCACAAAATGTAATTAGTATTTGTAAGTCAAATATTGTCAAATATTTGATAAGGGATTAATATCCATAATACACGATGGATCCTTACAACTCCACAATAAAAACTGAAGACATTAGGACCATAAGGTGGCATGATGATTAAGATGCTGGATTCCCATATAGCCAACTGCAGTTTGAGTCCAGGATCTGGTGGGTTGAAAATCATGTGGGAGTGTGTGTGTATGCCCAACATCCCAAGAGGAAAATGGAGGAGAAGGGATTGCAGCATGCATATTCCCCTGAGGGGTGATTTCTCACTTTCCCTATGTCTTTCTCTGGCAAGCACACTTACCCTATGTAAAAAACCTAAAAAGAAAAAAAAAAAAAAGGAAGAAGGGGGAGGAGAAGTAAAGAGAAAAGAAAACTCAAAGACATCTATTTAAAATGTGGAAAATGGGCTAACCTAGGGTCTTGTGGTTAAGGGAGCTGGATCCCACGGGACCAAACATAGTTTGAGTCCAGACCCTGGTAGCTCGAAAAACTCATTGGGTGCATGTATGTTCTGGCCCCAAATCCTGACAGGAAATGGAGGAGATGGGATTGTGATATGACCATGCCTCATTGGCAGTTGCTGTCTGTCCTCCCTCTCTCTTTCTGCCAAGTGTATGCATCTTTCCCAGTTTAAAAAATGTGAACAATTTTTAAAAATGTGAACCTTTTTTTTTTTTTGAGAGGTTTTTGCTATACGCACGTGCACTTGCCAGAAAGACAGAGACAGACAGAGAGACAGAAAGCGAGAAATCACCCCCTAGGGGGGATGGCCATGCTGCAATCCCTTCTTCTCCATCCTCCTCTTGGGATCTTGGGCACTCATGCACACGTGCCCAGCATGAGTTTAAGCCACCGGGTCCAGGACTCGAACCATAGTCGACTACACAGGAGTTCAGCAACATAGCCATTACGCAAACCGCTGGTCCCAACAATATGCGTTTTTCTAAAGAAGATATACAAATGGCCAGTAACCACATGAAATTGGTGCTTAATTCTTCCAGTTCATTATATAAATGTAAAACAAATTCATGAGATATAACTTTATACACATTACAATGGATTTTTTTTAAAAAATGAGAAATATTAATGAGGATATACACAAACTGGAACACTTGTGCTTTGCTGGTATAAAATGGTATACCTACTATATGAAACAACATGGCAGGTCTCTAAAAATGTAAACATATTTGTTCACCATTTGATTAGCAGTTCAATTCCCATGTATACACTGAAACATTTCTGAAGCAGGGACTGAAATAGGTACTTACATATCAATTTTCATATCAGCATTGTTTACAACAGCCAAAAAGTGGAAACAACCAAATACCCATTAATAGATAAATGGATAAACAAATGTGATATAGATGTACAATGGAATACTACTGAGCCCTAAAAGGCAAAGAAATAGTGGTTAAGGTGCTAGATTCCCACAGGGCTGACTGCGGTTCCAGTCCTGGACCAGGCCTCTTGCTTTCTCACTTTTCTATGGCCTCTCTCTCTCTCTCTCTCTCTCTGTCTCTTTCTGGTGAGCACACATGTTCTATAGCAAATTAAATTAATAATAATAAATTAAATGAATAATTCTTTAAAAATTAATAAAATTTTTATACACATTACAATGTGGATGCATCTTGAAAGCACTATACTAAGCTAAGCCAGATACAAAAGGAGAAATATTGTACGATTCTACTTATGTAAGGTAACCACAATAGGGAATTCAGAGTAATGAAAAGTAAAATGGAGATTACCAAAGGATTGGCAGTGGGAAGAACAAATAGTCACTGTTCAACGGGTACAGAGTTTTAATACGAGATGTTGAAAATGTTCTAGAAATGAAGAATGATGGTGATTGTACAATATTGTAAACATACTAATGCTGCTGAATTATGTTCTTAAAAATAGTTGAGAGAATGGTGTGGCAGCAGCAGTGGCTCTGGTAGCTTGCGACTGAGTATAAGCAACAAAAAATCACCATGATTCTTCAGAGACTCTTCAGGTTCCCCTCTGTCATTTGTCAGCAGTATCAGTCCATTTGCAAAGAACATTGGTGTAGAGCAGTGGCATTTAATAAGAAATTTGATCCTGTACAGAAACTTTGTCGTAGAGAAGATTAGAGAATACAAATATAAATGACAGGCCTATTGGGAACTATTTAGGTCCTCTAAACGTGGAACTGTTGATACTACCCCAGAATATCAGCAAGATCTGGAGAGTTTTCTAAGCTTACACAAATGTATGATAAAGCAGATATGACTTAAACTTCAAGATCCCAAATATGAAGTCATTGCAGAAACTTTGTCGTAGAGAAGATTAGAGAATACAAATATAAATGACAGGCCTATTGGGAACTATTTAGGTCCTCTAAACGTGGAACTGTTGATACTACCCCAGAATATCAGCAAGATCTGGAGAGTTTTCTAAGCTTACACAAATGTATGATAAAGCAGATATGACTTAAACTTCAAGATCCCAAATATGAAGTCATTGTTAAACCCCAGTCCTGGGAACCAGCAGTTAGCGTAATGGCTATGTCGCTGGACTCCCACGTAGTCGACCGTGGTTCACGTCCTGGACCTGGTGGCCTAAAACTCACGCCAGGCGTGTGTGCGTGCGTGCCCAAGATCCCGAGAGGAGAAT
>NW_006209397.1:876056-876324 GCF_000334495.1 Tupaia belangeri chinensis
AAAAACCCAGTCCCGAAGTAAAGTAAAATTAATCTGCTAATTACTAATTTGTCATGTGTTATACACCTATAGAAGTATCAGGATTAAGTATACATTTCACAACTATCAAATGTTCTTTTAATTATGATTCCAAATAAATTATGTGAAAATATTGAAAACATAGATAAGATGAGGGACCAGCAGTTGGTGTAATGGCTATGTTGCTGGACTCCCATGCAGTCGATGATTGTGGTTCGAGTCCCAGACCCAGTGGCTTAAACTCACACCG
>NW_006209397.1:876351-899513 GCF_000334495.1 Tupaia belangeri chinensis
ATCCCAAGAGGAGAATGGAGAAGGGATTGTGGTGTGGCCATCCCCTGGCGGGGGTGATTTCTCGCTTTCTGTCTCTCTGTCTCTGTCTCTGGTGAGCACAGGCCCCCTATAGCAAAAACTTCTCCAATAAAAAAAAGAAAAGAAGAGAAAATATAGTTAGTATGAAAACATTTTCAGTTATGTATTACCACAACTAAAAAAATAAGCACAAAAAATTTTGGGAATTTGACAGATGGTATGTACTGTATTATTTATTTTTATTTTATTTTTTGAATTTTTACTTTTATACATTGAATCACTATACATCACTTAGCTTGTAAAGTGAATTTACCCAACATTAATATACTGCACCCCAATCCAGTTGAAGATACTATACACATTATATTATTATTTGCATTATTCTTATCATGGATAAGGAAGTTCTCATATATTCATGCTTGTGTCAATTTCTAACACTCTACTTATGTGTTCACCTATCATTTGTTGATTTCTATAGTTTTTTATATATTAAAATTATTAGTATATGGAGATAAAATTATATGTCCTCAATTGTTCTCTCTCTAGTACAAATGACTATTCTTTCCAAAATGACTTAATTATAGCAGATTTTTAATACATTTGACAAGATTTTAGCCAAGGATGTCATCAATATTTTTCTTTTTCAACAGTGTTTTGACTGTTTTTCCTCTTTCTAAAAAGCGTATTTATTTCATGAATGACAGTCAGAGAGAGACAGACTCAGAGAATAACACTCCTAGTAGGGTCTCAGTGCCATGACACATCCCCAGCCTCAGCCAACCTGAATCAAGGGTAGATCTATGCCTGGCCTCAGGGAGATCTCCACATGTGACTCAACAACCTTCACATATGGGTCAGTCTTGCAGAAGCTCATTTCTTACTGCTCTACCAATGCCTGGCCTCTATTTTTCCTCTTTTGTATCCTTTCAGATCAATTTCACAGGGATATTATTAAATTACTGCTATCAAAAAATCCTAAAGAGTTTTTTTCCATATGTTTTTAAAGATTGACATTAATAATTGTGCATGTTTAGGGAAGATAATGTGAATATGTTTTGGTACATGAATTCAATGTGTAATGATCAAATCTGGGTAATTAGTATATCAATCGCCTCAAACATTTATTGTTATTTTGTGTTTAAAGCATTCAATATCCTCTTGTGTAGCTATTTTGAAGTGTATATAGTACTGTTAGCTATAGTCACATTGAAATAATATAGAAAACTAGAATTTTCCTCTTGCTTAAGAGTAATTTTATATCTATTAACTAGTATTTCCTTATTTCACACAATCTCTTTTAGACTCTGGCAATCACTATTTTATTCTCTTCTATTAGATTAACTAATTGAATTAAATTAATTAGGTTTTATAAATAATTTTTATTTATTTAAAAATAATCTTTCCTTTAAAAAAACAATGGCTAGAGGGGAAATGTGCTCACTAGAGAGCGATGGAAGCGATGGAGATAGGGGTGAGGGGGAAGGAGAAAGTATCCCCTATGGAAGATGATCACACTGCAATCCCTTCTCCTTCATTTCTTATTTGGGGATTTGAGGCATGCATACACATGTGCCCAGAGTATTTTTCTAGACACTGGGTTTAAGACTCAAACAGCACAGTAAGCCAGGTGGGATATACCTTTCTTAACCACCACACCATGAGCTAACCCAAAAGATGGAATTTTTTAGCTTCTTAAAATGAGTGCAAACATGGAGTCTCTTGGTGCCTGGCTTATTTCACTTAACATAATATCCTTCAGGTTCACTCATGTTACCTCAAATGACAGAATTTCATCCTTTTTATGGCTGAATGGTATTCCATTGTGTTAATTAGAATTGATTCAATGCTGTAAATTATTTTAGAAAGAATATCTGTTGTATTAGTTTTCTATTGTTTTCAGTTACTAAAAATTTAGTAGTCAGGAAAAACATAGATCTATTACCTTATAAATCTATAGGTTCAAAGTCTGAACCAGATCTAAGTGGGCTGAAGTCAAGATTCTGACAAGACCACATTCTTTTCTGAATACTCTAGGTGAAAATGCATTTCTTTGCTCATTTGAGTTATTCACAGTATTCTGACCCTATGGTTTTTGGACTTAGGTCTCTATTTTTCTGTGGGCTATATGCAGGCAGCCATTCCCGGATTTTAGAGGTCCCACCTTCCTTGGCTTGTGATCCCCTTCCTCCATCTTCAAAGCCATTCACAGCTGGTTTAGACTTTCTTAAGCAGCATTTATATGACCTGTACTTTTGTCTTTTTCTTCCAGTTGAATTGTGTATGTGATTACTGGGCCTACCCTGATAGTCTCGTATAATATCCCTCTTTTAAAGTCAGTTACTTAGAAACCTTAATTTCATTTGAAATCTTTATTTTCTTTTGCCATTTATAATATATTCACAGATTCTAGGTATTTAATAACATAAAAAGGGATGGTATGGTGGTTAAAATGGCTGTATTTCATATGACTAATTGTATGGTTTAAGTCTGCATCCTGGCAGCTTGACAAACACACTGGACACATGTGCATGCATGCCCAAAATCGCAAAAGGAGGGAGAAATGAGGAATGGATTGTGCATGCCCATTACCCATGGCAAAAAACAAACAAACAAAAAAAAAAAAAACAAGAAAACAACACAAAATAATGTACATAATCTGAGGGGGCATTATTCTGTCTACCAAACCTTTACAATATTACTCTTTTCATAAAAGAAAACAAATATCTGACTACATATTTTAGAATATGTATTCATTTAAATTTCATTTTATTTATCTCTTCCATGACAGTTAGACACAGAAACTGAGAGAAATAGACATTATCATTCCCCTGCAATCCATACCTAGTCCTGGTAGGTCCAGATCATGTGTATGCATGTATATTCCCAGTGTGTTCAGAAAGATCCTCTAATGTGAACCCAGAAACTTTCTCATATGGGTCCAGTTGTCCAGCACTGTGTCACTGTTCAGCCTTATTCAACAAGGGAATTTCTAGAAATAGACTAGAAAATAAAATGAATGACTTTAGTTTTGGTGCAAAAAGACTCAAATCCACACATAATTTTTTCATCATAGGCATTTTCTACTTTGAATACACTGATATATTTTAAATGCAGGCTTTTGTTTGTTTTTGTAGTTTTTTTTTTTATTTCTTGATAGAGAAAATGAGAAAGAGAATTCTAACAGTATCTTGATAGAGAAAAAGAGAAAGATAGAGAATTCTAACAGTATCTTTCCATGCTATGATACTGTCCCCAGCCCTCTAACCAGGAAGAATCATGGACAGTTTGCCTAGCATGCTCAGGTGTACCTGGGATCTGATTCTGAGGTATTCCATATGGTTCCAGTATCATACAGCAGGACCATCCTGCCTGCACTACTGTGGCTGAGCCTGTAGTTTTACTCTTAAGGGCCTGTACATATCATATTTAGTTCACTTTAGGTTGACTACACTTCTCTGTCATGCATACAATCTTTTTAGAATCTTCACAGTGCCCTTCTCTGTTTTGCATACAATCTTTTTAGAATCTTCACAGTGCCTGGTACTCAGTACTCAATAAATATCTGTTAAGTAAGTGAATTATAGTTTTGTAAGTGGTGATCAATGCTAACACAAACAATCATGTGTATTAATTTTATATTAAACCATTTCACTGAATTTTCCCATATTTAAAATACACTTTCTTTGGTATTCTAAGAAGTCCTAAGCCCCTTCCCAATGTCCCCAGAAATCCAGTGAACTCCTGTTCAATTAAACATTAACTTTGCACTATGCACAGTCTATTTTTTCTGACACTGGATCAACCTAATGTGTGAAAAACCGTAATCTCATACATGCTCTACTACCAGGGTTTGTAAGCATCTGCCCCAAGGCTTGGTGCTACCTATGGAGGAAGCAGAAAGAATGAGACAAAGAGATAGAGTAGAAATGGACACAGGCAGCCTGAACCTGGGTAGCCCAAGCAACTTGTGCTGCCCAGATGAACTGGACGTCTTTATTTATAATACAGGGAGACATTACACATGTATACTTTATGACACTTCATAGATTCGCTGCCAGGTTACAGACAATAAGAAACAGTTAACAAATCTGTAAGGGCTTAGTCATACTGGGCCAGGTGTATCCCTTGGTGATAATTCCATCAAGAGAAAGTGTCATCTTCTTTTCTTTTTTTTTTTTCTTTTTTTAAAGAGGTTTTTGCTATAGGGCGCGTGCACTTGCCAGACAGACAGAGAGACACAGAGAGACAGAAAGTGAGAAATCACCCCCTAGAGAGGATGGCCATGCCGCAATTCCTCCTCCTCATTCTCCTCTTGGGATCTTGGGCACAAACGCACACGCGCCCAGTGTGAGTTTTAAGTCGCCAGATCAGGGATGCGAACCAAGTTGATTACATGGGAGTCCAGTGACAATATTATGCTAACTGCTGGTCCCTCATCTTCTTTTCTAATACAGAGAAGTCTAGCTGTAGGTGTCACGGACCAGGAGTTAGCGTAATGGCTATGTCACTGGACTCCCATGTAGTCAGCTGTGGTTTGTGTCCCGGACCCGGTGGCTTAGATCTCACGTTGGGTGGGTGTGCGTGTGTGCCCAAGATCTCGAGAGGAGAATGGAGAAGAAGGGATTGTGGCATGGCCATCCCCTCTGGGGGGTGATTTCTTGCTTTTTGTTTCTCTGTCTCTCTCTGTCTGTCTGGTGAGCACACGTGCCCTATAGCAAAAACCTCTCCAAAAAAAAAAAAGTGTCCCCACAAGGGTTTACCAGTCTCTTTTCCTGTGTTTACAACCTAACTCGTTGGAAATAAGCCTCTCAAAAAGCAACTTGTTAACTCAATTCCTCTCATTACCCTGACAAGGGAGAAGTTTTGGTGTGGGATAAAAAGGAGGCAGTATCATTTTCTCATCAATTCAAAAATTGTTATATTTGCTTTAAGGCATGGATAAAACGATTTTCTAGTTGGGACAAATTCTTCATTTTTAAACCAAGGCACATGCTACAAGGAGTGAAAAAAAATCCTATTAGTTTTTCAAGCATATTTGCTCTACACCATTGCAAGCAACAAAACATGTGTCACCTACTGATGGTTATTCTTGTTTCAACAAAAATATATGGTGATATTGAAAATCTTTCCCAAATATGGTATTATTGGGACTATGCATATTAATGTTACGTAGTATTATGAGTTTTCAACTTTATCTGTGTCTCTACAGATATCTATTTTTTAGTAGGAGATCTAGAGAGGCCTCATGGGACCCTCATAATCAGATTTTATTTTAAAAATAGATAAATATTAATGATATAAGGATACATTTATTTATTTAATTGGTTAGTGAATGTGCTCGCCAAAGAGAGAAAGAGATAGGGGGGAAGTAAGAAAGCATTCCTCCAGAAGGGATGATGGCACCATAATTTCCTCTCCTTCATTCTCCTTTCAGGATTTTGAGCATACATGCACACATGCTCAGTGTTTTTTTCATGGTGCCAGGTTCTAGGACTCCAACTGTGTAGTTGGTCAAGTGGGATATAGTTTCTTTAACCACCTCACTACTGGCTGATTATTTTGGGACAGGATATACACACCATTAATATAACTATTATGTAAAATAAATGTAGAAAATCTATAATAATGTGAGATTTAAACTGGATAAACATTTTTTCTTAATTTGAATATATTGATATATGTAGCTCTGTTCCAATTTATGCAGTAGAAGACATTCTATAGTTCTTCTATTTCAAAAAGAATGATTATCATAAGTGTATAGCTTCTTATTAAGTCAATAGTTGTTGGGGCAATTCAGCAGCTTTCTTCCCTTAGGCAAATTACACAGTTCTGAGTTAGACTCAACTGTATATTGAGACTGATGGGGAAAGCTTGACAATGATTCATTAAATGACACTTTATTTCAAGATTATTTGATCTCTGAGTCCCCAAAGAAGCATTTGTATGAAGTAATGCAAACTTGCTAAATCTGCTAGTCATGAATATCAAGTGCTATATTTATTTATATATTTTCATTGGTGCCCAGCTAATATTTACAATATGAAATGATAAGTACTATGATCAAGGCATACAAAATAAAAGAGAGAGATCTAAGGGATAAAATAGCTAACATTTATTTTTACTCAGTACACTTTGTGACATTTATTTTACCACAATCTAACTTACATAGATCAATAATATTTTTTTCTTTTTTTTTTTTTTTTGGATTTTGCTATAGGGTGCGTGCGCTTGCCAGAAAGACAGAGAGAGACAGAGAGACAGAAAGCAAGAAATCATCACCCAGGGGGGATGGCCACACGGCAATCCCTTCTCCTCCATTCTCCTCTCAGGATCTTGGGCACACACGCACATGCGCTCGGTGTGAGTTTAAGCCACCAGGTCCAGGACAGGAACTGCGATCGACTAGGTGGGAGTCCAGGGACATAGCCATTACGCTAACTGCTGGTCCCAGATCAATAATATTTCAATGATATAGCTGAAAAGACATTTTAAAGCATATACACTCATTTAACCATTTGCCTGTTGTGTAAACATTTTTACCCCCAGAGGTGAAGATGGTTTCAATATAAAGAAATAAGATATTTTATTTTTCTCCTTGGGACATTAGGACATTTATGAAGTGGTATTCCAAATAGACAGATGTATTGTTGTTATATACTCTTTGTTGGTGCAGTGTGTGTATGTGGTTTCTCTTACCATGTATATTGTTCATTTGTGCACTTAGCCAGTATTCATAGAGTGATTTCTATGTATCACCACACTTTCAGAGATGCAGTTGAATGCAATAGCAATCAAGATTAAGTCCTTCTCCTCATTGAAACTTATTTTCTAGTGTGGAAGGATACACAATTCTAACAAGTATATAAGGGATCTTCAAATGGTTCATAGAAAATAAATATTATTGGACTTCAAGTATTTCAATACTAAAGTAAACTCATACTCTAATTCTATATCCACCAACTTGTCAAGAGAGTACTTTGGCATGGTGGTTAAGGCAGCTGGATCCAATATGACTGATTATATGTTTCAAGTCCCAGACCCAGTGGCTTGTAAAACACCTAGCACCTGTGCATGAGTGCCAAAAATCCCAAGAGGATGGCCAAAATCCTGAAAGGAGAATAGAGGAAAAAGCATTACATTGTGGTCAACCCCTCTGAAAGGGGGATTTCTCACTTTATCTTTTTCTCTGTCTCTCCCCCAGCCTCTGGTGAGTACACATGACCTACAACAAAAATTAACAAGAAAACAATAAGTGAGCAAACAAGCAAACAAAAGAAAACAAATTATTCTCATATATGTTAGAAGCTGTAAAGAAAAACAAAGCAATAAAAGAGGATAGAAACTGACTAGCAATAATGGTGGTACTTTAGCTAGAATGGTTAGGGAAAGCTCTGAGGAGGCAACACTTGAGCTGTGATCTGAATGAGGAAAAAGGTACACATCTCACCACTAAAAGCATCAGAAGTAAAAAGTGCAATGACTCTGATACAAGACTGGTATGTCATGTTTAAGGGACAGAAATAAGGACTATACTATCTCACAATACTGTCTTCTACTGGTATCCCAGAAAGAACATTGGTAAACAGCTACAAGCACCCACCCTGCCACTGAACTGGTAGCATTGTATTTGTACAGAAGGAAGAACATGTTAGTTTTCTCACTTAAATGTTTCAAATGTCAAATGAAGAAGTAAAGCAAATTCAAACAAACAAACCAAAAAACACAATACCTAAATATTTAACATTAGCTGCACTATTTCTTCTGTATCTATGAATGAAAAATGGATACATGAAAATATATCAGTACTGGTGATATCCTAAGCTATTACCCCAATCTCTGTGAGAATGAGACTCTGCTGGGGTATTAAGAGTAAATTAACAAATGCAGGTTTTCCTTTCTTTTTGTTCATGGATGATTAACAACAAACAACACTGGTTTCTTAAAAGGTATGGTTAAGCAAGTGAAAGAAAATTTAATCCAACTGTTTTATGAAAATGAAGGGGTGGATTTTTTTCTAATGTTCAATGAATGAAATGTCCTTGAATAGATTTGAGTTTTAGAAACATTTAAATAAGAGACTTAAGAAAAATATCAATCTGTATTTATCCATTCCATCAATAAATGTTAATATTAAACACATACACACACACAAAACAAACGAAATAAACAGTGGTTTAAATGACATAATTGGGGCCTGGTTTGTCTTTCTCTAAACTCAGCATCCTCCGTGTTGTTTCACTCTCAGACAGGCTCTCCTGATAAAGGCAACACAGCTACTGTTAGATACAGGACAAATTCCCTACAAAACCACATCCTAAAAATGATCAATAATAATGCCATGCTACAGAACCCCTGATCGCCATTCAGGTTATAATAAATATAAATGGCACCCCTGAATGGGCAACACACAGCTTGTAAAACTCTTTGGCCTGTCCCTGAGGACAAAATCAATCAATCTCTCTCGCTCTCGCTCTCTCTGTCTTCCTTCCCTACTCAAAGTATAGAAATTTGTTTCCATTGGTATCTGTAGCAATCTCTAAATTGATCAATGAGTTAATTGGCTTCATCCTGGGTCACAAATTCAGCCAAAGTACATGGTTTGAGTTGAGAGAGAGTAATATGAATTACCAGAGGGAAATTGTGAGCAGAAAAACAAACAAAAAACCAATAGATGTACACTGGAGGAGTCTGACCCGGTGGAGCCCCAGGATCTGTTTGAGCCCTCGACCCTTGAGCACAGCCTTGGTTGGCTCAGCACGTTGGCAAGACTGCTTGCTGTATGCTCCTGAGACTGCAGTAGCCTTGCTGGGAAGCAATCCCCTTCTGATTCCCTGATATACTACTATAAAAGAATTACATAGCTCTCTCATACATCTTGAGTATGTGGTAAGATTTCCCAAAAGTCCCCCGACTGCTCCCCTTTGCCCTGACCACCTGTTGTTAATTACAATGCTTCATCCCTGTGGTCACAATGGAGTGTGTGCTGAAGTTCCATCTAGGCAGAAATCTTCTTGACCTTTGGAAGGCCCTTCAAGACACATTTAACATAAGCTTAAAAATAATCTTTTCTTTACATAAAATGGGATTAGGCTGAAACTGGCCCAGGACACTCCCGCCCCACGGTAGCTTATGTTCTAACAAAATACATAACAGTGGCGCCACAGGCACAACAGAACATTTAGGTATACCACAAACCCATTTTAAAGTTTTTTGTTAACTTGTTAGTCACTTTACTTTTGACTTAAGAAAAATCAGTACCACCAGTTGAAGAAGCTGTTTAAAGTATCCCCGCCCTCACCAAGTGAACAATAGGCTCACCCCTTTAGAATAGATAGATATATTAGAATTCCTTGAATTAAGTTTTAGATCCCTATAAAATTATACAAGTATCATTCTTTATTGAGATCCATAAAAACTAATACCTATACTTGAGATTTTCTTTTCTTAGCCTTGTACTCAGTAATCACAAGACGGCTGTCACCAAGCATCGGCTGATAATTAACTCTGCTTGCTGGAAGCTATTTCCTGAAACTGCATTCCATGAAGTTTCCGAAAACCTGCCTACATCAATCAAATAATTGTTGAACTGTAATAGACCCACCCTTAATCCAACTCTGAATGGACTCTATGATCCCTATTGTTAAAACTTTATGAACTGATAATTATAACACGTAGCCCCTCACCCATTTACTTGGATATATTACATTTTCAATAAAAAGGCACAATGATTCCTAGCAGTTGTCAGTCCACAGAGAGTGATCTCTTGGAGTGTCCAACTGAGGACGTGTATGAAAATGCACCGAGGCCTCAGTCTTTCCTTCCTGCACTGCCTCCGTCGAGATAACCTACCCCCGCCGAGGCTGGACTCCAGCAGTACACCACAGTAGCCAATTACTTATTACCTGTAAATATTTCTGTAGATTTTTAACTTTATGTTCAAGACCCCTGATATAACCTCAACACTCATTTTCTTCAGATGACACATGTTCCATAAATATAGAGAAATTTGTAAACATCTGCCATGATCCCCTTCAATATTCCATCACAATCTCAAAGATATCTTTCTTCTGTTCATGGCCACTCTACTCTATGCTTTTGACCTCATCTCCCAAGACTTAGGCCTTAATTTGTTCAAACTTTCTCTCTTCCTGTATGTTTAATTTCTCATTGGAAACAATGTGAGTGAGGAAAGAATGGGAAAATATATTCAAAGTGTTAAGAGAAAAGCAATTTCAACCAAGAATATTGTACCTGGCAAGATTATCCTTCATATGAGAAGAAAAGACAAGAATATTATCAGATAAACAAAACCTGAAAAAATTTACCAGCACCAGACCAGATCTCCAAGAAGTTCTCAAGGAAGTGCTATATCAGGAAAATTAAATAGAGACTCAGAAAAATAAGAGTTCAAAAACTAAGAAAATGCCATCTTAATCATAGGGACAAGTCTGGAGTTGAATATTATATCCCAGAATTTAATTGGGAAGAATGAACCACAACAGAAGATAGACTAAGTACGTGAGACAGAACTGGTGCAATAGCATTTTATGACTTTTGACTAAAACATTGCTGATTTTCTTCTAGGCTTTGTCATCTGGTTTTAAGGATCTTTGTCCTGTCTTAAGCTATTGATAAGTTCATGTACCTACTATTTGAATAGAATCCTAACCTGTTTCCTGGCTTTAAGTTTTAAGCAGCTGAACTTGCTATTGAAAGTAGCTAGATTATTTAAGAAATTATGTGATCAATAAAATGTGGAGAGAAAAGGAATGGAAGACAACAGTAGACACCAGAGATAGTATGAGAAGAGGGTGGAAAAGGGCAGAGAGTCAGAAATAGGGGTTATATATATATATACATACATATATACATATATGAAACTAGAAATGGAAAATTATTGATGATAGCATGCATGATTAAGCCTCTATGCAGTATATTCTGGATGGTTAATTTCCCATTGTATTCTGTATTTTCAGTCCATTATTTTATAAAAGTGCTAAAATAGATTATAAAAATATTTTCAATACTTGCTCCCTCTAGCTACTTTCCAAAAATTTATCCCATGTTCATCCAAACTTTTAAACTTGTATCACTATTCCTTACTTCTTCACCTCCCATTTCTCTTTCTCTCTTTCTTTTTCAAAGTCTGAATGATTTTTATATTCAATTCTAATTTTATTTTTATCTTTCAAACCTCTTATGGGTGTATCCTTCTTTAATGAGGAAGTTTAGCAGTTCCTGGGAAGAAATAAAAGTGATGTCTGAGTTAAGACGGAGTACTGTGGAAGCACAACATGTGGATATGACTCAGTGGCTGCACCTGGGGACAGCAGGAAGCAAGGCGACAAAGACGTAGATGGAGGCCATGCTACTAGCACCTGGCTAAGGCACAAGGAGAGGGAATCCCTGGGGAACATGGGGAGCTGGCAGACACAAGCTTCCAGTCTCAGTTTCTGTCATATTCTGCTGTTCCTATCTCAACGTCCAAGTCATATTGTGTACTGTATATAAAGCCATGTTTCCTAAACTAAGTGATCCCTTCTGTGGACAAATGTAAAGTGCTTGTTGAGAATATGAGCCATGGTCAGTAGTTGTCATTCCTTATCAGCCTCTTCTAGCGTCTACATCCTTAAATGCCAACCTCTTCAAGTTCTCCCTAGTTTGAGGTTTTTCAATCCTCATTATGTTTTCAAGTCCCATGCCACTTTGCTGAAAGTTTTTTTCTAAGGGTTACACATATTTTTCATCAAGCTTATCATTAGCTTACGTCTGACAATAGTAAAAACTTTTCTTCTTGATATTGCCTAGAAAGAGTTACTATGGAAAATCTTGGTTCCACAGACTGGCAAGAGGCAGGTAGGGGCGAAGCAGGGGTGAAGGGGACAGTGAAGGCCATTAGAGACTGGCAGACAAAATGGGTAAGACACCGCTAATATAGCCAGCATACATTCAGGTACCACCTGCATCCCTATTGCCTCAGTCAGGTCTTCTCATGTGTCTTTAATATAGCTATGTCCAAAACATTGCAATTCAATTACTTCCATTAAGGTATTCAATGACCTCTAAAAGACAACATCTGATGAATATTTTTTTTAATATTGCATTTAGTAGATTTCCTCCTATATTCATCATTGTAGTTTGATCCTACCTACCTGAAATGATTTTTTGGTTCCTGTGACATGGTGTTCTCTTTACTTCTTCTTACTTGTTTCCTTCATCTTCCTCCATCCACGAAGTAAATGATTCAGTTGATGAAAGACTCATCTTTGGTCTACTATTCTTCATATTCCACACATATGTTTGATATCATCTATTCATTCTCATTAGACTTATGACACATAAGTATAGTTTTATAAGTCTAATGTCTCCTTAAAGTTTCATATCTACTTATCTAAGGATATGGAGATACTCCAAAACTAGATTTGCCATAATTATATCAAATGCTAACATTTCCAATACTAAAACTTATTGTCATTGTTCCAAATATTTACTTTGCTTTAATTTTCCTTGGTTGATGGAATATAATTCACTTATTTACTTAACTTAGAAAACAGGAAATCATTCTGGAATCTTCATTTCCTATCACCACCACAGTTGTTCTCTTACCAATCATGTTGATTTCATAAGAATTCTTCAAATAATTTCCTTCTCTGTCTTCTCACTATTGTTATTTGTTTTGTCAAGTATTTGCTATAAATTTTCCTATAGCCACATAAACTGTCTTCTTCACTCTGATATTCTCCATCTATAAACCATTATATATGACACCAACTGGAATCAACAAATTTGGTTAGGTTACTTCCATGTTTAAAGTCTTCAGTGTATCATCATGACTACCAAAATAAAGTGCAAACTCCTTACCATAGAATACAAGGTTCTGCCTAGGTCTCTGGTATTATTTTACAAAATTCTCTAACTTATAATTCTGATTTCCAGCAGTATCAATCCTGCAGTATTGTAGTCCCTACATAAAGCTGAAAAATTATTTCATTTACAATAAGATGTTGTGCATGTTGTACTTCACTCCTCCACACACATAACACACTTAATTCTTTGTACACATGTATTTCTGTCAATGTGTGTATCACTTTTTTTTATAATTTTTTGTTTGTATATGTCTACCTAACTAGACAAGGACTATGTATGCTTTGTTGATATCCTTGAAAAAGCCCCCAATAAAGATCAGCCATATTTGTAACCAGATTTTGAAAACACTGAGAACCAAAACAAATTAGAAAATTGGTGGTCAAAATATTTATTTTAATATGGGGAGGGGCTAAGTAGGAAGAGATAACCTACTATAAGAGACAGACTTACACATCTAGTCACTCCAGGATTTCCCCACTCCAAATGAAAGCATTCCTTGGGTAAGAACTGAGGAAGGACAGAGGAGAACTGGCAATTATGAAAGAAGACTCACCTGAAAGAAGCAAAAGAAGGGTACAACTTACATTTTCCTGGTTATTATTCCAAAATTTAGCAACTAAACAAATCATTTCTGGTTCCCAGGATAGCAATTAAAGGTATGGAGAGAGGCCCAGAATGTGCTTAAATAAAAATCTATCCCCAGAGGGGAAGAATATATATCCTCTTTAATGTTATTAATCTTTCTATTCCCATAGTCTTAGCCATGGGCATGACATAGTCATTATTTACTGATTTCTGAAGGAATGAACTTAATATTAAGTGTATGAGCGGGATCGTCAAAAAGTTTATAGAAAATGGAAATTATGAAAAAACTATACATGGGTCTCAAAAATATTTTGCACCAACATAAACTCATACTTTAATTCCACTTGCTATGAATGTTTTGAAGTCTTTTCATATAACTAACTAGAGTAGGTATGTAAAATACAAATATCTGCAATAAAAGCAAAAACATAAATATTTACTAAGAACAGACTTTGAAAACATAATTATGTATATAACAAATAATTTTTTAAAAATAGATTATGACTGGGCATACTTTTGCAACAAATTTTTTGTTCTTACAATCTTTTGTAATAAAAATAGTAGCTTAGAAGCAGCATGCATACTATCTTGTTTTGACAAGAAAGAAAGAAATGTTTTGAAACTTTTTTATGATGCTTGAATATGCATTTTAAAAAGCTACAGAACAAATACTTATATAACATTAAGTTTTTTTGAAGAAAGTAATTGTTATTTCATGTATTGATAATATATTTGGAGGAATGGGCAAACTGGCTGCTGGGATTTTGATCATCCAATAAATGGGCTTTTGCCTCAATCACATTATCATAAAATGTATTTTTATAATTACTTAGAGGCATATTGAAATTGCTTTTGACTTTGCTATTTTGAATGTCATTGGTTTCAACAGAATATTATCAGTGTTCTCTGAAGCAAGCAATTTTGTCTGTTATTTCAGTACTTTGAGCCATTGTATGTTAACACATTATATGCCATACTAAAATAACAGTTTTTGTATCTTGTTCATTTAGGCTGAAATATTTAATTCCTGGCTTTCTATAGGTTTCTCTCACATACTCTTGAAAACCATGCCAGCACTTCCTATTTCACTTTTGCCTATCCAATAATATATACTAGAAGTAATGTTTCAAGTTAAACTTGAATCACTCTGCGAGGATTTTAATCTTCTTCTTTCTCTATACTATGGTTTAGGAGACAGATATTTTGAACAACCCCTACTTTTAGCTGCACATTCTAGCTACATTCAATGAAATGTAATCATTTGATTGATAATCTAGGTCATCTAGTAGTGTATATTTCTATATAGAAACTGTAGAATCTGTGGAAATGTGTATTGTGAATTACGATCTAGTAAATTTATTTTAATAGAAATTTCCTTAACTCTTCCTTTATATAAGGTATACCAAGCTAGATACTTGGACAAAAGTTTGTCAGTAAGGAGTTTAAACCAAATTAGAGAGCCTAAAACAAATTTGTAATCATAATAGAGGCAGAATATAAAATTTTTTATTTATATACAGCAACTATTATTAGTTCTCAGATAAAAGGCATATCATATCCAATTAGTGGAATGTTCTGGTTAGGAATTGCTACAGAACAACCCATCCCAAACCTAAGTGGCATAAAACACTTAACATTTAATTATGCCCATGATTACTGAACAATGAATAAGACCTTAGCTAGGGTGGCTTAAATAGCTGCAGGTTCCTCGAGACCTGGGTTCAGCTGGAATAACTCAATAGATTACCCATCTAGGGCCTTAACTCTTATTCTTAGATGGATTTTTGTGTTCTCTGTGTTGTGCTGGAGACAACAGCATATATTTATATATGACTTTTTCACTCATACATTTTATATCTGGAATGATAGTTGGAATAACAAAGAATGTCCAAGTATCTCTCCCCACACAGACCTCCAAGGTAGACAGCCTGAATTTCCTTATAGCATGATAATCTTAGTATAGTAATATTTTTTTTCATCACAATAGGCTTAACCTAGAGCCAATGATCTAATTCTCAGAGTGAAAGGTGTTAAGCTCTTAAGGCCTGGGCCCAGAATCTTATATATTGTCATATTATAAAAATAGTCATAGGGCCCAGAGAAACTATAAAGGAAGGCACATAGAACCCACCTCTCAATAGAAGTGCCAACACATTTATGACTATCATAACCAGATACAGGAGATTGGAAAAGTCCTACATGAAAAGCTAGTATCTGAGGGAACCAGCAGTTAGCGTAATGGCTATGTCGCTGGACTCCCACGTAGTTGACCGTGGTTCACGTCCCGGACCCAGTGGCTCAAAACTCACGCCGGGCACGTGTGCGTGCGTGCCCAAGATCCCGAGAGGAGAATGGAGGAGAAGTGATTGTGGCGTGACCATCCCCCCTGGGGGGTGATTTCTCACTTTCTGTCTCTATGTCTCTCTCTGTCTGTCTGGTGAGCACACATGCCCTATAGTGAAAAAAAAAAAAAAAAAAAAAAAAACCTCTCCAAAAAAAATAAATAAAAAAAAAAAGCTAGTATCTGAGAGTGTTTTAGGAGATGGATAGAATTTTGATAGGTATTTAAAGTAGTAAGAATACACATTAAGTACAAATGAAGTGGGAAAGAAAGTGAGGGACAAGGCTGGTCTCATTGCTGAATATTTAAGGGAACTGAATATTTAAGGCCACATGGCCAACCATGGTTTAAATCTCAGCCCTAGTGGTTAGAAAAACATGCTGGGCACATGTGCATGCATGCCCCAACTCCTGACTGGATGGAGTAGAGGAAAGGGGACTGTGCTGTGACTATACCTCATTGGGGTGTGGTTTTTTTCCTCTGTCTCTCTGTCTCTGTCTGTCTCTCTGGCAAGTGCATGCTCCCTTTGGAAAATATTTTTTTTTAAAAAATGAGGGATATATACAAAAAAAGATGAGGTCTATTTTCAGAAATAGTAAACTAATAGTGAATAATGTCTATGGCATGATGTATATATTATATGTGAATGGTTGAAAATTGAAAAAATGAATTAATATAATTAATTGGTCCTAAAATTTTACACCTTCCAGTAGAGTGCATCATTTGACTTCTTCCTCTGATAAAGAGGTAATATCTTATCTTTCTATTTTCATAAAATGTTTTCCAGATGCCTTCCTTTTTACTGAGCATCAGTGACCCTTATCAGTTGCACTTTGAGTTAAAATCACTGGATAGCATATTATTTTACTACTTAGCGAGTATAATTAGACTGAAAGAAATGCCTTTTATATATATTTTTGAGATTTAGAAATTGTCTACTTCAAATGGAATATTTCAGGACATATGGACAAAAATGATGGATCTCCATCCACTTCCAACTTCTCTTAGTGTGACAGAAAGAAATCTATAACATTACTGAAAATAACTGGAGTCACTTAACTCACACTGACCCACAAGGTTGTCATCTAAAGAAATTTTTTAGGAAAGCAAATATGCATCACATGTACTTTGGTTTTCTTGGGATATCTAATATTTCTTTTCCTCAGTTATAGCATCTCTCTGATCCTAGAAACAAAAAGGAGAATAATATTTTTTGTGGTTCCAAATAATAATAATAAAAAAAACTGTAGCCCCAAGACTAAGTTAAGGTAACCAAACTCTGAAGGTCAAGGGCACTGCAGGTTCAAATACATACAGTAAAGAAAATCAACAAGATGGGAAGGAATGAAGAGAAGGAACCTCATTAATGCTATAATATGATAAGAAATTCTCACATAATGTGCAATGAAGATCAGAAAATAACTCATTGTTTTTTTTAAATATTTGCTAGAGGGTGCATGAGCTTGCTGGGGAAAGAGAGAGAGAAAATTAGAAAGTACCTCCTCCATGAGGGATGATCATGCCACAATCCCATCTCTATTTCTCCCTCCTTTCAGAATTTTGGAGAATGCATGCACATGCACCCAGCATGTTTTTGAAGTCTTTGGGTTTGGGACTTGAATTGGACTGTCAGTCATGTGGAATCCAGTTCCTTTACCCACCACCCCACTGGCTGGCCCTAAAATAACTTACTTAAACACAATCAAATAAAATTAGCTATTGGGTAAAGAATCTTTTTTTTAGCACTTGATTCTTACAATAGCTACCAAAACATTAAAATGACTCACTCACACATTTTATTTGTCAGTTTGTTGGAGAGAGAGAGAGAGATCAAGTCAGATAGAGAAAGAAAGAAACAGAAAATAAAAAGGAAATACTATGGTCCATTTGTTTATATTGAACTAAGACCCTGAATATTTCCTAATCAGAGAGGTCCTGGAATGATTGCATTATTTTATTTACTTATTTATTTATTTGAGAGGTTCTTGCTACAGGGAACGTGCACTCGCCAGCCAGCCAGAAAGAGACAGAGAGACAGAAAGTGAGAAATCACCCCCAAGGGGGGATGGCCACACCGCAATCCCTTCTCCTCCATTCTCCTCTTGGGATCTTGGGCACACATGCACACGCGCCCGGAGTGAGTTTTAAGTCACCAGGTCCAGGACACGAACCACGGTCAACTACATGGGAGTCCAATGACATAGCCATTATGCTAACTGCTGGTCCCTGCATTATTTTATGTTGAACTAACCACAGATCTCAAAGCTTCAACATTTTATATGGGAAATATGGCTACTTATTAATTTCTAAATCTCTCCTACTACTTTTCTTCCTCCCCAGTTTTATTGCCCTCTCTGTTGTCTTGTCAAATATGTCTTGTCCTAATATTGTAATAAATCATCTCCCAAGAAAATTCTTGAATTAATGCTTGGGCTGGTAATGTTTATGACTGACATCAAGACCAATGGCTGATTGAATCACTCATAATCCTTCTTATATAGCATTCATATTGTCCTTAGAACTATGAGTACTTTGTGTCCATAATGCCAAAAACAATATATTTTCTCTAATAAAATGTAGATTGTTGTTAGACTTTAATATCACAGGAAGTGATGAGCTCAGCAGATGGAACAATGGTTACATCACTGGACTTTATTCACATAGTCTACTGAAGTTCGAGTCCCAGACGAGCAGCTTAAAATGTATGTCAGGTGTGTGTGCACTCCTGCCCAAGATCCCAAGAAGAGAATGGAGCAGAAGGGACTGCAGCATGGCCATCCCTCTCATGGTCAATCCCTCCTATGGCCCTCCCAGGTGGTGATTTTTCACTTCCTCTCTCTCTCTCTCTCCAGAAAGCACACACATCCTAAAGCAAAAATATCTCTAAAAAAATTACAGTAAGTGAAATTATTAAGGTTTCATAGAAATATTCTGCTCATCTTCATACCTAGAACATTGCTTTGAGAAGGATAATGTGGTAGTTAGAACCCTTTTACTCCAGTACCACAAATCAAGAGTGTAAATAATATTAAATTAGTTACAACAAGTTCCTGTGGAATTTTGAACCTCTATAGTATTTGATAAGCTTTTAAATTATATTAGCCTTCTCTGGGCATCCTCAAATACTTAAATTTTTATTACTAATTTTCTCCAATTTCTTTTTTTAAATGTTTTAAATTTTTTATTTCAATTTCTTTTATACATTCAATCACATATGTCACTTAGCTTATAAAGTGAATATCGCAACATGTATACACTGCTCACCAATCCAGTTGAGAATACTAGACACATTATCTTCAACAGATAATAACCCATTTCTTTATCCCATAAATGTCTTGCCTCTTAATCCCTCGCTCTTGGAAAATGTAACTAATTCCACAAGTTTTCCAAATATGAAAAGACAGTGCACATGGTTTATAATCTTTACTTTCACAAATTCTAATGTCTAGGAGTAAAGATCACTACATATGCTATTTATATCCCTCAAAGCTCTATTTTATGACACAATTTATATTTCTAACACAGCAGGCTATAATTATGTTTCTCTCTAACCAACTATACACTCTTAGATCTCTAGTTGTCTGACTGTTATGTGGTATCAATAATATTATACTAGCACATTCCTCTAGCTCTTTCAGCAGGGAAAATTTTATATCTTTTTATCCCACTAGATGGAGGACAATAGCCCTTCCATGGTAGGTAAATTGTTCATGATCTCTCTAAATTTTATAGATCCAGATCATGCTTATTCTCTATTCATTCAGATATGAAATATTAAAATCTTGCTTGGTCTCTATTCATTCAGATATGAAATATTAAACTACTAATTAATCTATAAACTTAGAATGAAAACATTTGATAATAAATAGATTTTAAATAAATATGATGGATCTTCAAGAAGTTTCTGAAATAGGAAATTAAAACATGAGTTCATATGAATTAAAAACTTGCATGAGTGAAAAACTTGCAAAACCCATGCATAGATTTTTATCCTAATACACATTTTCCTTGAACTTTTTGAAGAGACATTTTTGTTTTGATACAGATGTATATTATTATTATGAAATGAAATAAAGAAAGCAGAAAGAAGTCTTGAAAACAGGGTGGTATCTTTGTCATGTGGATATTTATAGTTTTTCAGGTTATTTGGAAGTTTTAAATATATATGGGCAGAGGTTAGAGTTGTGACTATTCACTTTTTTGTCATCTTGAGCATCAATTTTACTTCATGAAAGCTATTAAATATTCCCAAAGTCATTTTATTCCCAAAATCGAAATTAAATTACTTCAATTGAACAATTTTACTCTTCTCTGAGAAGCTATGTTCCAATCTACTTTGCATAGATATAACATGAAGATCTAATGTTGAATAAGTGGTTTATTCATTACAATGGCATTCTATAGTCAGGAAATATACATTTGTTTAGAAGATATTGATAGTGAATCATTTAACTTAGGTTCTGTTAAATGGTCTTGTTCCAACATATGTGGTAGAGCCTACAGATTATGGTTTGCTAAAGAACACAGAGGAAAAGTTTTCTTCCTTGCAGTCCTAAGTTAGGCATTATACCAAGAGGATTGAATTCACTAACTCATGCTTGCCACCTACTCTTAAGAGTTGACAAAAAGCACTAGACTTTTAGTCCTTACCTATGTAGTCTCTAGTACCTTTACAAATAATTTAATGAAAGTTAATTCATTATTCAGTATTTTATGCATTTAAATTAAACCAGTGATTCTGACTTCAGTAGCTATCTGGCTGCTATTTATTTACACTCATCTCCACTCCAAGTAAATAGACAGAGGTTATCATACACTAAAGAGGAGGAGAATTGCAAACAGGGTAAAATGAAAAGGAGGGATCGGGAAGGAAGATACTTCACTCCTCTCTTTATGCAAAGGCAGAAATAGAAACAAAGGCCCTTGATTATTTGTTCAATTACTTTATATCTAAAAGGAGTAAAGTGCAGATATTCAGGACTTTCTGTATTTAATTAGAAAAATTTTATAAGAATTTTCCTTCTTTTATTTTTTACTTACTATTACAAGTTTATTATAAAAGATACAAATAAACAGCCAGCTGATGAGAATGAGTCTGCAAGGGTTCAGGAGTTCAGGAGTTTCTGACCCCATGGAGTTGGCATGTGGCATTATCCAGGCACATGGCATTCTCACAATTCCTTCTTTTGTTGTTTTTTTTTATGGAGATTCTATTACATAGACATAACTGACTAAATCTCTGGCCACTGATGACTAACTTAATCCCCAGCCCCCCTCTCAAATTTACAACTATTAGATGTCAATTAAAAACAATAATAATTTTTTTGATCACGCCAAATTTTTTTTCCTAACAACATAGATTGTTCTGCAGACTTATCATCAATTTTGTAATAAGTTTTTTTTTTCTATTTCTTTTTTGACCTTCTTCCAAGCTAGTTCAATCTCTTTGACAGTAGCTACTTTTTTTCCTTCAAAAAGAACACTCTTTTTCATCTATAAAATGGTACTGCATTCGAGAAAGAGAAAGTAGAAAGCTGTAGCAATTTAAATTGCTATTACCTAGAATAAATAACATGGTTTTCAAATGCATTTACCAGATATTAAAAAAACTACATCAGGCAATTGAGGGTTCATGTTCTACCCTGGGAAGATGGAGCCTCCCAATAGGTATATTGTTAACCCAAATTGTCTGTGTCCAGTGGAATTTAATTTTGCCTAACAGTTTATTTGCCAAGGTTATCTCTAACTGCAACAATTTTCTTCTTAAAACTGATTTTCTAGCAATTTTATGCTGAGTTCATAAAATGGTCATGTTACTTCCTATTGCATATGGTCATTATAAAGCCACTTATGAAGCATTTTAGGGAGAAATAAGTTATGAAATCATCAATAATAAGAAAGTCTCCCTCTAACTTCAAGGTGGAATCATCTTTGGGTGAACAGGTAAAACTGTTTTGAGGCCAGAGGCAGTAAAAGGCCTTTACTTTAAAGGACTTAGGGGATAAAGGTTACTAATCACTTTTGGAAAGGAAAAAAAAAATGCTGTAGTGCTCTCCTGGATAGAAGTATTACTCCTATAATCATAAAAGTAATCTGGAGGAAAAAAAATTAAAAACCCTTACATTGGATCTATACTTGTTTAAAGAATGAAAATGTTAGCTGTTCTATTTATAAGCCATTAGATCATCAGTTTGTATTTTGAACATAGTTAATTAATGTTATATCCTCATGTGCTCAGCCTGGATTCATTAACTGCATCACAAGAAGCTCATATAGGATTATATCTGATATCTCATGTTAGAATATGAATCTTATCCAGAATATTAAAAAATAACTCTTACAAATCAATAATAAAACACAAATGCCCCTATTTTTTAAGAGGATTTTGCCTTAGGGTGTGTGCACTCACCAGAGACAGAGAGACAGATTTAGAGACAGAGAGGGAGGGGAAGTGAGAAATCACCCCCTAGGGGGGATGGCTGTGCTATGATCCCTTCTCCTCCATTTGGCTTGCTTGTACATACGCACTGTGTGAGTTTTAAGCCACTGGGTCTGGGAATAGAACCACGGTCAACAATGTGGGAGTCCAGGACATAACCACTATGCCATCTGCTGGTCTCCATACAGACTATTTAAAATACAGAAAATACTTGGACAGTTCACAAAAGAAAATATATAAATAGTCGATAAACATATAAGGATATCCTTAACACCATAATTCACTAGGAAAATGGAAATTAAAATGACAGTGATATACCACCACACATGCATCAGAAAATAAAGAATAAAAATTAAAGAACAAAAAAAATTAGATTGATGAGAATGTGAAAAAATAGGATTTCTGATTTATTGCTGGTTGTAATATAAAATGATATAAAACTTAGAAAAAGTGTTTACAGTTTCTCATAAAGTTAAATTTATTCATAGCTAAAACTCAACAATTTTATTCCTTGGTATTTTACTTAAGAGCAATGAAAATATAAATCAGAAAGAAAGACTTGTATAGTTATAGCAACTTTGCTCGTTATAGCCAAAATCTGGAAACAACCAGTATATATCAATAGGAGAATGGATTAACACATTTTGTTATAAAAAATGCATCAACATGAATAAAACTGAACTGGGAAGATATATTGTGCAAAAGAAGTCAGACACAAAACCATGCATATTACATGATTCCATTTGTTTGAAGATCAAGAAAAGTAAAAAAAAAAAAAAAAAAAAAAAAAACAAATTTTTTTTAAAAAAAAAAAAAAAAAAAAAAAAAAAACTAAAACACAATAATATAGGGGCCAGGTGATGGCACAGTGGTAAGACAAGGGGACACACATGGGAAAGGTGTTCATGCCCC
>NW_006209397.1:903116-920906 GCF_000334495.1 Tupaia belangeri chinensis
TCAACAGATAATAACCCATTTCTTTATCCCATAAATGTCTTGCCTCTTAATCCCTCGCTCTTGGAAAATGTAACTAATTCCACAAGTTTTCCAAATATGAAAAGACAGTGCACATGGTTTATAATCTTTACTTTCACAAATTCTAATGTCTAGGAGTAAAGATCACTACATATGCTATTTATATCCCTCAAAGCTCTATTTTATGACACAATTTATATTTCTAACACAGCAGGCTATAATTATGTTTCTCTCTAACCAACTATACACTCTTAGATCTCTAGTTGTCTGACTGTTATGTGGTATCAATAATATTATACTAGCACATTCCTCTAGCTCTTTCAGCAGGGAAAATTTTATATCTTTTTATCCCACTAGATGGAGGACAATAGCCCTTCCATGGTAGGTAAATTGTTCATGATCTCTCTAAATTTTATAGATCCAGATCATGCTTATTCTCTATTCATTCAGATATGAAATATTAAAATCATGCTTGGTCTCTATTCATTCAGATATGAAATATTAAACTACTAATTAATCTATAAACTTAGAATGAAAACATTTGATAATAAATAGATTTTAAATAAATATGATGGATCTTCAAGAAGTTTCTGAAATAGGAAATTAAAACATGAGTTCATATGAGTGAAAAACTTGCAAAACCCATGCATAGATTTTTATCCTAATACACATTTTCCTTGAACTTTTTGAAGAGACATTTTTGTTTTGATACAGATGTATATTATTATTATGAAATGAAATAAAGAAAGCAGAAAGAAGTCTTGAAAACAGGGTGGTATCTTTGTCATGTGGATATTTATAGTTTTTCAGGTTATTTGGAAGTTTTAAATATATATGGGCAGAGGTTAGAGTTGTGACTATTCACTTTTTTGTCATCTTGAGCATCAATTTTACTTCATGAAAGCTATTAAATATTCCCAAAGTCATTTTATTCCCAAAATCGAAATTAAATTACTTCAATTGAACAATTTTACTCTTCTCTGAGAAGCTATGTTCCAATCTACTTTGCATAGATATAACATGAAGATCTAATGTTGAATAAGTGGTTTATTCATTACAATGGCATTCTATAGTCAGGAAATATACATTTGTTTAGAAGATATTGATAGTGAATCATTTAACTTAGGTTCTGTTAAATGGTCTTGTTCCAACATATGTGGTAGAGCCTACAGATTATGGTTTGCTAAAGAACACAGAGGAAAAGTTTTCTTCCTTGCAGTCCTAAGTTAGGCATTATACCAAGAGGATTGAATTCACTAACTCATGCTTGCCACCTACTCTTAAGAGTTGACAAAAAGCACTAGACTTTTAGTCCTTACCTATGTAGTCTCTAGTACCTTTACAAATAATTTAATGAAAGTTAATTCAGTATTCAGTATTTTATGCATTTAAATTAAACCAGTGATTCTGACTTCAGTAGCTATCTGGCTGCTATTTATTTACACTCATCTCCACTCCAAGTAAATAGACAGAGGTTATCATACACTAAAGAGGAGGAGAATTGCAAACAGGGTAAAATGAAAAGGAGGGATCGGGAAGGAAGATACTTCACTCCTCTCTTTATGCAAAGGCAGAAATAGAAACAAAGGCCCTTGATTATTTGTTCAATTACTTTATATCTAAAAGGAGTAAAGTGCAGATATTCAGGACTTTCTGTATTTAATTAGAAAAATTTTATAAGAATTTTCCTTCTTTTATCTTTTACTTACTATTACAAGTTTATTATAAAAGATACAAATAAACAGCCAGCTGATGAGGATGAGTCTGCAAGGGTTCAGGAGTTCAGGAGTTTCTGACCCCATGGAGTTGGCATGTGGCATTATCCAGGCACATGGCATTCTCACAATTCCTTCTTTTGTTGTTTTTTTTTATGGAGATTCTATTACATAGACATAACTGACTAAATCTCTGGCCACTGATGACTAACTTAATCCCCAGCCCCCCTCTCAAATTTACAACTATTAGATGTCAATTAAAAACAATAATAATTTTTTTGATCACGCCAAATTTTTTTTCCTAACAACATAGATTGTTCTGCAGACTTATCATCAATTTTGTAATAAGTTTTTTTTTTCTATTTCTTTTTTGACCTTCTTCCAAGCTAGTTCAATCTCTTTGACAGTAGCTACTTTTTTTCCTTCAAAAAGAACACTCTTTTTCATCTATAAAATGGTACTGCATTCGAGAAAGAGAAAGTAGAAAGCTGTAGCAATTTAAATTGCTATTACCTAGAATAAATAACATGGTTTTCAAATGCATTTACCAGATATTAAAAAAACTACATCAGGCAATTGAGGGTTCATGTTCTACCCTGGGAAGATGGAGCCTCCCAATAGGTATATTGTTAACCCAAATTGTCTGTGTCCAGTGGAATTTAATTTTGCCTAACAGTTTATTTGCCAAGGTTATCTCTAACTGCAACAATTTTCTTCTTAAAACTGATTTTCTAGCAATTTTATGCTGAGTTCATAAAATGGTCATGTTACTTCCTATTGCATATGGTCATTATAAAGCCACTTATGAAGCATTTTAGGGAGAAATAAGTTATGAAATCATCAATAATAAGAAAGTCTCCCTCTAACTTCAAGGTGGAATCATCTTTGGGTGAACAGGTAAAACTGTTTTGAGGCCAGAGGCAGTAAAAGGCCTTTACTTTAAAGGACTTAGGGGATAAAGGTTACTAATCACTTTTGGAAAGGAAAAAAAAAATGCTGTAGTGCTCTCCTGGATAGAAGTATTACTCCTATAATCATAAAAGTAATCTGGAGGAAAAAAAATTAAAAACCCTTACATTGGATCTATACTTGTTTAAAGAATGAAAATGTTAGCTGTTCTATTTATAAGCCATTAGATCATCAGTTTGTATTTTGAACATAGTTAATTAATGTTATATCCTCATGTGCTCAGCCTGGATTCATTAACTGCATCACAAGAAGCTCATATAGGATTATATCTGATATCTCATGTTAGAATATGAATCTTATCCAGAATATTAAAAAATAACTCTTACAAATCAATAATAAAACACAAATGCCCCTATTTTTTAAGAGGATTTTGCCTTAGGGTGTGTGCACTCACCAGAGACAGAGAGACAGATTTAGAGACAGAGAGGGAGGGGAAGTGAGAAATCACCCCCTAGGGGGGATGGCTGTGCTATGATCCCTTCTCCTCCATTTGGCTTGCTTGTACATACGCACTGTGTGAGTTTTAAGCCACTGGGTCTGGGAATAGAACCACGGTCAACAATGTGGGAGTCCAGGACATAACCACTATGCCATCTGCTGGTCTCCATACAGACTATTTAAAATACAGAAAATACTTGGACAGTTCACAAAAGAAAATATATAAATAGTCGATAAACATATAAGGATATCCTTAACACCATAATTCACTAGGAAAATGGAAATTAAAATGACAGTGATATACCACCACACATGCATCAGAAAATAAAGAATAAAAATTAAAGAACAAAAAAAATCAGATTGATGAGAATGTGAAAAAATAGGATTTCTGATTTATTGCTGGGTGTAATATAAAATGATATAAAACTTAGAAAAAGTGTTTACAGTTTCTCATAAAGTTAAATTTATTCATAGCTAAAACTCAACAATTTTATTCCTTGGTATTTTACTTAAGAGCAATGAAAATATAAATCAGAAAGAAAGACTTGTATAGTTATAGCAACTTTGCTCGTTATAGCCAAAATCTGGAAACAACCAGTATATATCAATAGGAGAATGGATTAACACATTTTGTTATAAAAAATGCATCAACATGAATAAAACTGAACTGGGAAGATATATTGTGCAAAAGAAGTCAGACACAAAACCATGCATATTACATGATTCCATTTGTTTGAAGATCAAGAAAAGTAAAAAAAAAAAAAAAAAAAAAAGAAAGAAATCAATTTATGGTGATAGAAATCAGAAACTGAGGGACCACCAGATGGTGTAATGGTTACGTCACTGGACTCCCATGTAGTCAACCGCGGTTCGAGTCCCAGATCCAGGAACTTAAAACTCATGCTGGTCATGTGCACATGTGTGCCCAAAATCCCAAGAGGAAAATGGAGGAGATGGGATTGTAACATGGCCATCCCCCCCCTCAACCCCCCTCATTTTGTCTCTCTGTCTCTTTAGCAACTTCATATGCCCTAAAGCAAAAATATCTCTTTAATAAAAAAGATGAAAAGAAAAAAGGAAGCAGAAAGTGAGTATCTTAGGGAGACTGTAGAGATGGACTGGACAGCAGCATGAGGAAAAATATTGTTGAGTAACAGAAACATATACATCTTGATGGATACAGGGGTATATAGAATCATCAAAACTCATCAAACTTCAACAACTAAGATTTGTGATTTTTGTTCCTAGCAGGTAATGTGGTAGTTAAGATGCTGGACTCTCACAAAGCTGCAGCTGAGTCCTGGACCTGGTGGCTTGAAAATTATGCCAGGCATGTGTGCGTGCATACCAAAAATTCCAAAGAGAATGGAGGAGAAGGGATTGCAACATGGCCATTCCACCTGTGGGAGTCATTTATCACTCTCTCTCTCCCCATCTCTCTCTGTTTCTGTCTCTGTCTCTCTCTGACAAGAGCAAATGTCCTATGTCAAAAACCTAAAAAAGAAATATATGTGAATTTATTTTTTATGACAAGTATTTCTCATTATAAATAAATAAAATAGAAACATTAAGATATAAATTTATTTTTCTGGCATATATATGTATCTTGTCATGCAAATATTAGAATTCAATGAGTTTATTTTTATTTTTAAGTATTACAGTCATTAATAAATAGCATTGTAACAGCTTTATTGAGATATAATTCACATATCTTACAATTCAGTCATTTTAAATGCACTATTAAATGCCTTTTAGATATTCAGATAGTTGTACATCATCACCATAATCATGTTTGAAATATTTTCAATTTCCTAAAAGGAAGACATAAACTACTTAGCCATCACCTAATAATCCTCTTATTCTCCCTCACCCTAGGCAACCACTAATATACTTTCTATCTCAGTATATTTGACTATTCTGAACAATTCATCTATGCATTATCATATAATATGTGATCTATTGTGTCTGGCATATTTTACTTTAGCATAGTGCTTTTGTATTTCACCTATATGGTAGCATGGATGAGACTTTTATTCCTTTTTATGGCCAAATAATATTCCACTTATGGATATAGCATGACCTAATGACCTAATTTATCCATCAGTTGATGGATATTTGGATTGTTTCCACCTTTTTGCTGATTTGGACACTGCTCATATGAAAATTTGTGTACAAGTATTTGCTTGAATACATGTTTTCAAATCTTTTGAGTATATGAGAGTAGAACTGCTTAGCATATCAATACATATATATTTAACTTTTTGAGGAATAGGCAGACAGTTTTCCAAAGTGGCTGGAACAGTTTACATTCTACGAGTAATATATGAGAGTTGCAATTTCTCTACATCCTTGCTAAAACTTGTTATAATTATAATTTTTACTATAGCCATCCTAATGGGTGTAAAAGGATATTTCCTTGCAGTTTAGATTTCTATATCCCTGATAGCTAATGATAAGCATCTTTTCATGTGCTTATTGGTCACTTATACATTTTTATTGGAGAACTCTGTATTTATACGTTTTACCTATTTTATGAGTCATTTGTCTCTTTAATTTTTAGTTTAAATCGATCTGGAGCAATGATGTTCAGGGGTTCATGTAATCTTAGCCTGCTGATCTTGATGTAGATGTACTATCCTTAGATTAGGGGGCAGGTGGAAGGAATAGGCCCTCAATCTCTTGGGTGCATTGACCAAGAATTTAATCTGTTTAAATTGGAGTAAGAGGGGGCTGATAAATGTGGACAGTCTTTTCCCCATTTTGAGATATGTTGTATTTTTCTAAAGCTATCATAACAAAATATGATAGACTTGGTAGCTTAAAATGACAGAAGCTATTTTCTCACAGTTACAGACGCTAAAAATATGGCATCAATGTACTGACAGAGCCATGTTCCCTCTGAAGACTCTAGGAAAAAATATTTCATTGCCTCCATCTTGCTTCTGGTAGTTGCTAGAAATTGTTATCATTCCTTGGCTTATAGCTACATCTCTCCTATCTCTTTCATCATGACCTTCTTCCCTGTATGTCTACCCTGTGTCTCTGTATAACAAATACTTCTGTCCTTTAAAAAAATAAATAAGAGTTTTTGAATTTAAGATACATTGTAATCTAGCGAGACTTTAACTTGTTTAGATATGCACAGGTTCTACTTCCAAACAAGGTAATTCAACAGGTATCAGGGACAAGGATTTGAACATATTTTTTAGAAGACACAATTAAACCTACTAAATACATTAACCCCTGATGAAGAAGTGAGGAGAGAGGAAGAAAAGTCAGCTTGTCCACACTTACCCAGAACGAACCTTCCATCAAGCTGATCTGATGGTGCAGGGCACAGAGGAAGCTGGTCATGGCTCCAATTCCACAAATTTTTTACTATTCTTACTAATTTTTGATAAATTTTCTTGACCATATTATTTTAATTTCTAATTAAAACAATTTTCAGAGACTTTAAAAGGTTTTTTATACTTTTAACTAGCTTTGCTTATTTCCCTAATAAATGAGTTGTAAAACTCCTTGCACTATCATTCTAAAAGTGGAACTCTCCTGTAAGTAGTATTTTAAATCCTTTTGATATGTAGAAACTATGTTAACATTCCATCTATAATAATAATTAAATTGTTAGCACAATTCTATGAGTTAGAAAAAATTGGCAATCCAATCTCATAAATAAAGAAACCAAGACTCAAAACAGTAAGTAAATTTGTGAAGGTCTTATAACTTATAAGTACTGGAGTCAGAATTTCAATCAAAGCATGCCTAACTCCAAGGCTCTTGCTTTTAAAAACTGTGTTAAACACTTTCAGTGCTAAAATTAAATTGTTCTCTATATTTTATGTGAACAAATTTAGATATCCTTAGAATTTTATAGGTTATTAAAGGTAATAATGAGGGTTCACAAGCTATTTTCATTTTCATTTGTTTTTGCTTTTGCCAGAGTGTGTGTGCTTGGTGTAGAGAGACAGAGACAGAGAGAGATGGTGAGAAGGAAAGTGAGAAATCACTCACCAGGGGGGTTGGCCATGCCACGAACATTTCTCCTTCATTCTCCTATTGGAATTTTGGGTGCGCATATACATGCACCCAGCATGATTTTCAAGCCATCATATCCAGGACTTGAATCGCAGTCACCCATGTGAGAGTCCAGCACCTTAACCACCATGACACCTGCTGGTCCCCATCTTCATTGTTTCAAAAGATGTAATAGAAATGCACTTTTTTTCTAATTGCCAGAGGGCATGTGCACTTGCCAGAGAGAAACCCAGAGAAAGCATCCTCCAATGTGTCATGGTCATGCTGCAATTCTCTTTCCATTTCTCCATCCTGCAGGGATTTGGGGAATATACACACATATATCTGGTGTTTTCTTTTCAATCTTCTGGGACCAGGGTTTGAACTGGTCAGTCATGTAGAAACTGGCTCTCTTAACCTCTAAGCACACAAGTTGCATATTTGTAAGTACTATTATGGCACAGGTTAGTTCAAAAGAGAAAGAGAGGGACAAAACAGAGAGTCTTGATTTATAGAGTTCGTTGGAATGTCAAGTTTCTTTTCTTTAAAATGAAAGAAACTTCCCTCAATATTATTACTTATTTTGTGTCAATAAGAATCTCTAAAAAGAACTGTCTTAGTTTATGACTGTGTTGCTAAACAGACATACCTGAAAACAGGTTATTTATAAAAATAAAGGTTTATTTGACTCACTACTCTGCTGGTTCAAAAGTCCAAGAACATGAAGACAGCATCAGGCAACCCTCTGGCCCTATGGCACAGCATGACTGACAAGCTGGAAGGTCAGCATGCAAAGACCTTAGGTAAGCTCTTAGTTTTATAACAACCTGTACTCCAACTCCTTCTCACAGGAAGGGGATGTGTTTTCCCTCTGACATTAATCCATTAACGAGGGCAGCACCCCCATGATACAAACATCATACATTAGACCTTGCCTCTTAGACATCTCACCATCTCCCAACACTGGAACAAAATCCCAAACATGAACATTTGAGAGACAAACCATTATCTAAACCATAGAAGGAATTTACATGTAATTGGTACAAATAAAGAAAAAAAAATTATTATACTAAAATGCCAGTATTAGTCAGGGTATTCCAGAGAAACAGAAACAACTAGTCATTCATACCTTAACAATGAGGAAATATTCTGGGAAATGTGTTCATATGTTGTTTTTTTTTTCGTTGTATAAATGTCATAAAGTATACTTCTACAAACCTAGATGATATAGACTATTGCATATCTAAGTTATATGGTTTAATTTTATGTAACCACTGTCATATATGCAGCCTGTTGTTATGCAGTCTGTTGTTATGCAGCTTATAGCTATATATATAAATAAAATGAGAGTAGTTACTGGAGTTGGCTCAAGCAGTTACAAAGGCTGAGAAGTTCCACATTCATTCTGCTGTCTGCAAGCTGGAGAATAAGGAAAAGCTAATGGTATAATTCAGTCTCAGTCCAAAGGCCTGAGAATGGGAGGAGAGAGGGGGAGTTGGCAATAATGTAATTATCAGTGCAGTCTGAAGGGCCAAAACCCAGGAGCACTGATGTCTCAGGGTTAGAAAACAATGAATGTCTTAAAGATAAAGAGCAAATTCACTCTGTATTTGCCTTTTTGTCTTTTTCAGGTCCTCAACGACTTGGATGATGTTCACCTACATCAAGGTCAATCTTCTTTTCTCAGTCTACTAACTCAAGAGCTAATCTGTTCCAAAAACACCTCAGAGGCACATCCAGAAAGAATGTTTAACCGTCTGCCTCATATCCCTTACCCCAGCCAAGTTAACACATGAAATTAATCATTGCATTGCCATTTACTAGACAAAATATTTGTATGTATGTGGCCTATGAAAAAAATAATCAATGACATTTTTGAGAAAAGATTGGAGTGAATGACACAGAGTTGTTTGTACTTTTTGAAACCAATTCTTTATCTGATAATATATTTTGTGAAGATTTCTCCTAGACTCACTTGCCTTTTTTTTTTTTTTTTGAGACAGGTTTTCACTATAGGGCACGTGCGCTCGGCAGACAGACAGAGAGAGACAGAGAGATAGAAAGCGAGAAATCACCCCCCAGGGGGGATGGTCACGCCGCAATCCCTTCTCCTCCATTCTCCTCTCGGGATCCTGGGCACGCACGCACACGCGCCCGGCGGACTCACTTGTCTTTTCATGAGCATATTAAAAATCAAATAATTGTCAATGGAAAACATAACCAACTGTAAAATTAATAATTAATGTGGTTTATTACCAAGCCAACTGTGAGTGACCTAGGCCTGGAGAAGAGGCATATATGCCTTTCTCGGGGTGATCATGTACAGAGGTTCCTTTTATTTGTTTTTGAGATTGACAGACAACATTTAGTGAAGAGATTTTCCATTGATCTGGCCCAAAAAGGCAGGACGTGTAGAAGGGGGGGGGATTGTAGGTTATAGGTGGGTTCCACATTTCTTAGGTTGGTGATTGGAAGGGAAGATCTGTGTCTTAGGAAGAGATTAAAGAAAGGCTTAAACTACATCTCAAGGAAAAGAGAAGTCCTGTGTCTTGGGAAGAGATAAGCACAAGAATATACTGTAATTGGTTGAAATATACATCTCAAAGATACTATGCCAGGAACAGCAGGTAGGAAGAATCCTGTTAATAGAAACTAAATGGTCTGTTAATGTTTATGGGCATGACTTCCCCAGTCCCCTTTTGAAAAGATCTTGGAAAAAATAGAAAAAGTAGTCAGACTTCTGTCCACATAATCCAATTGAAAACTTGACCAAGGGTCTGATTCTGTAATGTAACAGTAAAGTGCTGTTCAACAGAAACTATATTCTACCTGGCAACTGTGGTGCAAATACCTAGCCTCATCAGTCTAAAAAATATGCCTAACACACTCGTAAGCGCCCAAGATCTAATGAACTGGAGGACTGAATGAAGGGAATCATGTATGACCAGACCCATAGAGCGTGGTTCTTTCTCTCTCTCTCTCTGATTCACTCTCTCCCTCCCTCTCATGTGCTCACACACATTACCATAAAGAAAACAATCTGTTGTTTAGAAATGAGCAAAGGACTTGAACAGTCATTTTTCCAAAGAAGACATACAAATGTCCAATAAGCACGTGAAAATGTTCAACATCATTAACAATTGTGGAAATCTGAATGATTTATAGTGAAATGTCACCTCATATCCATCAGGATGGCTACTATTTAAAAAAGAAGAAAGAAAAGAAAAGAAGTATTGACCTGGATGTGGATAAATTGTGATTTTTATTTTTTGCAATCATCTCTGTATTTTTTATTGACCTATTGCTTCCCAAGGGTACCCTGCTTCTGCTGTCTCAGTGTCTTAGAACTATGGTGTCACTGGACTCGGACACCACTTGCTGTCCATCAGCCTGCAGTTGGTGGTCTTTGGATGGTCTGCATGGAGGTGTTGTTGTACAGTGCATTAGCAAGACTGAAGTCCTTGCTGTTTTCTAGCAGGCGACAGTAGGTAGCTATCTCAGCCTCTAGTTTGACCTTGATATTCAGCAGTGCCTCAGACTCCTGGGCCTGTCACTGCCCCTCTGCCTGGGTCTGTGCCAGCTCTGACTCCAGGTGCAGCAGAACTCTATTGAGTTGCTCCATCTGCAATGGCATAGCAGGCCTTCACCTCCCTCAGGCTGTTCTCCAAGCTAGCCTTCAGATTTCTCATGAAGTTCAGGTCAGTCTCCAAGGACTGGGTTATGTGTCTCTGCTCCATAAGTGTCAATTCTGCAGCTCCAACCTTGGTGGACTGTAAGGTGACCACTGTGGAGCCCACTTCAATCTACTGTGGCTAGTATTTGTCCAGCTCCTCTCGGTTCTTCTGAGCCAGCTTGTCATATTGGGCCCAGATGTCTGCCATGATCTTGGTGTGTCTTGAGATTTGGGAGCATCCACTTCCACGGTTAATCCAGAGCTGGCAATCTGACCTTGTAGGCCATTGACTTCTTCCTCATGGTTCATCATGATGAGCAGGTCCTCCTTGAGAGCCTTGATCTCTTGACTTTAGCTGCAGCCAAGTGACATTGGTGTCATCAATGACCTTGTGGAATCAGTGGAAGTCACTCTCCACAGACTGAGGTATGCCCAGTTCTGTCTCATAGTTGACTCTTAAGTCATCAACAGCAAGAAAGATGTTGTCTACCTGCAGAACAATGCAGCATTGTCCACAGAGTTTGCAAAGACCTGTGACCTCAGCTCCTTGAAGATCTTGAAGTAATGGCCCCAGTCTCTGACTTGGGACCCCTTCTTCTCTAGATGTTCCTTGATCTTGCTCTCCAGCCTCCAATTATCAGTCTCCAGGTCCCTTGCTCTGTCCAAGTAGGAGGCCAGGCAAACGTTCAGGTCTTGCATGGTCTCCTTGCTCTGGATGCTCCCCATTCTTGCCAACCCTTACACCCCCACCTCCACCATCCCCACCACCAGTCCCTGAACTCCCAGCAACCCCAGAAACTTCTGGTGCACGAAACAGATATCTGGGAGCCTGAGTCCTTGGCACCTGCATAGAAGCTGGCGTCACTACTGACTGGCCAGACCAGTGGCTCGGTGCCTGAACTAAGCCCAGGACCAGTAGTTGGTGGAGAAGGTGGCAGAATCAGCGGTGAAACTCATGCTGTCTGAAGAGGAAAGTGAGAGACCAGGACTCAGGTTCAAGTCATGAGAAATGTATGTGATTTTTAAGTAGCGCAGCTATGAACCAGTTAGTGACATAGTGGTTAAGTTGACTATATCCCACAAGGCTGACCACATGATTCAAGTTCTAGACCCAGCAGGTTGAAAAACACACCAGGCATGCATGGATGCATCCCCCAAATCCAGAAAGGACAAATGGAGAGAAGGGACTGCAGCATGGCTCTCCTGGGGTGGGGGGGAGGGACACTTTCTCACTTTCTCTATCTCTCTCTGGCAACTGCACACAACCTCTAGCAAGTATTCTAAAAATTAAAATTTAAGGTTGTACAGCTGCTAGGTATAACAATATGGCAGTTCTCAAAAAAGTTAAAAATACAATCATTGTATGATCCAGTGGTTCCACTTCTTGGTATATGTCCCAACAAATAGAAAACAGAATCTTGAAGAGACATTTGTACATCTATGTTTATAGAAGCATTATTCAAAATAGCCAAAAGACAGAGGCAACCTAAGTTCCCATCTATGAACAAATGGATAAATGAAATATATCCACACAATGGCATGTTATTCAGTCTTTAGAATGAAGGAAATTCTGATACTTCCTACAAAATGGATGAACCTTGATGACATTATGCTAACTGAATAAGCCAGACACCAAAAAACAAATGTTGTATGATTGATGTTATGTGACATATAGAAAGTAGTCAAATTCAAAGACACAGAAAGTAGAAAGGTGACTGCCAGGGCCTAGAGGCAAGGGAAAAAATGAAGAAAAATTTAAAGGGCATGCAGTTTCAGTTTTGTAAGATAAAAGGGTGAAGGAGACTCATTGTGCAACAATGTGAATATACTTAACACAACTGAATGGAACCCTTAAAAACCATTAAGATCACTGATTTTATCTATGTTTACCAAAAAAAGTCCACTCTCAAATGGACAGGATTTTCTATATAGAAAATCCCAAAGAACTGACCTATATAAATCAATAAACAAAAAATAAACCCAAAAAAGAAAAATCTTCATGGAACTAATAAATGACTAGAGTAAAACTACAAGATATAATATTAATATACAAAAGTCAATAGTTTTCTTTTGTACTGGTAATGAATAATTTGAACTTGAAATTAAATGTATAATATCATTTGCATTAGGACTCAAATTCCAGATTAGTGATTTTTTTTCCTTTAACCCTTAAAATATTTCACTGTACTCTCTTATTTGCACGATTTCTTTTTTTTTTAATTTGACTAGAGAGATACAGAGAGAGAGAGAGAGAGAGAGGGAGAGAGAGAGAGAAGGTGAGAGAGCAAGCCACCAGGTCCAGGACTCAAACCATGGTCAGCCATGTGGGAGCACCCAGCACTTTAACCACCACGCCACCTGCTGGTCCCCCTATTTGTATGATTTCTGAAAAGAAATTCAATGTATTTCTTTCCTTGCTCCTCTCTAGGTAAGGTAGGATTTTTTTTCCCCTTGTTTCTTTCAAGATTTTTTTGTTTCTGATTTTATATAGTTTGAATATACTATCATTAAGTTTAGATTTTGTGCTATTAGTTGTACTTCTGGGCTCTGGTTTTATTTCTATCACTAGTTTAGTGACTTTTCAGTTCGATAATTGCTCCACAGATCTCTGATATTCTAGTCCATCTTTTTCGCTATATATCTCTCTCTCTATATATATATTCACAATATATTTTTTTACTATATCTATATATATAGTATATAAATATGTGTGTGTGTGTGTGTGTGTTTTCAAGCTCACTGATTATTTTTCCAGTTGTGTCCAGTCTATTAAACTCATTCTTCATTTCTGTTATCATGGCTTTCATTTCTGGCCATGTTGATTCATTCTTAGAGTGTCTATCTCCTTTTACATTTTATACAATTTTTTTTCCATTAGAACACTGAACATATTGATCATAGTTGTCTTAAATTACCAGTCTGATTATCTCAACATCTCTGAGTCTTGTCTGTTTTTTGTTCTTTCTCCACAAAGTGTGCTTTTTGTCTTTTAAGAACATCTTTAATTTTTGATGGAAGTCAAACGCTGTGTACTGGATTTAAAACTGAGGTAAATAGGTCTTTACTGTGAAATTCTGTTTCTTTGGCTACATGGTAGGCCATGTTTGCTATTTGCTATATCTGCAGGCATCACAGGACAAAATTTCCTCTGGTGTCCTTGTTTTTGTCCTACAGGTTGTCTTGGAGTTTCCCTAGAGACTCCTTAAACATCAGTTGTATTCTACCATTGTTATACAGGAGTCCGATTAGGGAGGTGTGGAGGAGGGGAAGCATTCTATATTCCTGTGATTAGATTACATCTTTTAGTGAGTTTCTGCCTCTGGTCTATCACCTTCACAAGTGATTCTCACTTTTGTTTTGCTTTTTCCTCTTTAGGAGTGACAATAAAACTAAATGGTGCTAGAGGTGGGTATCTCTCTTCTCTCAGGTCGGTTAGGCTCTTGTAAAATCCAAGTAGGTTAGAGTCTGGTAAAATAGCTTCTCTTGAGGCTAAGTCTTGTTACAAAGAACCAAATATACTGGACATAATTTTAAATCACTACATATATTTTCCCTCTACCCAAAGCATGAGGGATTTTTCTCAGATCTTCACTGTGAGAACCAGTTATGGTTCCTGTACACCAAACTCATGAAAGTGTGGGGATAGTCCTAAGACTGGAGGACTCTGAAGTTTTAGATTTTCAAACTTGTCCATAATAAGGCTCCAGCAATTCATCAGTTAAAGATTACATTTTCCTACTAGTTTCTGCAAATTTTCTGCTTTTGGACTTTCACTCTGAAAAACTGTGATTCTCTCTATATACTTGTCTGTCTCTTCCATTTGGGGGGCTGTGTTTGCTCTGTGACCCCAGTTCTTTCATATATCTAAGAAGAGTTCTTGATTTTCCATTTTTCAGCTTTTTTTCTTATTGTGTGAATGGGAGAATTGGGTTCCAAGCTGCTGAACACCAGATCAGAAAACAAGTGTCAGTGAAAGTTTCAAAACATAAATCTTGCCACATTAGCCCTATGTTTAATATCCAACAGACCTTCTTATTGCTCTTAGAATGTAATCTAAAATCTTTATTTTTTCCCAGAAGGTTTGATTTCCTTACTCCTGCGCTCAAAGAAAGGACAGGTCAGTGAATATTTTCTTGTGTGAGAGAGAAATATATGTGATTACCTGCTTTGATGGAATTTTACCCCACCACATACATGTGCATAAATGTGAATAAATATTTAAAAAGCAATATCCCATAAAATTTAATTATACTATTCTATTACTAACCAAAATAAGCCAAAGTAACTGTATTAATACCAAACAACTTACAAAAATTATTAGAAATGCAAAGATGAATTACAAATTCCACCAACATTGTTGGAGATTCACTATAGTTCTCTCAAAAGAACTGAAAAAACTAGATTATATTTGAAAAATGAAAAAAGGCTGGATTTATTGGATATACATAAAACATTGCAACAAACTATTATAAAACACACATTGAGTATTTGATGTGATTAAAAACTGTACACCATAACAAAAGTCATTTAAAAAGATTTTAAAATTACTTTATTTAATTTTATTCATTGTTATTACTTTTTAATTTGACGAGAGAGAGAGGAGAGAAAGAACATGAGAAAGTAAGCCACTAGGTCTAGGACTTGAACTACAATCAGCCATGTGGGAGACCAGCACCCTAACCACCACACCACTGTGGTGACTGGTTCCAGTCATATAAGAAGTTTTATGTTTCACTGTAAGAACTTTTCAAGAACTCAAAAAGTTTTATATAGAGATGACAAAAAGAAATAAGACATGGTGAAAAATTCTAGGATAGTTGACAATATTCTAATATTGTCTAAAACTCATGTTTTCCCCCAGGGAAATGAGAACTTTATTAAAAGAGAATATTAAGAGGTGAAAATTCTATATCACTCTGAACTTTCATTTTAAGTTCAAATTTAACATTACAAAATGTACAATACATCACTTTTCCCCTATAAAATTATATATCCTTTGTAATTCATTGAATTGTCAATGTGGCACCTTTATTCAGCATTTTTAGAAAGAAATTAGATATTTCTCACCACCCTTATCATAATCAATCAATGAGTAAAATGAATCCCAAATGTCAGATATTTCACAGAGTCAGTGGATTTTAGATAACAAATCTACAAACCACCAAACCACTTCAGGGTTAAGAAGTGGCATTTGTTATGTATTGGTAAATAAGATTAAATGTAATTACCGTGTAATTTTCTTTAATTTTGGATATTTAAAAAATAATAAATCTCAATACATTTGAAACATATTTTGTACCCCAATTATATACAGCATATTTGTTTTCTATGGTAATTATTGGAAACACACAGCTTTGTTTGTCATTTATAAAAACATAAATTAATACATATGCATTAAAAGAAAACTGTCTCCAGTGTATTTTTTTTCCTTTGAGCATCAATGAAAAAGTTTACTTTTATCTTCAAAGGTTATTAATTGAGAATTGTGTAACCAATAGTTTAATGTCATTATTGCAATTTAGATATACAATTAGCTATAATACTGAAGAAAAAGAACAAAATTGCTAGATAAGATTTTTTTCCTTTGGTCTCCCCAGGTGATCGCATTAGCTTCCCCCTGAGTGTAAGTGATTAAATGGCATAATATTCTAAGTATGGCTTAATAGGCTATTTATAGAACATCTGCAGTTTTAACTAATATCATTATTTTACCTATGTATCTTATTTATAAGAGATTATTTGTAACATTATTTTTATGGTAAGCTATAAGATAATACCATTAAGTTTTTGTTGGTTTTAAGTACTTCTTCATGCTGCTTTTAGAAATTTAGTTTATCATTTTGCATGTAGAGATCCAAATCAAAACTAAATATTAATGTTCTACTTTGACCATAAAAGTTGCCATTTGCAAATGAACTCTAGAATTCACATGGGAAATGTACCTGCCACTTAGATGTACTCATGTTCTTACCTCTAACCAGGGAATAGCAGATAAACAATATGAATTAATGCAACATTGAGATTATATCTCTTTTATATCTGAAAACACTGAATGACTCACTTTCCTATCTGTATTTTTAAATCACAATTGTTATATTGATAGAGTCTATAATTCTATCTTACTTTACTTTTTCTTTCACTTCTTGAGGGTAAAATGGGAATGACTAAATCATATTTTCATAATCGCTTAAAGTCTACATAATTCTCCTTTGTTAAATGAGGCTTTCAAGCTGCAGGCAGAAGTAATTCCCAACTTTAATTAGTATAAAATGATAACTTTTCATTGTTTTTTCAAAGATCTACTAATAAAGCATTTAGGGTAGGGTAATGCACTAATACATCCACAAGAATCAAAGCAGGTCAAATAATAGAACACAGAAAGCAATCTTATGTAGATTTTCAGTTTTCTACATTAGTAGAAATATTCTACTTAATAATCTTTTCATGAAAGTTAAAAATATCTTTGTAAATGATAACCACAGCTCACTGAAATGATTGATAAATTAGACACCCCACTAAGCCTCAGACTTTTTGTCCCAATATTCACTTATTTTATTACATGGCAAGTGAATATGTTTTAAATGAACTTGAACCATGCTGAAATTTTTATGTATTATAAAATCTGTTTACTCCATAATAAATTAATCTTTTAAGAATAACTTATTTAATTTTGTTTATTACTATTACTATTTTATAATTTGCTATAGGGCATGTTTGCTCACCAGAGAGAGGGAAAGTGAGAAAGAAAGCTGCCAGGTCTGGGACTCAAACCACGATCAGTCATGTGTGAGTCCAGCAACCACCATGCCAACCTGCTTGGCCTAATTAGTTTTTAAAACATATTTGTTTCTAAAAAAATTTGTTAGAGTCATCAGAATAATTATACTTTAAACTACAATGGGAAGCAGCAAATAGCATACTGGTTTTGTTGCTGGACTCCCATATGGCTGGGCGCCATTAGAA
>NW_006209397.1:921146-942404 GCF_000334495.1 Tupaia belangeri chinensis
AAAAAAAAAAAAAAAAAAAAAACGACAATGAATATACACCTTAAAATTTGTCTCTTGTATAGATAAAAATTCAAAAGCTTCCGGTTGTCATAATAACAAATTTGATCATTTACATCGTAGATCTGAACAGTTATTCTATTGACTATTAAAAATACATTTTTAGAACTCTTGATTATTTAATTGAATGAGGAGAGAAAAGATAATTGAGAAGTATTTTTAATCATTGAACTGTTAATGATCTTAGAATGCTTATAAATGCTCGGTCTGTAGGAAACTATACCACTGTATTAATTTATTTGTCAAAAAATAGTTGACTTAAGTAAATCAGAATAGTTCTTGCTTTGGATTCACCTTTGTTTTCTAAATTTATTTTAGGGGCTGGAAATGAGGAGAGAAAAGATAATTGAGAAGTATTTTTAATCATTGAACTGTTAATGATCTTAGAATGCTTATAAATGCTCGGTCTGTAGGAAACTATACCACTGTATTAATTTATTTGTCAAAAAATAGTTGACTTAAGTAAATCAGAATAGTTCTTGCTTTGGATTCACCTTTGTTTTCTAAATTTATTTTAGGGGCTGGAAAGGAATGTATAGTAATTCTAGTTTTAACTGGGTAGAAAGATGAATAAGGTAGAAAATAGATATTTCATACATGGATAGGGGAATAAAGAAATTTAAAAAATGTTATGAGCATGGAAATTAATCAATAGGCCAAGATGATGCAGAATCAGCTAGCATTAAAATGGCAATAAAGAGTTTGTCCAGTATCTCTAATCTTTCCTTTCTGTAGTTTTCCTCTTTTAACTACAGTGCTATCAGGAGAAAAGTCAGTAAATCATTAGCACTTAATTAGTATCAGATTCACTTACATATTCAAAATGATAGAAGAAGAATATTTTTCAAAGGAATAAATCTATAATGATAGAATTTAAGACATAATGGCATTTTGATGGGAACATCCATCTCAGAGCGAGAAGCCACTAGACTATCCTTTACCATCTTGCATATGTTACATACTTCAAACTTTCTGTAGCAAAGAGTGTCCTTTTAAATAAATCTATTTTGTAGATTTTTTTTCCCTCAACACCACTTTGTGCCATATTGAAGGGGAACGAAGGTCAGGCTTTTTTCAGACTATTCAAAGACATCATTCTGAAGACTCAGGAGACAAAAGGTGACAGGACAGAAAATGAACACTGATAAATGATTAGCCTAGTTCTTTTCTTGAGCTGTTACATGAGTATATAGGGACAGACACCACTGATCTCCTTAACACATCCATGGCTCAAAGAAGCTACAAAATATAGTAAAGGCCTGCTGAGATGCACTCATACACAAAGACCTGTGATTATAGTTTTGGTTTTATACACAATTGTCAGCTGGATCCAACAGATTGCCTAGACTGATTTCCATGATCAATTCTAGGGTTTCTCAAGGCCAAAATGTTTAAGTCCAAGAGGGCTCTCCTCTTGCAAATCACAGGAGCTTTTCTTTACCTTCATCTGGCTGTGATTGTGATAGTAAAGACCTTTATGCACTGTCTTGGGTGCTAATGTTAGTGTAGTGTGTAAGAAAATGCAACATAATGGAGCAAATATGTAAATGAGTAATTACTGAGATGAGTCAGTAATTACTCTGAACTTCAGTTTCCTCAAATAATGGTTCTTATCTCACTGGAACCCTATAAGATTAAATGAGAGGGCATTGGAAATTGCTTAGCACAGGACCTGGTATACTAGCTGCTCAATAAATTATCAGTTTCACCTCAAACAATTCAAGCATTTTTTATTTGTTGGTTGGTTGAAGTTGTAGTTTAATTAATTAATTATTTTTAGTATTTATCTTATATATTCAATCATTGTTCATCACCACAGCTTGTAAAGTGAATTTTCCCAGCATGAAAACATTACACACCAGTCTAGTTAATGATATCATACATGCTATCAAAAGCAAACAATCCTCCATCTACTGAGGTCTTTGAAAGGTTTGATTTGATAAATTGGCTCTATAGTTTTTCCAAAAGGCTTTTTTAAAATTCTTATTTATTTATTTATTTATTTATTTATTTTGGAGAGGTTTTTGCTATAGGGCCCATGCACTCTCTAGAAAGAAAGAGAGAGACAGAGAGACAGAAAGGGAAAAATCAACCCCCCAGGGGGTTGGCCACAATCCCTTCTCCTCCATTCTCCTCTCAAGATCTTGGGCACGCATGCACACACATCTGGAGTGAATTTAAGTCACTGGGTCTGGGACTCGATCCGTGTTTGACTACATGGGAGTCCAGCGACATAGTCATTACACCAACTGCTTGTCCCTCCAAAAGGGTTTTAAAATCATCAAAATTAAAAATGTCCAGATCCAAGGTTGTATAATTCTTATGCCTCAGTCTCCTTCTCGTAGAATATTTAACTCAACATTCTTAGCAGATGACATGGTATTGGTGAACTAAACCAAGATGGAAGGACAGGGGTTAACTATGATCATTGCTTCTCTTTAAAGGACTAAGAGATCCTTTAACACTGATAATATGTAAGACTAATTTAGGAAGTACAGAGATAATATTTTAAAATAAGAATTTTTTAAAAAACTGTAATGTGTATTAGAAATAAAATAACTGAACAAGATTACGATAATAAAAAGTTAAAAAAAGAAATTAACTGGTGCAGAATACATATCTTTACAACTGAGTTCATTTTAATGAGGTAAATAATAGCAATGATAGGAAAGATGAAACAATGACAAAAATGGCACTAAACAACCAATGACTAGGAAACACTACTTTGGTCCATTTTCAACTTTATGTTAGGACTTCCTAAAAATAAACTACTGAGTAGGCCAGCCAGTGGCACAGTTGTTAAGGTGGCTGAATCCCACATAGCCAACTGTGAGGTTTGAGTCCTGGAGCTGGTGTCTTGAGAAATACTCTGGACACATATGTGTGTGTGCCCAAAATCCTAAAAGGATGGAGAAGTGGGGTGAAGGATTGTGGTGTGACCATTCCCTACAGGGGTGGCATGAAGTGTAAAATACCTGTCTTAATTCAGACTGTTATAATAGATTACCATAGACTTGGTGACTTAATCAACATACACTTATTTATTATGTGTCTGAAGTCTAAAAAATGCAAGATCATTGTACCAGAAGATCCAAGGTCTAGTGAGATGTCTTATGACGAGTGGTTGTTATGCTATGAATGTTTGTGCCCCTCACAAAATTCATATGTGTTCTTATTAGGCGATGAGTTCTTTGAGAGGTAGAATTCTCATGAATAGGATTAGTGCCTTATAAAAGATGCCCCAGAGAGCTGTCATGCACCTTGTACCATGCAAGGACCCAGAGAGAAAATTGATGCCTATGAGGAAGCATCTTAGCAGTGCATGCCATTGTGGCTAAGTGAATCTGAGGTTCTTTAATGTGATTATATTTAAAAGATTTTAAAGACTTCATTTCTAGGACTGAAGCGAACACTGATAATCCATAGTATGATCTGGCAACAGAGCTACACAAAATATCACCATCAAATAATCTTAACTGACAACTCACATAAGAAGCAGAATATAGATGAATGCATATATGGTATTTGTGAAAGTTTTTGTCAAAGCAAGAAGTATAATGAGGCTGCTCCTAATCTTGCTGGGCAAAGTGGAGAGAAAAGAATAACCTCAAGGATCCAAAGTCCAATTCAAGCACTGTATAGACAAACTGAAAGGTTTTGTTTGTTTGTTTGTTTGTTTTATCTTTTTTATTTTTGGAGATGTTTTTTTGCTATAGGGCACGTGCGCTCACCAGACAGAGAGACATAGAGACAGAAAGCGAGAAATCACCCCCCAGGGGGGATGGTCACGCCGCAATCCCTTCTCCTCCATTCTCCTCTTGGGATCTTGGGCACGCATGCACACGCGCCTGGCGTGAGTTTTAAGCTACCAGGTCCGGGACGCGAACCGCAGTCGACTACGTGGGAGTCCAGCGACATAGCCATTATGCTAACTGCTGGTTCCCGAAAAACTGAAAGTTTTTGTAGTGTCCTAACAGAGATCGTTATCTACTATAGCCACAGGCTAAAACTAGTAATATCAAATCTATATTCTTATCCCATGAGTGACTGAATTACAACACAAGTCGAATTCATAAACTCACAAGGTGTCTACTCTTAAAGTGAGAGCACTGATTAGGAAGGATGATATTTTGAAAGTTAGAACATGGAAGTGTAGGAAGACACTAGTGATGCTGGGTATGTAATTTTTAAATTTTTTTAAAATTTATTTTATATTCATTCACTGAGTATCATCACAGAATACAAAATGTGATTTTTCCATCCAGAATACCTTGCATAGTGGCATACTGGCTTAATCATACATGTTATCACTGGCAAATAATTTTCCATTTCTTGTTTTATATGTGTGTATATATATATACATATATACATATGCATTTCCTACTCTCCTCCCGCACTGTCTCTGGTGTCTACAGTTGCTTTCATTCCTTTTTATTTTCCCAACATTTTACTGATTCTCAAAATATCTTAATCTTATTTTCAATAGCAAATTCAACTGATATATTCATGTCTGTGAATACATGTCTGACTTTATGTGTGAGCTCTGAGTAAAATGAATATACAATAAAGTAGCACCTAGCTGATGCTATATAGCTTACTGCAGTCATTAAATATGTATTTTTAAATATATTGCTTAATTTCAAGAAAGCAGTTTTAGCTTTAATAAATCAAAATTTTTAAAAATGCTAAAAAAGCTTTGCTTAAAACTTAAAGCCAGGAAACAGGTTAGGATTCTGTTCAAATAGTAGGTACATGAACTTATTGGCAGCTCAAGACAAGTCAAAAATCCTTAAATCTGGAAAACAAAGCATAGAAGAAAATCAGTCATGTTTTAGTCAAAAGTCATAAGATTTTATTTCATCAGTTCAGTTTCACGTACTATCTTGTGTTGTGGTCCAATCTTCCTGTTTAAATTCTGGAAGATAACATTCAAATCCAGACTTGTCCCTATCATTAAGTTGGCCATTTTTAAAATTATTATTGAATTCTTATTTCTGTGTGTCTGTATTTAGTTTTTCTGGTATAGCACTCCCTTCGAAACTTCTTGGAGAGCTGGTCTGGTGTTGCTAAATTCGTTCAGGTTTTGTTTTTCTGAGATTGTGTTATGTTTTATTTTCCTTTTCCATTTTTCTATAGAGTCACCTGTGTTCCTTTGACCTATGGATGTGTAGATCTTGCTCCTAAAGAATTTATGACTCCTTATTATGAGACTTAATTAATTAGACAAAAGCCAGAGACCAATTGTCACAGCCCAGAGCACCTAGATAAGGTAGAAGTTTATTTTTTTTTTCACAGAAATCTGAAAGAGGCAAGACTTCTTGACATTGTGAGTAAATTTCAAGATGGCAGCCTCTGAGTGTTCAAAATTAACTGAGATAACACCTTCCAAATTAACAGCCTCTGAACTAACAAGTTACCTAACCAGTCACTATTATGTAGAGTCTTATAATTATGAGACTATTTTAAGGTATAGCATAATCTATAGGACATGTGACCCCCACCAGGAGAGAAATGCCTGCTCATACCCCTCCTGAGAACCAACCTGAACAAAGTCCCTCCTAAACAAGATAAAATCCTTCTTTCTCAGATAATCTTTGGCAACACATTTGGAACCCACTCCCTGCTTGAGAGCTCTGTTCTTCCTTCCTTCTTTTAATAAACTTACTACTTTATTATCCATTCCTTGTGTCTGCATCTGTAATTCTTCATGAGTGTAAGACAAAAAATTAGGTTCACTGCTATTCCTGCATTGGATATTGGGCCCATGTACCTCAGGTTCCCATGTTATCTTCATCGCCATGAAAGCATGTTCTCTACCTCTGATGGAGAGAATGAACCCTTTACTGCCTAAAGAATTGGACATGACTAATCCTGTTGTTATCTTGCAAGAAAATGTTGATTCTCCTCAGGACCCATCCCCATCACTACTCTGCTTCTACACCTATAATAAATTCAAGTCCAAACAAGGCCCTAAAGGTGAGGTACAAAACGTGATTCACGAGGTATGCTGAACTCTTAAAGAACTACTTGAGGTTAGGGAAGATTGAACCACAACAGAAGACAGATTAAGTACATGAGTCTGAATTCATGAAAATAGCATTTTAGCTTTTGACTAAATATTTATGGTTTTCTTCTAGGCTTTGTTTTCTGATTTTAAGGATTTTTGTCCTGTCTTGAGGTGATAGGTTTATGTACCTACTATTTGAACAGAATCCTAACCTGTTTCCTGGCTTTAAGTTTTAAGCAAAGCTTTTTTAGCATTTCTTTAATTTATTAAAGTTAAAGCTGCTTTTCTTCAAATTACCAGCTGAACTTGCTATTGAAAGTAGTTAGATTATTTAAGAAATTGTGTGATCAATAAAATGTGAGGAGAAAAGGAATGGAAAACAACTGTAGACACCAGAGATAGTGTGGGAAGAGGGTGGGAAAGGGCAGAGGTTCAGAAATAGGGGTTAAGAACAGTTTCATACATACATATATATATGAAACTAGAAATGGAGAATTATTGATGATAACATGTATGATTAAGCCCCTATGCAGTATATTCTGGATGGGAAATCACATTTTGTATGCTGTGACAATGCTTAGGGAATTAATGTAAACTGATTAATTTAAAAAAAGTTTCAATAAAAAAAGCTCATGGAAATACATGTAATGGGAAAACTATGAACTTCAAAAAGTTTTTGTACCAAAATAAATTCATACTTTAATTGATTTATTTATATGTGTGTGTGTGTGTGTGTGTGTTAAAAATATGGGATAATGATAGGATCATAAAGATAAATCAGACTGAAATCTATGATAAATAGTCACAAGTATTTTAATATTGAACTCATGGAATTAGAAAGGGCTCTAACAGTTTGGTTAGTTGGTTGGTTGGTTGGTTGGTTGAAACATGGCAGAGGGTAAGAAAGTTAAAAATGCTGGACCACACTTGTTCTGTTATAGACAAAATGATTCAAAGGCTTAGAAGATGGTAATGTTAGAGTAAATTTGTCATTTGAGAGCTAATCAACCACCATGGGAGGGTATAAAATATATACCTTGGGACCAGAGGTTAGTGTAATGGCTATGTCACTGGACTCCCACATAGTTGACCACGGTTCGTGTCCCGGACCCGGTGGCTTAAACTCACACCACGCGCGTGTGTGTGTGTGCCCAAGATCCCGAGAGGAAAATGGGGGAGAAGAGATTGCAGCATGGCCATCCCCCCTGGGGGGTGATTTCTCAATTTCTATCTCTCTGTCTCTCTCAGTCTGGCGAGCGCATGTGCCCTATAGCAAAAACCTCTAAAGATAAAAACTTAAAAAACTTTAAAAAAGAAAAAAATAACTTTCAAAAAAGAAATATATACACCTTTCCCCATAATTTTTTTGAAGAGGTTTTTGCTACAGGGCATGTGCACTCGCCAGACAGACAGAGAGAGACAGAGAGAGAGAAAGCGAGAAATCACCCCGAGGGGGGACGGCAATGCCACAATCCCTTCACCTCCATTTTCCTCTCAGGATCTTGGGCACACACGCACACACGCCTGGCGTGAGTTTTATGTCACCGGGTCCAGGACGCGAACCGCGGTCGACAACATGGGAGTCCAACAACATAGCCATTATGCTAACTGCTGGTCCCTCCCCATAAGTTTTTGAAAATAAATGTATGAGAGGATCCTCAACATCTTCTCAGAACTTACCATCACTCTTTTCTGTAAGGTCAAACCAAGTTTTTGAAAATAAATGTATGAGAGGATCCTCAACATCTTCTCAGAACTTACCATCACTCTTTTCTGTAAGGTCAAACCTTACAGTGAGAACTATGATCACTGAACTGCGAAACCTAAATGCAATGGGAGTAATTACATCCCAGCGTGTCAAGAACCAAGTGACAGCACTGAACTGCCAAAGGAAATGAGGACATGATTACTGTAATTAATGAAAGAGTTAAAGTAACAATCAAAAGTAACTCTCACAGACTTACGGCTTTCCCTAGATGATCATGCTGTTCCTAGAAGTAAAATATATAGGAAGTTTACTAAATTCTCGCTTGGTCTTTAACAGAAACGGTCTAGGTCAAGTGAACAAAATTCTAACTTGAAATATACAGAAAGTCCCAGCTTTTTACCAATTCCCAGACTTGAGCAGTTTTCAGGCACAGACCTCTTGAATGAAGTGGAGGGCCTATCCCCTCTAGGAAGGATCCTAATGTACTGCTGAAAATAAATGCTTTTAATCTATCTCTCAATTTCCCCAAAAGAACTTATAGCTTTTTACAAGGGTAATTGTGCAAAGAAATTAATCAGACCTTTCAGAAATTACTGGACACTGGCCCTGAACTGACAATGATTTCAGGAGACCCAAAGTACCACTGTGACCCTCCAATCAGAGTAAGGGCTTAATGATGTCAGGCAATTAACAGAGTTTTGCTTGGGTCTGTCTCACACTGCATTCAGTGGGTCCCTGAACTTGTTATTTCTCCATTTCTAGAATGTATAATTGAAATAGATATACTTAGCAGCTTATAGAATCCCTACACTGGTTCCTTAATCTGTAGAGTGAGGACTATTATGCTGATAAGAGTCAAACTGAAACTACTAGAACTATTTCTACATAGGAGAATACTTATTCAAAAGCAATACTGCACCATTGGAGGAGATGCAGAGATTAGTGCCACAATCCTGGACTTAGAAAATGTGAGGGTGGTGATTCTTACTCTATCATTTCACCCTTCAACATTTGTATTTGGTCTGTGAAGAAGACAGATAAATTTCAGACAGTGCCAGTGGATTATCAAAAGTTTAACCAAAGGACAAGCAGGTGACATGGTGGTTAATGCAGTGGACTCCCACATGGGTGACTGTGGTTCGAGTCCTGGATCATGGGAGCTTGCTTTCTCACTTTTCTTCTCTCTCTGTCTTTCTCTGGTGAGTGCATGTGTTACATACCAAATTAAACTAATAATAATAATAATAATAACAATAATAAATAAAAGTAAATAAATAATTCCTTAAAAAAGTTTAGGGCCAGCAAATGGCTTAGTAATTATATCACTGAACTCCCACATTGTCGACCATAGTTCAAGTCCCAGTCCACTGGACACATGTGTGTGTGCCCCAAATTCCGGGATAATAATGGAGGAGAAAGGACTGCAGCATAGCTATACTCCCTGGGGGATGATTTCTTACTTTCCCTTTCACTGTCCCTGTCTGTCTCTCTGTCTCCTCGGTGAGCACACATACTTTAAGGCAAAAGCCTTTAAAAAAAAAAAAAAGACATTTATGTGCCAGAGGGTGAGAAATAAATCAGACTTAAAAATCAATTTCCTTCTACCTAAAGCAAATTTCTAAGTGTTTAGTGGTGTGCAGTATGTAAATATATTCCTTCTGTCAAAGAAAGTAGTTACATCTGGCCCCTTTTACAACCAAATTGATGCACAATGCTAAGTGGGCCTCTGTGGATATTGAAGGCAACCTATTTCTCTTTTGGATGTGTTCCTATGGTCAATTTACCAAATGACCCCCAAGAGCAGCTAGTTTTGAGTAGGGTCCAGAGAGAAGGCACTTCAGCAGGTCTAAAATGCTGTGCAAACTGCTTTTCCACATGGGTCATATGATCTGGCATATCCAATAATGCTTGCAATGTCAGTGGTAGAAAGGGATACTTTTTAGAATTTTGACAAGTCCATGCATGTAAATCAAAGTACCAGCCTTTAGGATTTTGAGGAAAAGCCTTACCATCCTCGGTGAGTAACTACTCTCCTTTTAAGATGTAATGCTTGGCCTGCTTCTAGGTCTTAATACAGACTGAATGCTTAACCATGGAAGCAAAATTAGCTCATGGCCTAAGTTGCTCATCATGAACTAGGTGTTATATGACCCTCCAAACTATAAAGTTAAGCATGAACAACAGCACTCTTATCATCAAACAGAAGTGGTATATTACATGATCAGGACTGAGGAGACCCTGAAGACAAAAGCAACAAGTAAGTTACACAAAGAAATGACCCATATATTGGCCCAGCTTCCATGGCACAGGTAGTACAGCACCACTATACCGTGCTGGAACTACATGGAAGACTGATGTTTGAGTTTCAGGTTTACCTAAAGCACACCAGGCATATGTACATATGTGTGTGTCCATAATCCTGGCTGGTTAAATGACTGAGGAAAGTGCAGCATAGAAAGACCTTGTTGAGGGTGCCTGTTTCACTTTCTTTCTCTATCTCTTTCATGAAAAAAATAAAATGAAACTATTTTTTTTAATTTGTTTGTTTGTTTTTAACAAAGTGGTCTAAATGTCCATAGTCCTCACTCCTCTTACATCTCTTTCACTCTCCTAGCCTATACCTATGGTTACATGAGCAGTTCTCTATGATCAGTTGAAAGCAGAAAAATTAGGGCATGGTTTCTCACTACATATGGGAATGACCCAAAAGTAGACCGCTGCAACATCACAGCCTCTTTCTAGGAAATCCCCAAGAGACAGTGGTAAAGAGAAATCCTTCTAGTTGGCAGATCTTCAGGTAGTGTATCTAGTTGTTTACTATGCTCATAAGGGGAAGTGACCAGACATGTAATTATATACCAGTTCATAGACTATGGCCAATGATTTGGCTGATGGTGAAAGAACCTGACTGGAAAATTGGTGAGAAGAAAATTTGAGGAAGAGATATCTTGATACTCCCTTTGGTATAGGCAAAACAATGAAGATATTTATTTCCCATGATACCAAAGATTGACTTTAGGTCAAGAGATGTTAATAATCAAGTATGACTATTCTGTAGCTACTATAAGTCAGCCTCTTTAACCAGACATTCATATAATTACAAAGTGAGCTTATGAAGAAAGTGACAATTATGGCAGAAGTGTAGGTTATACATGAATTGAGCAACATCAGCATCCTCTTACCGAGGCTAACGTGGTTTGGACTGCTGCTGAGTGCCCAATATGCTAGAAGCAGAGCTGAGTGCTTAGTCCTTGACATGACATAACACGTGGTGATCAGTCAGCTGTCTGGTAACAAGTAAATTACATCAGACCACATCCATGCTGGATAGAGTAGCATCTTGTTCATAACGAAATAGACACTTAATCAAGATATGGAGTTTCCTGTCTTGCATGTAATGCTTTTACCAAAACTACCAATAAAGGATATGCAGAATGCCTTATCTATCAATGATGGTTTTTCCACAACATTGCTTCTGTTCAGGGAATTTGTGTCATAGTCAAAGAAGTATGGCAATGGTCAGTCAAAGTTCATAGAATTTACTGATCTTACCATGTTCATCACCATCCTAAAGCAGCTAATACAAAGATCAATGGAATGACCTTTTGAAGACTCAATTGTTACCAGCTAGGTGACAACATCTTGCAGGGCTGAGGTAACAGATCTCTTAGGGCATCTCTTATTAGTGTTGCTAAATTATTATTAATATATCCTGTAATAAAGGTCAATGGACAACTATAAAAACCCCACATAGGCAAGAATACTAATGACCTAGACTTTCCAGAAATAAATATATTGTTCATCACACTGGGTAAAGAACCATGACCAGATGAATTACTTGCTAAATATGTAGGGAATACACTATAGGCTATAGGAGGGGATAGTTATAAGTGCTAAGACTGCATGACCAGTTGCAAAATCACGGACTGAGACTAGTGTGTCCTCTTTATTTTGTTATGTATATGCACATGTTTGTGCTCTTTTTTTCTCATAGTCTTTTCATGTAACATAACATACACCAACACTACTTAAGAATTGTTAATTTTAAATCACAGTGTTTAAATGACATCATATCAAAGATAAGCATAAACATCTCTCAAGGATTTTATCTCCTTTTATCAGGAAATAGTAAGTCAATTTTCAGTTGGACACAAAATTATTGGATCACATTAGGAAGAATCATGACCTAGCTATTGTCTTTATTTGAAGATTAAATATGGTTAGGGAGATGCATATGGGTGCCAAGTTGATATGAGTGAACTCATGATGGTTACTTTTTTTTTTTTTTGGAGAGGTTTTTGCTATATGGCACGTGCGCTCGCCAGACAGACAAAGAGAGACGGAAAGTGAGAAATCACCCCCAGGGGGGATGGTCACACCACAATCCCTTCACCTCCATTCTCCTCTCAGGATCTTGGGCACTCACGCACACACGCCCGGCATGAGTTTTAAGCCACTGGGTCCGGGACGTAAACCGTAGTCGATTACGTGGGAGTCCAGTGACACAGCCATTACACTAACTGCTGGTTCCCGTGATGGTTACTTTTATGAGTTAAGTTGACTGGGCTATGGGATGCATTATTCTAGGTGTTTCTGAGAAGATGTTTTTGAATGATAATAACATAAAAATTGGTACTAAGCATATTGTGATCCCTAATGTGAGAGGACCTAATACAATCAGTAGAAGACCTGAATAGAACAAAAGTACCGAGTTTCCCCTAAGTAAGAGAGGATTCTTCATACCTGGCTGAGTTTGTACTGGGTATCAACTTTCCTGTTTTCAGACTCAAACCAAACTATCTAAAAAAGAAAGAGAGATAGAAAAAAAATCCAAATTAGAAAGGGAAAAGTAAAATTGCCCCTGTTTGCAGTAACATGATTTTATATATAGAAAATCTCTGAAAACTCTACCACAAAACTGTTATAAATATATAAAGCAACTATTGATAGATGTGAAGGGAGAAATTGACAGTAATATAATAATAGTAGGAGATTTCAATATTCCACTTCTAATAATGGGTAGGACATCCAAACAGAAAAATCAATTAAAAATATGACTTTAAATGACACTATTAACAAGTGAAGCTAACAGTTATATACAGAATTTTCCATCCATGAGTACTAGAATTCACATTATTTTCCAGGATAGATCATATGTTAGCTGACAAAACAGGTATTAACAAATTTAAGAAGGTCTAACAAATTTAAAATGATCTAAATTATTTCATGTTTCTTTGCCAATCACAATGGAATGAAACGAAAAATAATTAAGAAATTAATTAAGAAAATGTAAAAAAGATCACAGGCACCTGGAAAATAAACAACACTTTATTGAACAAACACTGGGTCAAATTAAAAAATTAAAAGGGAACTTAAGGGGCTAACAGATGGTGTGGTAGTTAAGGTACTGGATTTCCACATGGTTGAATTCAGTTCAAGTCCTGGACCCAGTGGCTTGAAAATCACACTGAGCAGTCATACACGCATGTCAAAAATCCCAAGAAGAGAATGGCAGAAAAGAGAGGGTTGTGTGGCCATCCCCTCTGGGGGTTGATTTCTGTTTTTCCTTCTCTCTGTCTCTCTTTGGTTGAGTGCATATGCCCTATAGCAAAAACCTAAAAACAAGGTGGGGGATTTAAAACATATCTTGAGACCAATGAACATGAAAACACAAAATACCAAATCTTTTGGGAAGCAGAAAAAGCAGCAGAAAGTAAAAAGGAAGCTTATAGTAATAGACATATACATTACAAAAGAAGAGGATCTTAAACTGCACACATATTGTACAACTGCACATAGTATTTTTATCCTATCTTTATTTTACAAGCTTTTTCTATTTTAATTATTTGCTATTTATTTTATTTTAATTTATTTTATTCAAATCATCACATATGTCCTTTAGCTTGTAAAGTGAATGTTCCAATATGAATACATTTCTCAGTAGTCCAGATGGGGATACTATACATGTTAGTAAGACACAAACAGGCACATTAGCCTAGACTTACACTGGGTTAAGATTATCAATATAACTGTCTTCTCCCTCCAAATCTTGTCCCACTGGAAGGATCATAATGAACAAAACAACATGAGATTATTATTTTTCCTTTTCCACTTATTTATTTTTATATTTTTCCACAAACATTTACTTTACATATCAAACAAATTTACTCATATACCATAGTTCTTGACAGTTAATAAACAACTTTCAAAATTTCAGAAAACTGAATTTTAAAGATAATGTTCAAAATATTTCTTATAATTTGGTATAATTTTGTTTGTGACTCTATAACAACAGAAACAATATGGCTCTAAATATTTTTGAGAAAATATTTACATGTCAATTGCTCAAATTGTTGAAGAGCAAATGGCTAACACACAAGTCACACATAAAACTTCTCAATCCAGCCCTGACTACCAAGTGTTCTGTGATATAACGTCTGCTAGCAAAGATCAGTCTCTTTTTCTTCCTTCAAAGTCTTTCTCAAGATAATCCTCTGGTGTGGTTGCTCTTTTCCAGTCTCTACTGATTACAATGCTAGACTGGAAAAGTCCATGTTATTTTATATTATAATTATTTAATACATTGTTTTCTAATCCTCTCTGCCAGGCAGAACTATTTCTTTTTCCAGGTTATCTTTCTAAGAGCTTCTGTTGGCTTACTTGAGATACACCTTAGTTCCATAGTATTCTGATTAATCTTCATGTATGACATTCCCTGTCCAAAAAAGAGTATTTCCAATTTCTGATTCAATGCAACAAGCATTATTGAACATATCCAAATAAGCTTTCTGCCACAAAATAAGAATACTCCCAAATATTTCCAATTCAAGAGGGGTCAGGAAGGAAGAAAAAATTATGTTTTCATTTAAAGAAACAAATGAGAAAAACATTTTAACGAATTGCTTAACCCATCAACAACTCAAAAGAAAGTATAATGTTTAAATTGCAAAAACAAAGCATAATAATAAAAAAAGAAAAGAAATCAGTAGTGTTTTACTCAAAAGTCATAAAATTCTATTTCATGATTTCAGTCTTATGTTCAATACTCTTCTATTGAATATGCAGTGTTACTGTGGTCCAATCTTTCCATTTATATCTTGGAAGTTAACATTCAGCATTATTATTGATATTTATTGTCCCTAGCATTAAATTGGTCAGTTTCTTGGTTGCCTTTTGTTCTCTTATTTCTGTATGTGTCCTTAGATTTCCTGGTAGAGCACTCATTTCAGAATTTCTTGAAGAGAGGATCTGCTATTGGGAAATTCTTTCAGGTCTTGTTTATTTGAGAATATTTTTATCCTTTCTTTCCATATGAAAGATAATCTTGCCAGGTATAGAATTCTTGATTGAAACTGTTTTACCCTTAACATTTTGAATATATTTTCCCATTCTTTCCTTGCTCACATTGTTTCTGATGAGAGGTCTGAGGTTAACCTGATTGAATAACTTTTATAAGTAACCTGATATTTCTTTCTTGGCAATTTTAGTATCTTGTCTTTGTTTGTAGATTTGGCCAGACTGGCTATCATGTGCCTTGGAGAAGATCTTCTTGGGTTGATTCTATTAAGAATCCTTTGTATTTCTTGGATCCAGATATTTGAATGCCTCTCTAGATTTGGAAAGTTTTCTTCCAAGATTTCATGGAATAGATTATCAATGCCCTTATTAGTTTCCTCACCTTCTGGGAAACTGATTATCTGGATGTTTGGGCACTTAATGCTGTCTAGTATTTCTTGCATAGTATTCTCATTTTGGGGGGTTATTTTCAGTTTTTTTGTTTGTTTTTTCTAGATCAGAGGTTTTGCCTTCAACATCTGAGATTCGATTTTCTGCATGGACTAATCTGCTTTTAGTACTTTCAAGGGAAGTTTTGATTTCCTGAATGGCTGCCTTCACCTCTAATAGTTCCATTTGATTCTTTCTTATGGTGTATATTTCCTCTTTCAGATCATGGAAGAGCTTCAACACCTCCTGGAACTCATTGTCTCTTTTCTCCTGCATCTTCTGGAGTTCATTATCTCTTCGCTATTGCATCTCATTTAGTTTTGTCACTGTGAATATTCTGAATTCTCTTTCAGACATTTCCATGAGTTCTACTGTCCTGTCTGTGGATGATGAGAGATTGCTCTTTTCCATAAGGGGAGAGATATTTTCTTGATTTCTCATGTTTCTTGTGCCTCTGCCGTTGTTTCTGGTCATTCCTTGACAAAATCTCTCCTCCACTGTGCTTTGTAATGTGGTATCCACAGAGAGATTAGGAGTTCAGATTTATAAAAAGAAATTTCTTCATTAAAGCTGGAGGCTCAATAAATGGTGAGGATTTCAGTGACTCTAAAAGTATTCAGATGCTTGGCTACTGTACACCTAGGCCGATCTAGACATTCAGTGTGTGGATAGTGAAGCTTAGAGTTGGAAAGTAAGGTTAAAAAAATCTGGATATTTTGAGAGTCTAGGAGATGGAGTTTAGAGCATACCTTCCCTGAACATGCCAGGACACACTTCAGCTTTAAAAAAAAAGGAGATTAAATCAAGCACAAGAGAAAAATGATGCAATCAGATAATGTGGTAAACATCAGACAAGGAATGTGATAACATCAGATGTATGTGGCTGCTGCCTGCCTAACATGGTATATTGCTTCATAGTAAACTTTATTTTTATAGTCAGTGTAAATTCTAAACTAAAAGAAAAAAAGTATAGTATAATAAACACATAAACTAGTACCATAATCATTTTCAACAAATATTACATACTTTGCAGAGTTGTATGTCATATTTTTCTATGACTGGAAGCAGAGTAGATTTGTGTAGACCAGCATCATCACAAATGTGTGAGTAATTCATTGCTCTCTGATGTTATGATGGCTACAATGTTATTAGGTGATAGGAATTCTTAACTCCATTATGAGACCACCATTATATGTATAGTCCATCTTTGACAAAGCATCATTATATAGTGCATAATTGTATCTGATAGTACATTAATATGAAAGATATGAAAGAAACACATGCAGCTCAATAGCAAACAACAAAATGATTTCAAAATCAGCCAAAGACCTAAAGAGATTCCTATAAAGAAGACGTAGATATCACCAATGGGTTTATGAAAGGTACTCAACTTCACTAATCATGAGAAAAATGTGCATCCAAACCACAATGAGAGATTATCTCTAACTTGTTAGAATTGATTTTATCAAAAAGACAAAAAATAACGAATGTTAGAGAACAAGTAAAGAAAAGGAAATCCTCACACACTGTTGGCAAGAATGAAAACTAATACAGCCATTATGAAAAAGAGTATGGAGTTTTCTCAAAAAATTTAAAATAGGACTTCTTTATAATCCAGCAATCCCACATGTGCATATATATCCTAAGGAAATTACATCACTTTCTTGGAGAGATATCTGCACTTCCATGTTCATTACAGCACTACTCCCAATAGCCAACATGTAGAAAAACGTACATATTCATCTGGATTAATATTTCTTGAAAAGTGGTATATATGTTCAATGGGATGGTATCAGCCTGAAAAAGGAAAAAATTCTGTATTATGTGACAACATGAATGGAAGATACTATGTTAAGTGAAACAAACCAGTCACAGAAGGACAGGTCTCGCATGACTCCATTTACATGTGGTATCTAAAATTGTCAAACTTATAGTGTTGTAGAGTGCCACTGAATGAATGACCACCAAAGCCAGAATAAGATTAAAGGGTGTCTTTATTAGCTGACCAGCAACCACAGCTTGAGACTCAGGGGCCAAGAGTCAGAACTGCAGCCCTGACTGAAGTTTGAGTAGTCTTTTTATAGGGGGTCCAGTTACGAGGGGTTTCTATGTAAGCAGTTACAGAAGCTGAATCAAACAGGTTAATTATTTCTGAGGGGAGTGGGGTTTCCATGCAAGCAGTTACATTGCTAAACAAAAGGGTTTTGGGCTAGTTAGCAAAGACAGTAGCAGGTATAGGATGTCATCCAGGATGTGGTTTTCTATATGGCTAGCAGAAGCTATTTTCTAATGGGAAGAGCAAGCAGGTTTACAGAAGCAGACAGCTATGTTAGAGTAAAGGAACAAAATGGATAAATAGTTGTTCATATGCAAGATCTAATATGTGGCCTTCCACAATAGAAGCAAAGAATAGAATCATAGCTGCTGTGAGCTGGGGGAGGGGAAATGGAAAGCTACAAAATTAATGGGTATAAAATTTCATTTATGCAAGATGAGTAAAATTTGATGTACAACATTGTGCCTACAGATAACAATACTGTATTGTACACATAAAAATTTGTTGAGGAAATATGTCATGTTAAGGGTTTATACTACAATGTTTTTCTTTTAAAAAGTGCCTTTAAATGTACATTAGGCTGGCTGGTAGTGTGGTGGTTAAGGCAGCTGGAACTCACATGACTACCTGCATGGTTTGAGTTTTGGACACTGTAGCTTGAAAAGCCTGCCAGAAATGTGTGTGTGTGCATGCCCCAAATTCCAAAAGGCGAAATAAAAGAGAAAGGATTGTAGTGTGGCCATCCATCTTGGGGTGTGGGGGGTACTTTCTTACTTTCTCCATCTCTCCATTTCTCTCTCTCTCTCTCTCTTTCCTTCTCTGTCTCTCTCTGATGAGCACATGTGCCCTCTAGCAATTTTTTTAAAAAGTGTGTTGCATTGACAAATGTATGTTGCTATGTAACCACTACTAAAATCAAAATTCAAAATATTACCTTGATTTCTAATAGTTCTCATTTCTGTTGCAACGAATTTCCCTTGATTTCTAGTCCCTGATAATCATTGATCTGATTTCAGTCTCCATAATTAACTTTTTTTTGCAGAATGAACATAAATGTAATCATAAAGTTAGTTCATAGCATTTTGTAACTGACTTATTTTACTTAACATAATTTTTTGACATTTATCCTAGCTGTTTTTAGGTAATACCCATAATATATATGTACCACAGTTTGCTTACTTACATGCCAGTTGTTCCACAACTCGGTTATTTATTTAATTTAATTTTATTTTTTTGAGAGGTTATTGTCATAGGGCGCGTGCGCTCGCCAGACAGACAGAGAGAGACAGAGAGATAAAAAGCGAGAAATCATCCCCTAGGGGGGATGGCCATGCTGCAATCCCTTCTCCTCTGTACTCCTCTCGGGATCTTGGGCACACATGCACACGCACCCGGCGTGAGTTTTAAGCCACTGGGTCAAGGACGTGAACCACGGTTGACTATGTGGGAGTTCAGTGACATAACCATTACGCTAACTGCTGGTCCCACCTTGGTTATTTCTTATCATACAAAATTTTATGCTTAAAACTACAGTCTTTTCAGTCTATATGTTTCCTCATGATTAGCATATTAACACTGATGGTATTAATTATTTTAACATTTACAATACCAACTTCACAAACTCCATGATCAATCCAGATCTATCATGGTAGCTTACACAGGCACTTCAACTCATGTTCAAAATTAAATTCATCTTCTGCTCCTTAACAATTAGCTAGCTATCCTTCTCTAACTCTTATGCCAGTGAAAATTATCTGTCACCTACCTAGTAAGTCAACACAGAATTCTGAGCATTATCAAAGGTTCCTCGTGTTGAATGATGAAATCTTATTGAATGTATCTCCTTCACATTTGATAAAGTCTACAGATTCAGCCACCGTAATTTTTTTTAAGCATGGTATTTCTGGTGAGCACACACAACCTATAGCAAAAAACAACAAAACAAAACAAGAAAAAAGAAAAAAATTAAACCCATAATAAAGAAGAAGAACAGATAATTAAGGCTGAAGTGAAAATACATTTTAAAAAGAATAGCAAAATAGAGAATACCAACAAAACTAAAGAGTTATTATCTAAAGTGAATAACAAAGTTGACAATTTATTAGTATGACTAACCAAGGAAAAAAGAGAAAATTCAAATTACTTAAACCAAGAATAAAGGAGGGTACATTAACACTATGGTTACAGAAGTAAAAAGTATTGAAAAGGAATACTATGAACAATTTTATACTTATAAATTCAGTTACCTAGATAAAATGGACAAATCCCTAAGAAAATATAATCCACTGAATTACTCAAATAGAGATAGAAAATCAGAATTACATCAACTGAAAAGATTGAGTTCTACTTACTTACTCTGTAAGGACAGTATTATTCTGATACCAGATCTGTACAACTGGATGAACCTGATGTGGGGCATCTAAAAAAACCCACATATACCAGCATGAAAGATAATTAGGTACTAAAAGGTTTTTCTCTAAAATAAGGAATAAAATAATAATGTACACTTTCAAAACATCTATTCAACATTGTACTGAAGCTCTAGCTATGTGAATTAAGAAACGAAATAAGGTGAATATGAGGTGCAAGGAGAGGAATCATCTGACAGTAAAATGTGAAAAAAAAACTAAAGGTAATTAATAATTTAAAATAAATAAATAAAAGACATCCAAATTGGGAAGGAAAAAGTAGAATTATTTATATTTGCAGATGACATAATGATAGAGAAATTATATATATATGTGTGTGTGTGTATAGATATATACATATACATATATATATATAACAATTATATATAACATATATATGTGTGTGTGTATATATATATATATATAAAATAATTCATTACAAAAACTACTAGAATTAATAAATGAACTCAGCAATGTTGTAGGATACAAGATCAGTGCACAAAAATCAAGTATATCCATATACATTAGTAGCGAAAATTTAGGAAACAATATTAAGAAAGCAATTCCATTTATGGTAGACTCAAATACATTATATATTTAGAGAAAAATTATTCACTTAAATGCAAGACTTGTACATTAAAAGTGACAAGATATTATTGAAATAAAGTGAAGAAGCCATGTTTCTAGTTTGGGAAATTTAAGATGGAAATATTTCCCAAATTGCAGTTCTTGTAAAATTCTAATTGACATTTTTACTAAAAATTGGCAACATGGTCTCTAAGTTCTATATGTAAATACAAAGAACCCAGAATAGCCACAGGCATATCAGAGAAAATCTTGAAAAAAGACAACAAAATTAAACCATTCATACCTTCTAATTCCAAACCTTACCACAAAGCTATAATGGTCAATACAATGTGGTACTGGCATAAGGAAAGCCATACAGATCAATGGAATAGAATTGAGAGTCTAGAAGTAAACCCATATATTTATGGCCAATTGATTTTCAAGAAGGGTTGCAAAACTATTCAATGGAGGGACCAGCAGTTAGCGTAATGGCTATGTTGCTGAATTCCCATGTAGTCGACCGTGGTTCAAGTCCCGGACCGGTGGCTTAAACTCATGCCAGGCGCACGAGCATATGTATCCAAGATCCCAAGAGGAGAATGGAGGAGAAGGGATTGCAGCGTGGCCAACCACCCTGGGGGGTGATTTCTCGCTTTCTATCTCTCTGTCTTTCTGGCGAGCGCACCCTATAGCAAAAACCTCTCCAAAAAAAAAGAAATATATATATATA
>NW_006209397.1:942646-945996 GCF_000334495.1 Tupaia belangeri chinensis
CTGGTATGCCTATAAAATGTGGTAGCCACTTTGGGACACTGCTCAACAATTCCTCTAAGTATTAAACATAGACGCACCATACGGTTCAGGAATTTCACTCCAAGAAAAAATTTTTAAAATATGTTCATATACAATAATATATGAATGTTCACAGCAGCACTACTAATAGAGGCAATAAGTGGAAACAGTCTAAATACCTAACAAATGATGACTGAATAACCAAATATAGTACACCTTTTTAGTGGAATGTTATTGTGCCACAAAAATGAATAAAGTACTGATACATGTTATAACATGTATAAACTTCAAAAACATTATTTCAAGTGAAAGAAACTAGACTCAAAAGACTACATATTGTACAAGTATTTTTATGTGAAATGTCCTTGGAATGGGCAAATCCATAAGGACTAGAAATAGATTATTGGTTTCTTATTGGTTTCTAGGGGTTAGAGAATCACTGTTATTGCACAAGTGTGTCTTTTTAGAATGAAGAAAATGATCTGTAGTTAGAGGGTTTTCATGGTTGAACAACTTTATTAATATGAGGGATCTTCAAGATAGTCATAGTAAATTCATATTATAAAAAAATATGCTTGGATTTCAAAAATTGTCTGGAATAAAGTAAACTCATATTTAATTCCATTTTTCACAAAAGTTTTAAATTCATAAGTGAGAACAACTGAATTGTACAATTTACAATGTTGTATTTTATGGCATATGAATTATATCTTTTTTTAAAGGCACAGTTAGGCTACAACTATGTGACTACTATAAGCGGACAGTATCAGTGTATTAACATATTTGAGCCAAGGCGTTGCTGATAAAAAAAAAAAATAGATGTGTACCTGTAAAGGGCATCTGTACTGTTGCAGAAGTAAATCCTCTATCATTCTATTTCAACTTCTAATTTAGTGTATTAATAGAACGATAATGTTCAGTCATTAAATGTGTTGAACTTTCTAAACATCTAAGTAATAACAGTGTACAGAGTTTTCTAAGAATCTTCTTAAGGTATAAATAACGTGGAAAGTGTTGATTCAGAAGGTTGGCAGGGTAAAAGATCTTTTCAGGTACAAATTATCCAATGTGTTACCATCAAGAATTTTTGTTGTTATTGTTGATTGGTAAGATTGAAGTATGAGAGAGAGAGAGTATGGAGGCTTGTTGATGAAATGATTAGATTCTCCTCTTCTTGGCTAACATGGAAACATAGCCTAGGAACAGATTTCCCAGCTTAGGAGTGGTTGAAGGCAGGTATCTGGAAATCAGCAAATAATTCAACATCATATCAAAAGAAAGCTTCACTATCTTAAAGCTTGGGCTAGTTAGTCAGGAAAAAAAGTGAATTGATTCAGAAATGGTTGAAAGAAGGGAATGTCCATAGTAGGTTGAAAATAAGATCTAGTAAGTGGGACTGGTATCATCAAGATGATAGAGTAGAAGGACATACAATATGAGACTAGAAATAAATAATATGAGAAGTTTCAGAAAATTCACAAGAATGTGAAAAATAAAAAATGTTTCTAAACAAACAATAGACAAACTAAAAGGGAAGTTAAAAATACCTGAGACAAATGAAAGTGGAAATTCAACATACCTAAATTCATAGTATATAGTAAAAGTACTACTAAGAAAGAAATTTATACCAACAAATTTTTAAAAAGATAAAAGGATATTGAATAAACAACCTAACATTATACCTCTAGAAATTAAAAACAGAATAAACTAAGCACAATGTTAGACAGATTGGAGCACAAAGAAATAAAATAGGAACTAGGAAAACACCCTTGCCCATAAGGAAAATTCTTTCCCCAACAAAATTAGCACCTAGAGTTTGCAAGAAGTAAATACCCATAAAATACACAGACATCAACATAAGGCAACAGGAAATATGAAAACCTAATGAGTCACAATACCACCAAAAGAACAGAGTAATTTCCCAGTAGCTGATCCAAAAGAAGAGTTTTTTAAATTATTATTTTTTAAATTTGCTACAGGGCATGTGCACTCGCCAGAGACAGACAGAGAGAGAGAGAGAGAGAGAGAAAGCAAGTCACCAGGTCCAGGATTTGAACAGTGGTCAGCCATATGGGAGTTCAGAGCATCAACTACCATGCCACCTGCTGGCCCCAAGAATAGAATCTTTTTAAAAAAGAGAGAGACCCAAACAAAATTAAATACCTGAGACAAATGAACATCCCTTTTTTGAAATGATAAACAAAATCAACACAACTTTAGCTAAACTAAGAAGAGAGAAGGTTCAAATAAATGAAATTGGAAATGAAAGAAGAGACATTATGGATAACAACAATTGGTTGGCCTATATTTGCTCACAGTAGTTTCTTATACCCTTTTGTGTGAAGAACTTATTTATGCCTTGACACATAAAACCTACCAAGACTAAATCATGATGAAATGTAAGATCTAAACATACCAATAACAAAAGATTGAAATCAGTATTAATGTCTTCCATCAACAGAAAGCCTAGGGCCTGGGGAATTCTACCTAATAATTAAAGAAGAACTAATATCAATCTTTCTCAAATTCTTCTAAAAAAGTGAACAGAATGGAACAATTTCCAAGCTCATTCTAAGAGACCAATATTATTATTCTGATCCCAAAGCCAGATAAGGACACTTCAATAAAACAAAATGAAAGGCCGATATCAAACAGCACACTAAAAGGATCATATGCCAGGACTAAATTGGATTTTTTCCAGGAATGCAAAAATAGTTAAAATATATACAAATCAATAGCAGAGATATGCCACATTAACAAAAAAAAAGGCAAACACACACACACACACACACACACACATCATCATCATCATCATCATCATCATCATCATCTGAATAGATGTGGAAAAACCATTTGAAAAAAATTCAACATTGTTTCACAATAAAAACTCTCTACAATAACTATTAATAGGTACATAAGGAACAAACTGATAAAAGTTGAAAACTTGGACCAGAAGATGGCATAATGGTTGTCACTGGATGCCCATCTAGTCAAGCACAGTTTGACCCTAGACCTGGTGACTTAAAACTCCTGCTGGGCATGTGTGATGTGTGCGTGCGTGCCCAATGCCCAAGATACTGAAAGGAGAATGAAGGAGAAAGGATTGTGGCATGGCCATCCCCACCTGAGGTGGGGGGGGGGTGTGATTTATCACTTTTTGTCTCTCTATTTCTCTAGCGATTGCAAGCACCCTATAGCAAAAATTCTCTTTAAAAAATAAAAAAAGTTGAAAGCTTTTCCTCCAAGATCAGGAACAAGACAAGGATGGGTACTTTCACCAATTCTATTTATCATAATAGTTAAAGTAGTGGCAAGAGAAATTAGGCTAGGGA
>NW_006209397.1:946012-958438 GCF_000334495.1 Tupaia belangeri chinensis
GGGAAAGAAATTTTTTTTAAATAAAAGGGGACCAGCAGTTGGCGTAATGGTTATGTCGCTGGACTCCCATGTAGTCAACTACGGTTTAAGTCTTGGACCTGGTGGCTTAAACTCACACCAGGCACGTGTGCATGCATGCCCAAGATCCCGAGGGGAGAATGGAGGAGAAAGGATTGCGGCATTGCCAGCCCCCGGGAATTTCTTGCTTTCTGTCTCTCTGTCTCTCTCTGTCTTTCTGGCGAGCACACGTGCCCTATAGCAAAAACCTCTCAAACAAACAAACAAACAAATCAATAAAAAAGTGTTAAATTCTTGCTATTTGCAGATGACATGGTCTTATACACAAGGAGACCTCAAAACATTTATGGAAAAATCATGGAAAAATATAATTAAATCAAGTTTACATTTGTGCAAAAAAATATTGAAATCCATGCATATTTTATGACATGCATCTTCCATGAACTTTTTGAAGATTCTCTAACTATTCCACCAAAAAAACTGTTAGAAATAATGAGTGAATTTAGTAAAGTTTCAGGCAAAAAATAAATTTCAGTTAGAAAAGAGGAGTAAATTGAAGAGATCTATTATACATAATGGTGACTATAGTTAATATATTGTATACTTGAAAATCATTAAGATGAAAAAATGATAAGTATGTGGTATAATACATGTGTTACTTAGCTTGATTTAGTCATTTCACAATTTATACCTATATCAAAACATTACATGGTATACTATAAATATGTATAAATATATATAATTTTTATTTGTCAAAAAGAAATTATAAAAAATATATATCAGGGATTATGTAAGCTAGACCTCTGGTTCCCTGGCTCAGAGAGTAATAGGCAAAGGTGGGCTAGTTTCCTGGGTACTCTGTTATAGAGAAAAGTCTTTGAATGACTGACACTAATGTGATATATTTTTATTCTCAGAGCAGAATCATTAATTTGACTCTACTTTTTCTCTGACATGCCAGCACTTTACATATGGCTTCATCCATTTTTTAAATGTCTATTTCTTATAGAATTAGAAAATTATTTTATTACTTTCAAGATTTTTTGGTCCATACAGGAGCACATCATTGAATGTGACTTAAAGCTCTCTAGAGAAAATTTTGTTCTCCTATGTATAGAATGTGCTTTAGGGACCCTCTTTATAGTATAATTTATATCTAGTAATCTAACTTTTCTAGGACAAGAAGGATAGCTAAATAGAGTTGGAGAACTTGTGGAATCTTACAGGAGGCACAGTGGGTACAAAGGAAGGGATACTCTTAGTCGCAATTTTAATTTCTTCTGCCAGAGGCAACAGGGCCTATAAACTGTACAGGAAGACTAAAAAGAATGTGCAGGCTACATTTTAACACAATATTTTCCTACTTTGACATCAAAATATAAATGAATGATTTTGTTTTCATTTATTGAAATTCTTTTCAATAAATACTGTAAATGTGTTGTCACTTTCTTACAATTTTCTTAATTTTTTCTCTTTATTGTACAAATACAGTATATAATGTATATAAGATAAAAAATACGTCTCACCTGACTATATTATTGGTAAGGATTCCCATCAATAGTAGGCTGTTAGTAGTTAAGTTCCAGGAGAGTCAAAAGTTACACATGGATTTTTGACTGCATGAAAAGTTGACAACCCTAACCTCCACATTGTTCAAGGGTCAACTGTAGTTAGAGTCCTAGAATACCACATTTTCCTCTCTTCTCTGTCTAACTCTCAAAAACATATATTTTCTCCTCTAATCACAATGCCCAAATATGCAATACCTTATATTGTTGAAATATAATATTCCTTCTATTGTTGTTATGAACAGAAACAAAGAAAAATAGTTTCCATAGCAATGTATCTTTCTATATGAAAACATCACTTTCATCACTATTCAGGTTTTGTTTTGTCATTTTGCCTATTGATTTACTCAGATAATAGGAAAGATGCTGAATGCCAATTTGAGGAATGAATAGAGGCAAATAGACAAAGAAAAATGCATTGTAATTTCAAACTCAGTTGCTACTTAGTGATATAGGCTTTTTGATACAGGTGAATTGTGAAATATAATATGGAAAAATAAAATAAGTTATATGTAAAGAAGGTGTCTTATAAATTTTGCATACATATATAAACCAACAAAATTTTGGAACTGGCACATGAAGGTGAATGACTATTGACTGACTTAACTGTAGACATTTGTGTATGAAATTAAGTATAACCAGGTTGAAGGCTAGGTTCACCAGCTGGAGAGAGAGAATAGAAAAAGTCTGGCATTAGAACTATTAATGATGAATGAAATTTCAAATGCCTCAAAATGCATGTATACCAGATTAATTAACAATCAGAAAGCAAGCCTGGGGGCCAGCAGGTGGTGTGGTGGTTAAGGCACTGGTCACCAACATGGTCACTGTGTTTTGAGTCCTGAACATGATGGCTTGAAAAATCATGCTGGGTATGTGTGTGTGCATGCCCAAAATCCAGAGAAGAGACTGGAGGAGAGAGGATAACAACAAGGCCCATCCTCCCAAGGGGATTATTTCCTACTTTCCCTCTCTCTGTCTCTATCATGCACAGATGCCCTATAGAAATATAAATAATAAATAAATAAAAAAACAAGCCTGGATCCTTGACTCAGCTGAATGAATTACTTGAGTAATTTCTGTTATACACCCTTAATTTAGGTATAATTTCTATATGAGATCTCATGATAGGGCTGACCCTATGGATAATGTAAGAATAACCTCCCACTTTGCATTTAACATTTGCTTCCTACCTTGTGTCATCAGCCCCAGGTCTTTCATATATATATACACCATTCAGTGCCTCCACATATCAGAAGTTTCTATATTATTCTTTGGTTGCCTCAAGATCACTACAATGTTGTTCTGTTCAGGCATATTGTACCTGAGCAAGAACAAATACACATTCCTCCTTCAACTAAATCTTTCCTGTTTTGTATTGCAGGGCTTATCAGTTCTACTTCCCAATGCATATCAATTCTGTTCACTTCTTTCTGTCCAAAACATCATTACCATAGGTTAGGCTAGACCTGTATCCTTCAATGGTTCTCCTTGTTTATACTATAAAATTCAAACTATAATTTTAAGTGTGTGAAGTAAGTTAATGGCATTTCTAAAACTGCTGTAATTATACTTTATGGTTTATCTTACACTTTAAAAGACTTCCTTGTTAGATCAGCAAGCTACAAAATACATGATAAGGGGACCAGCAGTTAGCATAATGGCTATGTCGCTGGACTCCCACGTAGTCGACCGTGGTTTGAGTCCCGGACCCAGTGGCTTAAACTCATGCCGAGCGCATGTGCGTGCATTCCCAAGATCCCAAGAGGAGAATGGTGGAGAAGGGATTGCGGTATGGCCATCCCCCCTGGGGGGTGATTTCCTGCTTTCTGTCTCTCTGTCTCTGTCTGTCTGGCAAGCGCACGTGCCCTATAGCAAAAACCTCTCCAAAAAAAAAAATACATGATAAGAATGAATTGGTCGTATTAAAATGTTTATACGAAATCAAGTGGGTTGTGATTTTTGTAAATTTAAACACCACATATAACACAGTCATAAGAACGTATCTCATTGATACAATGTTTTTCAAAAGGAAAAAAGATTTTAAACAAGAACAACATTAAAAAAGCTGAATTTGGACATATGCGTATATATTTCTTAACTTAATAACAAAACTCCCTTTTTATGAGGTACTATATAATTTCAATGGTAATTATGTAATGAATCTGAAAGCCCTCAGATCGTTTTTTTTTTTGTATATAATTTTCCATCTTTTCTACAGAAGATCTGATTTTTGAAGACTAAATTGTTTAGATTATACAATCAGGGAAATACATGTAATCCCTGAGAACCTTTGTGACATTATCTCCCTGATTTAGATCCATAAGGTATATGTTTAATTTTAAGTTTTGCAATGCCCTTTGTGTGACCTTGTACAAATCACTTAAACCATATTCACCTCACTATTTTTATCTGTAAAGTGATAATAGCAATAATAAATCTGTTGTGAGGATTATATGATACAATTCACGTGAAGTATTTAACACAGCCCCTATCACATGAGTTTCAAAAAATATTTGAACATTGAACATTATTATTTTTATCATATATTATCTAAGAAAAAGACCTTGCAATGTTTTTTGTTTTGTACTTATTGACTTCTTTATTTTATGCACTCTATCATCAATGGTATAAAATAATAGTGATAATATTGTGGGTCCAATCTATAACTGATAGTACTTAAACTCAGAGAAAATAGGAATAATCATAGAAAAGAGTAAATGTATCAATCAGAGTAGGCTACATTGCACTGAAGTAACAAACAACTGTAAAACATGAAACAACAAAAGTTTATTTCTCACTCATTCTATATGTTCATTTGTTAAGAAAATGGAGCCTCACGATAGAGTCTCCTTAAGATGCAGGAAGTCTTGCTTCATGGGTCATGCAAGGTAAAGAAGTAGACAACTTTGGAAGGACAGTCTGTGGTCTGGACATCTTATCAAGTCTCCAGGAACATAGCTCTGTGTTCCCGGATAACACAACCAAATGCCTTAAGTCCGGAACATTCCGGCCCTTTAAGTGTATTTGCAAGGGGGATTGGGATCCTGTCCAGATCCTATCACCCCATAAGAAATCCTACAGCTGTGCTGCTGGCTCCAGACAAACAACACAGAACAGTATAAATAAAAACCCAGACTCATAAGATAAGAACTCAAATGAATCTTTGCACTGAACTTACATTTGCCCGTGATGCAGTACCCAGTGCTGCAGTTGTGAGACTTTTCGGCACGGAGTCGCAGTTTATATAAATAAAATTTCTGTTTACTTTCACTTAACTCTACTATGGTGTCGTTATTGACTGCATATCAGGCTCTTTCAATTAAGCGGTGCACCCATACGAGAAACTTTCCATTTCTCACACATCATTGTAGGCCAAGAGGAGTCTCTGTGCATCATAGTCACTAAAGATCTCAGACTAAAACAGTAGTCATCATAACATTGTCAATCACCATATCAAATGGTAAAAGAGAGCTCTGAAGGAACTCACACTAGCTATAAAATGCTTTGGTCTAAAAGTGACACATACGTCTTCTGTTCATTATCATTGTCCAAAACTAATCACTGGGCCCCACTCAAACAAAAGAATGCCAGGATATGCAATCCTACTGAATGTACAGAAGATGAAAAGACTGATATATTTGGCAAAAAACTACATTGACTATAACCAGACTCAAGCATATATGAATCATGGGTAAATTATATTATCAGATGGAGGTCTCATTTATCTTAAAGTCCAGGGATTTTACATTCTTGAGTTGAAAATTGAAGGTTAAATTTATTTTATATCCTTGAGTTGAAAATTGAAGGTTAAACTGATAGTCTATTTGCTCCATGCACTTGAAAATGTCACAATCTCTTTATTTGTTTTTTTTTTTTTGGAGAGGTTTTTTATTTTTTATTTTATTTTATTTTATTTTTTTTTGGATAGGGCACGTGCATTCAGCAGAAAGACAGAAAGCGAGAAATCACTCCCCAGGGGAGATGGCCACGCTGCAATCCCTTCTCCTCCATTCTCCTCTCAGGATCTTGGGCACACACACACACGCACCTGGTGAGAGTTTAAGCCCCTGGGTCCAGGACTCAAACTGCGTTCGACTACATGGGAGTCCAGCAACATAGCCACTATGATAACTGCTGGTCCCAAAAAAGTCACAATCTAATCCAATACTTATATTCCTTATGATGGCTTCTTGAAAAGTGTTCCCAATTAAGGAAGGTACTTTACAATCAATTATGGGTTAAAAAAATTGAAATGGTTGAATTTCCAAACTATGAAATGCAAAGGAGATACATTCAATAGGATTTTATCATTAATCAATATCAAAAACTTATGGTGACTCTTGGGATTCTGTTTTTTTTTTTTTTTGGAGATGTTTTTGCTATAGGGTGCATGCACTCGCCAGACAGACAGAGAGAGACAGAGAGATAGAAAGTGAGAAATCACCCCCCAGGGAGGATGGTCATGCTGCAATCCCTTCTCCTCTCAGGATCTTGGGCATGCACGCACATGTGCCCTGCATGAGTTTTAAGCCACCGGGTCTGGGATGTAAACCGCAGTCTACCATATGGGAGTCTAGCAACATAGCCATTATACTAACTGCTGGTCCCTTGGGGTTCTGTTTTAACAAGCTAGGTAGGTGGCAGATAATTTTCACTGGCATAGGGGCAAGAGAAGGATGGGTATAATTTTAAGGAGCAGAAGATGAATTCTCACTTAAAAATGAGTTGAAGTGCTTTTAAGGTGTCTGTAGCTACCATGATCAGTCTGGATTGGTTATAGAGTTTGTGGAATCAGTACCATAAATATTAAAATATTTGAGACCACCAGTACTAACGTACTAATCAAGAGGGAACACAAAGACTTAAAAAAATATATATATTGACAAGGATAAACTCTGTGCTTCAGGAAACAGACTAGATGGGGAACAACTAGTAAGTGAATTAAACTATGGTGCATCCATTCAATGGGATACTACTTAAAATAGCTGGGATGAATTTCAAAAGAATTATGCTACATAAAATAAGTGAGATATGAAAGGATGCATACTATATGATTGCACATTTACATTCTGAAAAATGCAAAGTACAGTGATATAAATCAAATCAATGATTGTCAGGGCCTGAAAATGCGGAAAAATTCATTAAAGAAAACAAGAACACTGAGATCATGGAAATGATTTAAATTTTGATTTTCGTGGTGTTTACACAATGGCATATGTTTTTCCAAACAACAAACATTTAAAGGAACTTGTTTAAAAACTTGTAGTAAAAACACTTAACATGAGATATATCTTCAACATTTTTTACATGTGCAATACAGTATTGTTATCTAGAGACAAAATTTTGCCCAGCAATTCTCTAGGACTTATTAACCATATATAAATATTGTAAACCTGTTAATTAAAAACTCTACATTTCCCCCTTTCTCAGCTCCTGGAAGCTATTCTATTCTTTGCTTCTATGAGTTTCACTATTTTAGCCTCATGTAAGTGGAATCATACAGGATTTGTCTTTCTGTAATTGGATTATTTCACTTAGTATAATTTCCTCTAGGCTCATTCATGTCATTACATATTGCAGGACATCCTCAATTTTTAAGGTTGAATAGTCCATTTTAAAATTATAAAATATATCCCTTATAATTACTCTCGCCCATTCTGTAGGTTTCCTGTGTTTTCATTTATTTGTTTCATGGGTGGAGAAGTCCAACCCGGTGGGGCCCCAGGATATGTTTGGGCCTTCAACCTTTAAGCACAGCCTTGGTCGGCTCAGCACATTGGCAAGGCCGCTGCTATACATCTCCCCCCCCCCCCCCCCCACCTATGAGCAAAGCTTGGGTCTACTCAGCATGTTGGCAAGGCCGCTTGTTGTATGCTCCGGTGACTGTGGTAACCTTTCTGGGAAGCGACCCCCCTCTGATTCCCTGATATACTACTATAAAAGAATTACATAGCTCTCTCATATTTATGAGTATGTGGTAAGATTTCCCTAAAGTCCCCCAACTGCTCCCTTTTGCCCTGACCACCTACTGTTAATTACAATGGTTCATGCCTGTGGTCACAATGGAGGGTATGCTGAAGTTCTATCTAGGCAGAAATCTTCTTGCCCTTTGGAAGGCCCTTCAAGACACATTTAATATAAATAACCTTTTTACATACAATAGGACTAGGCCGAAACTGGCCCAGGACACTCTCGCCCCAAGTTGGGTGCCAATCTGCCAGGGACCAGCCTTGGCAGGGGTGGGTTGACTCATTGGAGGCAGCACTGGAAGGAAAGACTGAGGCTTCGGTGCCTTTTTCGAACATGCCTCTGATGAATCAACCCACCCCCGCTGAGGCTGGTCCCCAGCACATGGGATCCATCTATGTTACATCATTAACCTATTTTCATTTATTTTTGTATATAGTATGAAAAGCAAGCCTAATTCTATTCTTCTGTATTTGGATCAAGTTTCCCCAACACAATTTTTTTTGTCTTTATATAATTCATTTAATAAAACCACTGGTATTTAAGTTATATGTTATATATTACAATGTGGGTAGTTGATTGAAACAAAAAATGGATTTATGATTAGCCTTCTCTAATATCATATTTCTTACAGATAATCAAGACCTAATGGTTAAAAGAAAAATTGTACATGCTTATAGATAAGCAGTCTTATCCTAACATTTGACTTTTGGCTTTCTTATGACTCAGTTACAGGACTACTGATCCAAAACAGTAAAAAGTAAATCATATATTAAAAATAATAATTTTATAAATTATCCATATATTAGTCTTTGGGTTGTTTTGTTTACCTCTGGAAGCCATATCTGGTCACCATAGTCTGCCATGTATTCTGTCTTTAGTTTTTGTGCCAGAAAACAATGAATTAACCCTTGTTCACCCATTAAGGTGCTTGGAAAACATTTAACTTTCATTTTCTACTGACAGTTAATTCAAGTATTTAAGCTTTTCCCTATGCGAAAAGCCCAACACAATTTTTTGAAGATAACATTGTTTCCTCATTATGTATTCTTGACCTTCTGTCAAAAATCATTCCAATAGGCTTTTTTTTTTCATTGTCTTTGGTTATCCTATGTATAATATCATGTCATCTGCAAATAGGAACCATTTTAATATTTCTTTTCTGGGACCAGCAGTTAGCGTAATGGCTATGTCGCTGGACTCCCATGTAGTTGACCACAGTTCACGTCCCAGACCCAGTGGCTTAAAACTCATGCTGGGCACATGTGCATGCATGCCCAAGATCCCAAGAGGAGAATGGATTGCAGCGTGGCCATCCCCCCTCGGGGGTGATTTCTCGCTTTCTGTCTCTCTGTCTCTGTCTGGCGAGCGCACGTGCCCTGTAGTGAAAATCTCTCCCAAAATTTTTCTTTTCTGATTTAAATGTGTTTTACTTATTTTTCTTGTAAAATTGCTCAGAATGAGATTTCTACTGTTATGTTAAATAGAAGTGATGAGTGGGCATCCTAGCTTCATTGTGATCTTTCTGAGAAGGCTTTCAGTCTTTCACCATTGAGTGTGATGTTAGTCGTGAATTATTACTATACAATCTTTATTATGTTAAGAAAATGTCCCTCTACTCTTAGTTTGTAAAGAGTTTTTATAATGAAAATGTGTTGATTTTATCAGATGCTTTCCTTGCATCTATTGAGATGAACACATGACTTTACCTTAATTCTATTAATGTGGTTTATCACATTAATTGATTTATGTATGTTGAGCTATCCTTGCATCCCAGGTTTACATCCTGCTTAATTATGGTATAGGATCTATAACTTTTTAATGTGCTACTGAATTCAGTTTGCTAATATTGTGCTACAGATTTGTGCTCCATGTTTTTCATGGTAATTGACCTGTGGTTTTCCTGTGGTGTGTTCGTCTGCTTTGGTATGACAATGACATGGTGGTCTAAAAATATAAGTTTAGGGTGTTCCTACCTCTTCAGTTTTGGGGGGAAGAGTTTGAAAAGTATTGACATTGATTCTTATTTCAATGTTTGGAAGAATTACACAGTGACGTTGTCTATTGGGCTTTTCTTTGTGGAGAGGTTTATGCTTATTGATTCACTCTCCTTATTCGGTATATGTCTATTGAGAGTTTCTGTTTCTTCATTTTTCATTTATAGTAGGTTGGATAATTCTAGAAATTTATTCTCTTCTGTATGTTATCCATGTCACTGGTTTTTAATGATGCTTGTATTTCTGTGGTATTAGTTGTAATGACTTTCATTTATGAATTTACTTCTCAGAGTTTTCTCATTTTTCTCAGTCTAGCTTAAAGATCCTCCAATATTTTCTATATTTTAAAAATCACATTTAAGTTCCATTAATTTTTACATCATTTCCCTTTTCTCTGTTTGGTTTATTTATGTTTCTGTCTTAATAGAGCGTTCACTCATGATATGCAAAAGCTATTGCTGGGCAATTCTCAAAATACAGTTAAAATGAGCAATCAGGGATTTATAGTCATATGTATCACATAGTTGTGTTCTCCAACAGTGCTCATTCATCTGGGAGTGAGCAAGGAGAACATATAAAAAGGAACTGACAGAATTTTCAGGCATTTGTAAAGGCAGTAGAAATGTGATATAGTCTTGATAGTAAACTAACTAGTGACTTAAAAGAGCTGATATGTTAGAGAAAATAGATCAAAGAGCTAAAGTTCTTCATTCAATAAGAAAGTAATTGAACTACCCAGAATAGGAGGTTTGAATTATAATTTAAGATTTCAAGTGTGGGGCAGTTTGGGATATAGATGAGTGACTAAGATACAAAAGTGGTTGGAGTTAAGGTGAAGACACAATGAAGTTAAGATGGTAGATGAAACATTATATGCACTTCCAAGTTAGTAATGATGACTTCAATATTTGGGATGGAGAAAAAGACTGTGATTTGGGTACCAAAATCTTAAAGAGTGGCTAAATAATTAGTGCATATAGGTGGACAAGAAAGGCAGAAGACAATAGTAGGTAAAATAGCTGGATTCTGCAAATCTCAAAGGAGAAGATTTCAAATACATGTAGAGGACTAATCATATTATCTATTATATTTATGTTATAAATGTAGGCTTATTATATCATATATACAGATATATATAGACAGACATAGATACCAATGTTAAATATACATGTACTTTCAAGAAATAAAATTTATGCTTGGCAGAGTGAAGAACTTGAAAGAAATACTAGATTTAATTATGTATGTGGTGCTCTCAGTTATCACTTAATTTTAAGCTAATACTGGACAAAATGTGACACCAATGTACTTATTATGAATAAATTTCAATGAGCAATGCCTTACTAATGAAAATCAAGGAGGAGTTTAGGTTCATGCTTCATAATTGTTATAAAATACAGTATTTTCTGCAATGGAGTAAAAATTATATTTTTAATATTGGTCTCTAAGATCCATTAAAATTGACACATTCATATAGTATACTAATCACTATGCTTTAAAATGGGAGGTATGATATGGCACACCATGAGTGAGATATATAAGACATTCACTCACATTAAGCAACAGCATGCTTTTTTGGATTTTCTGGGTGTAAGCTTTACCAGAGAGCAGAGTATAATTGTGATCAATGCATAAACTACCTCACACTAAACCCAAGATCCAGGATCTTTTATCAACCCTACTCAGGCTCAACCCTGCTCAGACCTACTGTTCCCAGTGTTCATCTTTTCCAATTTTCAGTTTCCTACAAGACATTAGCATTAGACCAGTACTGCCTAATAGAATATTTTTCCAACTACAGTAATTTTCTATATCTGCATTGTCTAGTGTTGTAGTCAGTGGCCAAAAGTGCCAATGTGTAGGGACATGTTCGGAAAGAGGCCCTGAGTGAGGTGTGAGGACATGCTCTGAGCAAACATCACCTGTCCCTTTGGACTATGGCAGAAACTTGCAGCTTGTCCTTTCCGTGACCCTTGCTGTAAGCAGAGCAAAGGGTGGAAATTGCTAGGGGCCTTCCAACAGACATATCTGATGAAATTCAGAAAACATCCTGACACCAATTAGCAAAGTCCAATCCCTGCTCTGCCTCTGTAAGATTCTTTAGCCTTATCCGTGCGTGGTGAGGCCCACCCTACAGCGAGATTCTTTAGCCTTATATATTCTCCCTGACACCTGCGGCTAGGGTTCTCTCCAGTAGATAAGAAGTTTAATGAGATTTCTCCTTGGTATGATTATTGCCAAGGGATAAACCTGGCCCACTATGTCTAAGCCCTATAGATTTGTTACCTGCTTCTTATTGTCTGTAATATAATAACTTATCTATGGAATGTCATGAAATACATGTATGTAGTGTCATTTTGCTCTACAAATAAAGGCGTCCAGTTTGTCTGGACAGCACAAATTGCTTGGGCTGCTTAGGCTCAGGCTGCCTGTGTCCACTGCTACTCTCCCTCCCTGTCTCTGTTTCCTCTTAGATTGAGCCAAGCCCGAGGCAGACGCTGACACCAATTGAGTACTAGAATTGGAACTAGTGTGATGGAGGTCTAAATTTTAACTTTTCTTTCATTTCAAATAATCTAAATTACAAGTTAAATAACCACATGTACCTAGTGCCTATCATATTGAAGAACACAGCCCTAGACTTTGTCAGATAAACTAGAAACATAATTCATACTATCAGGTTAATGGCTAGTCTGTAATATAAGTTCAACATGACTGTACTAGACCATCCTGCAGCACATTTGGTAGTACACTGGATCTCAGAGTTGTAAATCACAAGCCAACCATGGTTCAAGTCCCCAGTCTAGTTAGGTTGAAACTATGTCAGGTGTGCACATGCTTGCCCAGGAGAATGGTAGGCCCAAGGACTAGGGCAA
>NW_006209397.1:958483-970796 GCF_000334495.1 Tupaia belangeri chinensis
TTGTTCTCTCTGGGCCCCCCCCCCCCTTTTCTCACTCTATCAAGGTTGGAATAAAAAAATATTGCATTATAACAGGGAAACACTGCAGGTACAATGTTTTAACACAAGATGAAATGGTAGGAAAGCTGACAAGTTCATACAGCAGGAACTAGTTAGAATGAATGAAGGTTTTACATGTTTGCAGTCCTTAAGGTGACCTTGATAGCATAGTTTGCTTGTTAAAGTCTCAATTCATTTGGGAAAATTATCTGTATATTTTATGCGTTTCAATTAAATTTCAATTTCCATGAAGATAAGGTGGGAGAAGAAAGCAGCTTATACTTCTTTGTAGAGGGTCCAGTCTGTGTTGTGGTGGTTAAAGGAACTGCATGGCCATCCATACAGTTCTAGTATGGAACCTGGCGCTTGAAAAATACATTGGGCACATGAGAGTGCATGTCTAAAATCTTGAGAAGAGGGGAAAATGGAGAAAGGATTGCAGCATGAGCGTTCCCCATGCTGGGTGCTCTCTCAAATTCTCTCTCCCACTTTATTACTTTATTTCCCCCTGGCAAGCATATGAGGCCTTTGGGAAAATTTCTGTAAAAATGAACTTCTTTGTAGCTGTAACAATATCTATTACATAATAGGTACTTAATAAATAAAAGTCTGTCAATATATTAGCAGAAATATGTAGGGATATGCTCCAATAACATACAATGATCATGCATGTTAAAATGCAACATGACCATGGGAAATTTCTTTAACATCCCTGAACCTCCATCTTCTCACATATATGACATATGGGGGGGGGAGATCTTCAAAAAAGTTTGTGGAAACTATGTGTTATATAAACAGTATGTATAGATTTTAATTTCATTTTGCAGAAATATGTAGGGATATGCTCCAATAACATACAATGATCATGCATGTTAAAATGCAACATGACCATGGGAAATTTCTTTAACATCCCTGAACCTCCATCTTCTCACATATATGACATATGGGGGGGGGAGATCTTCAAAAAAGTTTGTGGAAACTATGTGTTATATAAACAGTATGTATAGATTTTAATTTCATTGCACCAAAATTAACTCACTTTTTAAAAAAGAATTATCTAATTTTATTTATTATTATTTTAAAATTTTCTATAGAGCATATGCACGCACCAGAGAGAGACAGACAGAGAGAGAGAAAGTGAGAAAGCAAGCCACCAGGTCCAGGACTAAACCATTGTTGACCATGTGGGAATCCAACACTTTAACCACCACACCACCTGCTGGCCCCAAAGTAAATTCACTTTAATTCCATTTTTCCAAAAATCTTTTGAAGACACTTCGTAAAATAGACAATAATAATACAGTCAACCCTCCCTATTCACAGGTTCTGCATCTGTAGATGCACCAATTGTGAATGTAGCCAGGTCATAAATGTTATGAAATGGAGGAAGAGGTGGTGCTCTCAAAGAGAGATGCTGGAAAAGATCATTTATTTTTACCTAAATCTGATGCTAAGGTTACAGTAGCGTATAGATGATTTAAAGTTATGTGTGAATTCTATGCCATTTTAAATAAGAGATTTTGGTATGCTGGGGCGAAGAGGGAGGAATTGGGTGCTAAAACACCCTGCCGATTCCAAGGGACAACTCTGTTTACAAATGTTATTATAGCATGAAGGAAAAAAAAATAAACAGGGGAAGAAATTAAGAACGCAGGTTCATATTACATCTATGTTTATGTGTATTCAGTTTGGTAGAGATCTTGACAAAGTCGAGACTGTACAGAAGAGAGTGACCAGAGAGATAAGGTATTTAGAGAAACAAACAAACAAACAAAAAACAGGGAGGAAAACATGGTATCAGTGTTCTTGTTTGTTTTTAGAGGTTTTTGCTTTAGGACATGTGCACTTGACAGAGAGAGAGAAAGAGAAAGCTGGGATCTTGGGCATTCATGCACATGCACTTGGCATAATTTTTGAAGCCACTGGGTCCAAGACTTGAACTGCAGTTGGCCATGTGAGTGTACAACAACATAACTGCCATGCCATCTGCTGGTTCCCATGATATCACCTTTTAACTCTTTGAGCAATTGCTTGTAGAAAAGGAAAAATTTTAATTCTGTCTTACTCTAAAGAGCAAAAATAAGGACTACTGGATGAGTTATAACAATTAAGGGTTTCAAATCACCTAAACCTGATCTTCTTATATTATGTTCAAGAAGTATGAAAGAAGAAATTAAATGTACAGATTCTAGCCCCAGCTTTGCAACTATGCAGTTGTGGAATCTTGGGTGAGTCCTTTTTATCTTTCTGAATCTTTTAAATATCCAAAATGAGTTTACTGTGCTTTACTAAAAATTCTCAAAAGTTCACACTTGAAAATTTTAGTATCTTAATTTACCAAGGAGAGAAAATGTATCTTCCTTTAAGAGTAAAGCTTTAGAGATTAATGTTTTCTAATAAATACATGTGAGATGATTAGATTTCCAAGAATTACAATTGTGGGCTAAATTGAGTTTGTACTAAATTTTAAATTTAAAAAAAGTTAGTATTTTCTTACTTATTTTCCCTCGAATTAATATTTAATATGTAGATTAATGTTTCATAGAAAGTAATGTATCCAGTGGTTTGATTCTTGAATAGGTATTAAATAATAGCTGATGCAAAGATCTGGAAAACATTGGAAGTACATGTAATGCTACCATGTGAAAGTTGTATACTTTAATAGACTCTTTGTATAATTCTTGAAATAAATGGATACTGTTTTCTGATAAGAAAAATAGATGATAGAAATAGAAAACAGTTTCTAAGAAGTTTAATTACATGAAGAAAAAAATATTAAAATGATTGTGGTTTATTACAAGTCTGATATACCAGATTTTAAATTGCTACATATTGTGAAAAGGGAAAAGTAGTTTCAAATTTCATCACTTTCTTAATGGACATGGGTGTGGTTTCTAGAATGTCAATAGCCCAAGGCTACCAAACCATTGAACAAGGTATTAAAATTTCATGCTATAGTTTCTGTAGCAGTAGTTTTACTGTGGCAACCTATCATTAAAGGAAATATGAAAAGAAGCTTTTAGGAAGTGTTTACAAAACCTCAAATTGTTGAATCTAATTTTCAGATTGTATGAGAAGTCAAAGTAATTCATGACTCCCACATCATTCAGAAAAAAACATATTTGAGACGAAATACAAATTGAAGAATATCATTAAAACAAATGTAATACAGCAGTTTCTATTTCTTTTTTAAAAAATATTTTAAAATAATGAATGAATTAATTAATTTTAATTTGATCAGAGAGAAACAGAGAGAGAGAGAAAGTGAGAAATTAAGTCGCCAGTTCCTGGACTCTAACCTCAGTCAGCCACATGGTAGTCCAGTGCCCTTAACTACCACACTACCTGCCAGCCCCAGAAGTTTCTACTTCTACCTTAACTTACCTCATGATAGTTTCTCCTTTACATAGATATATATATGCATTTTATATCTTATGAAATCTCTACCCAACACTGTAAAGAGAAAATTATTATTAGGGAACAATAATATCCAAAGTAAATCAATTTAATCAATAAACACTGAAGATCTAAAATTGTCTAGGCATTGTGGAAGGTACAAAGCAATTAGCAGATATGGTCCTTGCCTTTCAGGAACTTATAAATTAATTAATGAAGCACATCTAAAATAATTAAAACAAAATGAAAGATACGGGTAGTATGTGATCAATGATTTAAATTGTGTAATAAAAGCTAAATGATATAAGAGTTTTAAGAAGGAGCACTCTGGGAACTAGCAGTTAGCATAATGACTATGTCGCTGGACTCTCACGTAGTCAACCATGCTTGGAGTCCCGGACCCGGTGGCTTAAAACTCACATTGGGCGCGTGTGCGTGCATGCCCAAGATCCCAAGAGGAGAATGGAGGAGAAGGGATTGCAGCGTGACCATCCCCCCTGGGGGGTGATTTCTCACTTTCTGTCTCTATGTCTCTATCTGTCTGGCGAGCGCACGTGCCCTATAGCAAAAACCTCTCCAAAAAAAAGAAAAAGAAGGAGCACTCAAGGAAAGCTCCATAGAAAAGGGCATCGCTATGGTATAAATGTTGATGTGGAGCCCCAAACGCAAATGTTGAAACCTGATATCAACGTAGTAGTGTTAAGAGGTGGTTTAAGCAATTTTCTCTTAACGTTTCTTTTTTTTATTTTGACCTATCAAAACTAAAACTGTTTTTCTTGAAATTAAAAAATGCATTAAAAATTACCTATTTAATGACTGCAGTAAGCTATATAGCACCAGTTAGGTGCTACCTTACAGTATGTTCATTCTGCTCACTGAGATTTATGCCTAAAGTCATACGTGTATTCATAGATATGTATACATAAGCTGCACTTGCTACTGAAAGTGTTTAGATTAATTAAGATCTAAATCAATCTGAACCAATAAAATGTTAAAAAAAAAAAAGAAAAGGTGTGTAAAGCAAATGTAGATACCAGAGACAATGTGGGAGGAAGGTGGGAAATGGCAGAGGGCAAGAGGTACGAAATCAAGGGGAAGAAAAAAAAGCAAAATAGATAAGAAATATGAAATGTAAAATTATTTGCTGATGATAACACATATCGTAATACCCTTGATTGAGCCAATATACAGTGTATTCTGGAAGGAAAACCTCATTTCGTATACTGTAATGATGTGCAGTGAATAATGTAAATAAATACATTTGAAATTTTAAAAATGTTGGTGAACAAATGGAATTAAAATATGAGTTTATGTTGGTGCAAAAAAAGAAATGGGGGGTGGAGGTTTGGGGAATTGATTAAGTCATGAAGGCTCCACCTTCATACATAGGATTAGTGACTTGAGCAAGTTCCTTTGCTCTTTTGCCATGCCAGCACACAGATAGAAGGCAGTATCCATGAAGTAGAAAATAAGCCTGATAACAGCCAATTAATCTGCTGGTGCCTTGATTTTGGACGTTGTAGCCTCCAGAAATGTAAGCAAGAAATGTCTTCTGTTTATGAATTACCCAGACTCAGGCACTTTGTTATAACAGGTGAATAGACTAAGACAGGTATTAAGTTGTACTTTTAAAAATGAGCAGCATTTAAACTGTTTAAGAAGAAATATGACTAATGTAGGTTAGGGTAAATGACATTACAAAAGACAATACAATCATAAATAAATAAATTTTTTTTAGATTTTTTTTGCCTGAGGCTGTGTGTACTCTCCAGAGAGATATAAAGAGACAGAAACAGTGAGAGTAAAAGTGAGAAATCATTCCCCCCTCAGAGGGAATGGCTATGCCACAATCTTTTCCTCCAGTCTCCTCCTGGGATCTTGGGCACACACGCATACGTGCATGGTGTGAGCTTTAAGCCTCTGGGCCTGGGAATTGAACTGTGGTTGACCTTGTGGGAGTCCAGTGACATAACTGCTATGCCATCTGCTGGCCCCTAAATAGTTTTGAAAAAAGCAGTGAACCTGCTTTTTCCCTTTATAGACAAAATCATTCCATGACAAGACATTGAGGTATGTCGTCTCAATGATGGCTTTTTCTTGCTATTCTTTAGTAGAATCTTGTGTGTACTTTGAATGTTGTTACCATAAAATCTTCCAGAAAATGAAAATTGAGCCTTTAAAAGAAATAAAAAAAAAAAACCCTGTCAAATCAACAAATGCAAACCATTAGTTGGCAACTTTAAAATAAAGTAAGAATACAGAATAGAACTTTATATACCCCCATTCCATTGGTCAGAAACTATCAAACCAGTAAACTTATAATATAAATAAAAAAGAAATAACTACTCTATACATATAAGATAGATAATAATAGCTAATATTTTTGGTGTGTTTACTGTGCGCTGAGTTATGATCAATGTCCTATAGACAGATTATCTCATTTAATGGTCACAATACTATGAAATAGAAATTATATTATTAAGTATACCATCCAATAGGAAAAACTGTCTGAGATTACTTTTTTTTGTTTTTTTATTAGAGAGGATTTTGTTATAGAGTGTGTGCACTCACCAGAAAGACAGAGAGACAGAAAGCGAGAAATCACCCCCCAAGGGGGATGGCCATGCCACAATCCCTTCTCTTCCATTCTCCTCTCGGAATCTTGGGCACACGCGCACATGTGCTCAGTGTGAATTTATGCCACCGGGTTCAGGATTCGAACCATGGTCGATTACATGGGAGTCCAGCGACATAGCCATTACACTAATTGCTGGTCCCGAGATTACTTTTTCTTTAGTGACAGTAAACTTTCCCTAGATATAATTTCAATTTGTTTTTAGTATAACTTATAACAGCATAAGACTTGGTATAGTCACATGAGGCCAACGGATAGAATGTAAAGGAATCATTTGTTTTTCCTTTACTTCTAAAAGACATAAAATTTGTAAGTGAGCATATTACTCACCAAATAAATGTTCAGTTTTACTTGAGAGGTAGTTTGAACCTTAAATTGATGATTAAAAAAATTATGTATAAACTGCCTAAATATAAGGGTATATTTGCTTACTTTTTGATTATTAGGATTCTCTTTTTATTCCTAAGCATGAAATCAATAAGAAATCAGCTATATGCATATGTAAGATCTGAATCACAGCTTTATTAATAATAAATTACCTTGCTCATACTTTTCTGGGGAATGAAAATAATATAACCAAGATGTTTGCAGAAAAGTCATTTGATTCATGAAGTTATTTTAATTTAAAATCGAATAGTGCCTCCATGAGACATTGTATGTACAATTTTATAAATCAGTGAAGAATATACTATAGAATAAAATATAATCTGTAGTACATTATTATCTTGTTGGAAGTCAACAAGCCCTTCTTTAATATATTTAAATAATGGAATTTTACCAGGATAAGTTGTTGAATTTACAACATTGAAATAAAAGGACACATGTGATTTATCTCCCCACAGATAACTTTACCTGAGTGCTTCTACATGGTCAGATGCAAAACAAATTATGAAAATACACATTCAGGTATATTGTCTATGTGACACCACATTTCTGTAAATGTCTAATAGTTGCTTACTTTGTATCTACATGTCTGCCAAACTATACATTTTTGTTTTTTCAAGAGGACATGTGTGCTCACCATAGAGTGTGAGAGAGAGAAAAAGCACCCCTTAATAAGGCATGGTTACATCACAATCCTTTATCCTCCAGTCAAGATTTTGGGTATGTATGCATATGTGCCTTACTTGGTTTTCAAACCACCAGGGCTAAGATTCAACCTGCAGTTGACCATGTGGAATCTGGGGCTCAATGCACAACACTTAACCACCATGCTATGAGGCCAGCCTGATAAGTATTCTTTAAAAAATGAAAAACAACTGTATTAGTTTGTATCCATTCTGTACAAAAATCTGACAAATACTTTTTTTTAGAATTTTTATTTTAATTTTTATTTATGTATTTATTGGCTATAAGGTGCATTTGTTTGCTGTAGAAACAGAAGGAAAAAAAGTGAGAAATCTCCCCCCCCCCCAAAGAGATGGCCATGCAGCAATCCTTTCTCCTCCATTCTCCTCTAGGGATTTTGGGCATGCATGCACCCACATGTACCCAATGGAAGTTTCAAGCCACTGGGTCCAGGACCTGAAAACAGTCTACCACATGGGAGTCTAGTACCTCAACCACTACAGCACCTGCTGGCCCCCAAATTGACCAATATTTTTAAAGTCCACTTATTTATTTCTTCCAAGAGAGAAAAAGACACACACACAACACACACACACACACACACACACACACACACACACAAACATACACACAACAGGGTTCTCACACTACAATCCATCCCCAGCCTCTGACAATCAGGATCATAGGCAGGCATACATGCATGTGTGCCTGGGATGTACAAGACAACCTCAGGATGCAAACTTAGGGCCTTCTTATGTGACTTCAGCATGGAAGAGGTTTGCATTACCACTGTGCCACTATGTCTGGCCTCAAATTCACAACTTTTTCACTATTTCATTGAGGGCAGCAGAGTTGAAGAAAGGCAATTCTCCTATATGCAATTTCCTTTAAAACATTCACAAAAGACTTCTGGTATACAAGTGTAAATAATTATTTCAGGAACAGCAGGTGACACAATAGCTACGTCACTTGACTTCCATGTAGTTGACTGTGGTTCGAATCCTGGACCCTGTGACTTGAAATTCACACCAGGCAGTTATACATGTGTACCCAAAATCCCGAGAGGAGAATGGAGGAGGAGGGATGATGTCCTGGTCATACCCCTTGGGGGGGTGATTTCTCACTTTCTATCTCTCTATCTCTTTCTTTCTGGTAAACACATGCTCTATATAGCAAAAATCTCTCTAAGAAAACAAATATTTCATGGTGATAGGATTTAGAGAGAGGTTGAGCTATTTCTGTGTATTTTTCTGTGCTTTGTAAATGTTTTACTATTTGAATATATGACTTCTATGAAGTCTTTATTTTTTTTTAAATATACCTTTGAAACCATCACAAAAGGTAGAATCATTGGCAGTAACTTTAAGAAATAATGGAAAGTAGGGTTGGCCCTATCGCTCAAAGTTTTGAGTGAGCTGGATTGCACAAGGTCAACCATGGTTCAAATTCTGACTCTGGAAGCTTGAAAAACATACCATACATGTGTGCACACATGCACAAAATCTTGACAGAAAAATGCAATGGAGTAAAAAAAAATGTAGTGTGAGATGTTTCTCTCTCTCTCCCACTCCCTCTCCATGTCGGCTATGATTTGAAATATTTATTAACAGTAACTAAGGGATGGAAAGAAAGAAACTATTTTGAGGATAGCTTGGCATCTACTTGTACTTCTACATTCAAGAAAACACTGTGGTCAACTTTTTAAAAATACCTCACTGAGATATCTAGGATATAACAGCAACACTTACAAAATCAACTTTTAAAATGACCAAACAAGGCAATGGTCTCATCACACAAAAATCTATGTTATGCATAAAATGTCAGATCCCACATGGTCGGCAGTGGTTTGAGTACGAGCCCGTGGCTCAGCTCATGCCTGTGAGTGCCCAAGATCCTCAACGGATGTATAAATGGAGAAAAAAAGGACTGCAATATGACCACACCACTTTGGTGGGTACTTTCTCTCTCCCTCTCTCTCTCTCTCTCTGTCCCCCTGAAAAGTAATAAACAAAACAGAGGGACCAGCAGTTAGCGTAATGGCTATGTTGCTGGACTCCCATGTAGTCGACCATGGTTCATGTCCCAGACCGGGTGGCTTAAAACTCATGCCGGGCGCATGTGTGTACGTGCCCAAGATCCGAAGAGGAGAATAGAGGAGAAGGGATTGTGGTGTGGCCATCCCCCCTGGGGGGTGATTTTTCACTTTCTGTCTCTCTGTCTCTCTCTGTCTGGCAAAAGCACGCGCCTATAGCAAAAACCTCTCAAAAAAAAAGTAATAAACAAAACAAAACAGAAATGACCAAACAGGAACAATTGGATATACCAATGCAAAAAACAAAAGTTGGACCTCTTTCTTATACCAGGCACAAAAGTTTGCTTAAAATGGACCATAGATATAAATGTAAGAGCTAAAATTATAAAACTCCTCCAAGGTAATGTATGTGTAAATCTTTGTGATCTTTAATTAGGCAAAGGCTTCTTACATATACCCAGAGCACAATCAAAATTTAGTTCCTGGTTCAAATAAATGGTTGGTCATCTGGGAAAATAAAGGCATAATTGACAACAACAACCAAGAAATTGTTAAATAGATAAGTTAGACTTAATAAAAATCAGAAACACTTGTTCTTTGAAGAACATCATCAAGAAAGTGAAAAGTAGATGCCAGTTGGTAGGGCAGCAGTAAAATACCATAATCTTCCAGGAAATCTCTCATAGGAAGGTTCCAGGTACAGAGACCTCTCTGAGTATGCCCATTATCTGGGGCTGGCTGAAGGCTGGGATTGGACCACAGCATCAAGAGTGTGTTACAGGCTCTCTCTCTCTCTCTCTTTCTCTCTCTCTCTTTCTGTGTGTTTTTCTCATTTTTGCATGAGGGCCAGCAGGTGGCATGGTGGCTAAGGGTGCTGGACTCCCACATGCCCAACCATGGCTCTAATCCTAGACTCGGCAGCTTGGTTTTTCATTCTCTCTCTTTCTCTCTCTCACTCTGTTCCTCTTTAGTCAAAAGAAAAAAAAAGGAAAGAAAAAAGAACCAATGAGTGAAAGAAAGAAAAAGAAAGCTAGTTAAATAAAACAATTCAAAAAAAAAAAAAAGAAACAAACAAACAAAAAAACAAACAAAAAAAACAGTGAAAAGAGAGACTAAACAGTAAAGCTAACCCACATCAGACGGCTCTGGGTTCCAATCCAGAGATTTCCCTGAGTATGTTGGGCATGAGTATGTCCATGATCTAGAGATAGTTGAATTTGGGGGTTGATCATCTTGTCAGGTCTTTGTTAGAAGTTCTCTCTCTCTCACTCTCTCTCGCTTATAGAGGATGTGACTAAATGAACACTTTCTTCAAGAACTGAAAAGACAACCCATGGAATGGGAGAAAATACTTGTGTATCTGTATCCAATAAAGGACTTATATTCAGAATATATTAAAAAAAAAACTCTATTATTAAAAGACAACTTGGGGTCAGCAGATGATGTAGAGTTTATGTCACTGGACTCCCATATGGTTGACTGCAGTTTGAGTCCCGGACATGGCAGCTTGATACTCATGCTGGGTGCATGTGTGTACATGTCTCCTGAGAGAATGGAGGAGAAGGGATTGCAGCATTAATATCCCCTGTGGAAGGGGGGGTGGTATCTCACTTTCTCTCTCTTTCTCTCTCTCTGGCAAGCACATGCATCCTATCCAAAAAAATTTCCCTCTTAAAAAAAAAAAAAAGACCACCCAATTAACAAATTGGCAAAGGATTTGGAATAAACATTTACCGAAAGATCATATAAAAAATGGTTAATAATCAATGAGAAGATGTTTAACATCAGTCATTAGAGAAATGTTAATCAAAACCTCAATGAGTTACTACTTCATAATCATTAGGCTCCAGGTTCAAATCCAGAGAATTCCCTGAGTATGCCAGGCATGAGTATGTCCATGACCTAGGGGTAACTGAAGTTCGGGGCGGATCATCTTTTCGGGTCCTTATTGTGAGCACTCTCTCTCACACACACTTATAAAGGATGTGACTAAATATTTTTATTATAGTCATTAGAATATAAACTTACAGTAACAAGTATTGGGAAAATGTAGAAAAATTTAAATATTCACACATTGATGGTGGAATGTAAAATGGTGCAGCTACTATGAAAACGAGTTTAGCAATGAGAGACCTCAGGAAAAAACAAAATCACAGTTTCCACCTCCTTCTTTTTTTTTTTTGGAGAGGTTTTTGCTATGGGGCGTGTGCACTCACCAGAAAGACAGAGAGAAACAGAGACAGAAAGCAAGAAATCTTCTCCCGGGGTGGGGGAGATGGCCATGACAGAATCCCTTCGGGGAGAGGGCCAGGACAGAATCCCTTCTCCTCCATTCTCCTCTTAGGATCTTGGGCATGCACGCACATGTGCCCGGCATGAGTTTAAGCCTCTGGGTCCAGGACTCAAACCACGGTCAACTACATGGGAGTCCAGAAACATAACCATTATGCCAACTGCTGGTCCTTCCACTCCCCTCTTTTTAAACAATGGACCCCAAATATTCGTTTTGCACTGGGCTCTGAAAACTTTGTTGCTAGCCCTAAACAAAAGTCCTAAAATTTAGTAGTAGTTAGTAAAGTGTAGCATTTATAAATATACATATTAATATTATATAAATAATAGGGTTTAAAGAAAATATTTTTAAGGCACTAAAGGTCATGTTCATTTGATACAAAATATAATTTATTGAAAGCTATAATAATGTTTATTAAAATGGTATATATAATCATAATTATGAATGCACAAATATGTATAGGTAGAAAAAGATTGATATAAGGGGCCAGTGGATTGTTAGGACACTGTATGCCCACATGGCCAACTACAGTTCAAGTTCTGAACCCGGTGGCTTAAAAGTCACAGCAGATGCACTTGTCTATGACAAAATCATGGGAAGTATAATAATGTTTATTAAAATGGTATATATAATCATAATTATGAATGCACAAATATGTATAGGTAGAAAAAGATTGATATAAGGGGCCAGTGGATTGTTAGGACACTGTATGCCCACATGGCCAACTACAGTTCAAGTTCTGAACCCGGTGGCTTAAAAGTCACAGCAGATGCACTTGTCTATGACAAAATCATGGGAAGAGATGGAGGACAAGGAATAAAGAAATAGCATGATTATTTTTTACATTCCC
>NW_006209397.1:971076-973717 GCF_000334495.1 Tupaia belangeri chinensis
AGAAGGGATTGTGGCATGGCCATCCCCCCTGGGGGGTGATTTCTCTCTTTCTGTCTCTCTGTCTCTCTCTGTCTGTCTGGCAAGCGCACGCACCCTATAGCAAAAACTTCTCAAAAAATAAAAATTAAAAAAAAATTATGATGTTAATTAATCAAAGTAAATTACAGCTACTATGACCCACTATTATTTTTCTTTCATAGTAACTTAATAGATGTTTACATTCTTAATAGTCCCAATGTATCTCAACATGATGGTGTCTAGAAGTAAATAAAAGAGGTCTGTTCACTTTTAGAGATGTTCTAAGAGGTGGGAAATTGAACAAACCTAAACCATATTCCAAAAATTGCCTCCTGAGGTCAATGTAGGAAACTGGAATCTCTGATGTTATCCTTTTTCCATTTAGCCTGAGATGAAAATAAAATAGAATCAAAACTGGAATGACCCTGATAGTATAATGTCATGCATTCCTAATTTATTTACTTATTTTAAACATGAACTGTACATTTTTTCTGCACTTTTTCTCAAAGTCAAATTGGAAAAGAGATCTCTTTACATCATCACTCAGATTATCTTCCAGACTTGTATAAAAGACCTTTTATGTTTGCTGTATTCAAAAAGTGATTGTACCTATAATGATAGTCAGCTCTAAATTCTAATTCCCTTCCCACTCATTGTCTAAAAAATTAATGGAAAATGAGTTGTTAGTACAGTGCCTGGTACACAGATAGTATTTACAGTTAGATGGGAGATGTAACTATAAATTGGGGATAGTTACATAAAAATAGATACAACTCCTTACATAAAAACTGTTCATATACTTCCTCTTGCAAAAATTTACAGAAGATTTTCTTTTAGAAGTTTACTGTTTATATGGATCTTACTAGGGTATCAGATAAAATAGTTAACTCATCAATCACACCTTAGGTACTAAAACATGCTAAATAGTCTATAAAGTGAAGTATAGTATTCTGCTCTTACAAATTAGAAATTACACATATAAGAATTTTATTTTAAAGAAATATCCTGGGGAACAGCAGTTAGTGTAATGGCTATGTCACTAAGCTCCCATGTTGTCGACCATGGTTCGAGTCCCAGACCTGGTGGCTTAAACTCACACTGGGTGCATATGCGTGCGTGCCCAAGATCCTGAGAGGAGAATGGAGGAGAAAGGAGGAGAAAGGATGGCAGTGTGCCCATCCCCCTTGGAGGGTTATTTCTCGCTTTCTGTCTCTCTTTCTGGTGAACGCATGTGCCCTATAGTGAAAAGAACCTCTCAAAAAAAAAAAAAAAATCCTGATTAAAGGTTCATTAATACGTGTGGGTTGTTTTACTTTGGTTTTAAAGACAGAATTAAAACATATGGCAGTTCTCCTGCCGTAGCTTCCCAGCTGAAACCATAGGCATAAATCATCATGCCCAACTCTTTTTTAAACAAAGTCCTTCTATGTTGCCCAGGTCAGCTACAAGTTCAGAATCCTCCTAGGAGCTTCAGTCTTCAAGTTGTTGGAATTACCGGTCAATGCCATGCTTTTCAGGACCTACCACGTGGTTTAACAATTACATTTCTAATACAGTAAATTTTTTTTGAGAGGTTTATGCTATAGGATGTGTACACTCGCCAGAAAGACACAGAAAGACACAGAGATAGAAAGCGAGAAATCACCCCCCAGGGGGAATGGCCACGTTGCAATCCCGTCTGCTCCATTCTCCTCTCAGGATCTTGGGCATGCACACACACCTGCACAGCGTGAGTTTAAGCCACTGAGTCCAGGACTCGAACTGCGGTCAACTATATGGGAGTTCAATGACATAGATATTATGCTAACTTCTGGTCCCCAGTAAAATTTTCTTTAGGCTATATAGAAATTATTTTCTTCATCTTTTTTTATTTTCTCCTTTTTTTAAAATTTATTTTTAAATTCAATTTATTTAACACTCATTCTCTATCATTACAGTGTATAATATGTGATTTCCCATACAGAATACAGTGTGTAGTGGTTTAATCATACATGTTATCAACAAATAATTTTTCATTTCTTGTTATATATATGTATTCCCCCCTCCTATTTCTCACCTTCTGCCTTTTCCCACATTTCTCACCCTTTTTCCACACTGTCTCTGGTATCTGCAGCTGCTTTCCTTTCCTTTTTTTCCCCAAATTTTATTGATTCACAAAATATCTTAATTAATCTATTTTCAATTCCAAGTTCAGCCGATACATACATATCTGAAAACACATGTTTGACTTTAGACATGAAACTCTGTGAGTAGAATGAATATATTTTAACGTAGTACCTAGCTGAGGTTATAGAGCTTACTGTGGTCATTAAATAGGTATTTTCTAATATATTTTTTTAATTTCAAGAAAGGCAGTTTTAGCTTTCATAAATCAAAATCAAAAAATGTTAAGAGAACTTTGCTTAAGACTTAAAGCCAGGAAAAAGATTAGGATTCTGTTCAAACAGTAGGTACTTGGACCTGCTGACAACTCAAGAGAAGACAAAAATCCTTAACTCTGGAAAACAAAGCATAAAAGAATATCAGTGAAGATTTAAGTCAAAAGTCTTGGGAACCAGCAGTTAGCGTAATGGCTATGTCGCTGGACTCCCACGTAGTCGACCGTGGTTCGTGTCCCGGACCC
>NW_006209397.1:973915-980099 GCF_000334495.1 Tupaia belangeri chinensis
AGGTCTTACAATTCTATTTCATCAGTTCAGTCTCCTGTACTTAATCTATCTTCTGTTGTGGTCTAATCTTTCTGTTTATATTCTGGAAGATAACATTCAACTCTGGATTTTTCTCTACTATTAAGTTGGGTATTTTCTGAATTGTTTTGGGGCTCTTATTTCTGTGAATCTGTATTTAGCTTTCCTAATATAGCACTTCCTTCAGAACTTCTTGGAGACCTGGTCTAGTGTCAGTAAATTTTTTCAGGTTTTGTTTATCTGAGAATGTTCTTATCTTCTCTTCCCATATGAAGGATAATTTTGCCAGGTATAATATTCTTGGTTGAAATTCTTTTTCACTCAACACTTTGCATATGTGTTCCTATTATTTTCTTGTTTGTATTGTTTCTGATAAGGGGTCCACTGTTAGCCTGATGGGATATCCTTTGTAGGCAACTTGACATTTCTCTCTTGCCAGTCTTAGTATCTTCTCTTTGTATGTGATTTTGGTCAATCTGGTTATACAAATTTTTTAAAAAAATATTAATATATTTCAATCTTTGTTTGATTAAGCTGGCAATAAGACAAATTATGGCCCTAAAGCTAAGAAAGGGATATTGTATTTATTTTCTCCTAAAACCAAATTAGTGAATTAGTCTAAGCTTATAGTAAAATGCTATAGTTAAGGAACTATTATTTTATAATTGTTAATTTCCTAGAATTCTTACCTATATTGACCTCTTTTCATGATTAAATTTTCCCTTCCTAAATATTGATAACTATGATCTATTTATACACAAAATGGATGGAAAGTTTTAGACTGTTAATTTAAAGCAAGGCCTTATCCATGGTAGATGCACTAAGTACTATATACAAAACAATGCTGTCATTTGTACAAGACAGCTTCTTCACCAGTCATTATTTTCTTCTAGGAACTTAATTGAGTTCAAACCATTAAAATCACTTCCGGATTCCAGGTAATAAAGTGGAGAATGAAGGGAGTTGCCTTTCAAAAAATAATGTTGAAAAACAATTTTCCATAGATAAAAGGAAAAATTCCAAAAATCCCTTAAGTTAGCATGGTGCCTGCAATAGGATTAACATATTTTCCCATCTGTAAACACAGAAAGAAGCAGGTTCTGAGAGACAGAGATGCAAGCTATCAGGATACTTTTCAATGGTGAATTATGTGTTTTTAAATGTACTCTGAAAAAAAATTGATTAACATCATTTCTGTAAGTGCTTCTGTCAAGAATTTTAATTTTGAAAAAAAATTTAATTGATTGATTAACATCTTTTTTGTAAGTGCTTCTGTAAAGAATTTTAATTTTGAAAAAAAATTTAATTGAGCTAATAGCATTAAACTTATCTGAGACTTGAAGTCCAATTGCCAGAATAATGCAGTCTTGGTACTCTACAAATCTAGTAGCAGTAAAGCTAAATTTATAGAACAGAATTCTTTGCTTTGTTGTAATAGTTAAAAATGAAAGCAAAAAAAAAAAAACCCTTTAATGTAAATTCTTAAAAACTAAGAACATGAAGTAACAGTAAATGGCATGCCAATAAATGATAAAACATAGAAGTCATGGTAAATCACACTTTATTAGTAGAAGAAAAGAGAGAAGGCCAGGCCATAATTACCCTGGAGAGATTTCTTTGTTTTCATGTATTCTCTAGCAGTCCCAAACAGTTGGATGGCAGAACCAGAAAACCAACCCCCAGAGAACTTCATCTTAAGAAAAAATAGTCATTTAATCTATCTCTTTTTAAAAATTTTTTCATTCATCACTGTGTAACATTACAACATGCCAAATGAATTTTCCCATCATGGCTACACTGTATATTGGTTCAAAGATATTACCATACACATTATCATCAACAGATAACTTTCCATTTTTGTGCCCCTTAAATGTTTTGCTTTTTTCTTTTTCCCCATTGATCACCTCCCTCTCACTTTCCCCCATTTCCCATCCACCTCTTGCACATAGAGGGATATTAAGTTTTCATGCCTACAAAAACCACTTTACTAGTTCGTTATTTCTTTCCATTCTGCTTATAGTATATTTAGCTTGTGGAAAAAAAATACAATCTCATGTACTAAAATATTGTACTTTTCCTTTAAAGCTTCTGAGTTTCATTAATTTATTTCCAAATAGCTAATTAGCTTTACAATATATATTGAACAATCTATCCTTTCCTTGCTAATTTTATCATATGCTATGACATTTAATATTATTTCTTGTCTTTTTCTTCTGTTCTACTGATTTATTTCTTCATTACACATCCAACATCAGACTGATTTAACTTGTACATTCATATGATATTTAGATAATTAATAGGACAAGCCCTGTGTCCTCATTATTGCAATTTTTAATGGCTAATCACATAACTTTTAACTTTCAAGTAAAATTTAGGATTAATTCATCAAGTTCTAAAAAAAAGACTTCCACTAGGTGTTTCATTTGCATTACATTTAAATTTATGAATCATATTGGGGGGAAACTCACATTTGAACATATTTATAGTTCTCCCATTCAAAAAGTAGTTTTCACACTGAATTAGCTAATATGAGTGGTCTTGAGTTTTTCGTCTATGCTCCTTCAGAGCATAGTGACATAGTTCTCCTAGCCTGGTGATATGAATTAGATTTTTTTCTATGCTCTGAAACAGTTAAATTAACAGGAATTTTTTATTCTTCAAAAGTTTGATATAACTTTATTGTAAAATTATTGGTTCTATTGTCTATTGGTTGTAATAATTTTTATGATTTCTTTATTTTCTTCTTTCCTTTTGATCTATTTAAGTTTTTTCATCTCTTATTGTAAGTCCTTTTTATCCCCATTACCAGGGGTACAAACACTCGTCAGAGAGAGAGAGAGAGAGAGACAGAATCCCACCGTGGGGTATGGCCACACCACAATACTTTTTCCTCCACATCTCATCCCCATCAAGATTTTGGACATGCACATATACATTCTTGGTGTGCTTTTCAGGCTGCCAGGGCCAGGATTCAAACCATGATCAATCATATAGGAACTGGCTCCCTTAACCACCGATCTATGAAAGTGGTCCTGACAGGCTTTTCTAATTGATACGTTTTTTTTTTAAGATTTATTTTATTTATCTTTATTTATTTATTTTAATTTGATAAGAGAGGGACAGAGTGTGTGTGTGAGAGAGAGGAGAGAGGAGAGTGAGAAAGCCACCAGGTCCAGGACTCGAACCGTGGTCGGTGATGTGGGAGTCCAGCACCCTTAACACCACCACCCAGCCCCTTGATAAGAATTTTTAATAATTTCATTTAATCAAAACTTGCAAATTTCTTTTTATTCATTTCCTCCATGAGCAAAAGAGATGCAAAGGAACAGACAAAAAGTATCCCCAAGGTCTTGATGCTATGTGTGACTCCAAACCTCAGGCAGTCTACAGCTTACCCAGAATACTCAGGGAGGTCCCCTGACATGAACTTGGAACCTTCCATATGGGTTAGCCTCACATATGGGTTACCTTCACAGAGTATATCATTTTTTACCACTGAAATTCCATCTGGCTCCCAAGATTTAAACATTTTTTGATGTAATTTTATAAAATACCATCTCAGTTTCACAGCAACTACTGTTTTTTTTAATTTTATTTATTCATTCTATAGAAATATCTGTAGTTATTTTTTTACTTAAATAACTTTTTCATACTTTTGTTGGTTCACTTTGTTGGTCTTTTTATAACTAGTTGGGTCAAATGTTTTACTCTTTACTGTTTAAAATGTTCTCCTTTATGAATACAAAGTAATTAAGGTTATGAGTTATACTCTCAACACAGTTTTAAATACCTTCTCAAATGAAAAGATTTTTCTACACTTCAGGTTGCTTTAGCCTTAAAGATATATTCAGTCTTTTTCCAGTTGGAATAACCTACTTTAAAGTACTATAGCTATTATTAATAATAAAAGCCATAATAAAGAATTTTATTTTGTGCTAATTATGTGCAAGCAAATTATTTGACGTAGTCCTAACACCGGTGAGATAAGTTAAGTTCACCATCCTGAAGTTATATACAAAGAATCGAACAGAGAAGTAAAGAAACATGTTGAAGATTACACAGCCAGAGAGTGGTAGAACTAAGAACCCAAGACCAAGTGCAGGTAGAGCCCATAATTTTAAAGACTATTCTCTGCTTCCAAATCTATTCCATTGGAGAAGAGAGAAGACAAATAAATTTTGTGAAGTTATTAGGACACAGAATATTTTATGTTTTCCATATGTTTTCCTCTAAACACAACCTTACGACATGTACTTCATTAGCCTCATTTTGATATAAGTTGCTTTGGGGACCATCAGATGGCCAAATCATTACTTTGTTGGACTCCCACATAGTTGACCACAGTTCCATTCCCAGACCCAGTGGCTTGACACACCCTGGGCACATGTGCATGTGTACCCAAAATCCTGAGAGAAGAATGAAGAAGAAAAAATTGTTGTGTGGCCATCGCCCCAAGGAAGTGATTTCTCACTTTCTGTCTGTTTCTGTCTCTCCAGCAAGCACACAGGCCCTGAAGCAAAAAATCACTATCAAAAAAAAGAAAAGTTGCTTTGAAATATGCCTCAATATACCATATACTGAAATATACTATTGACATAAATTTTAAATTATTTTGACGCAAATAAATAGGCTTTTAGAAATACTGTCACCTTTCAAGAAGACAAAATTGTATGTGTTAGTTTGTTCTATGTTATTGTTATTGTATTATCGATGCACAAATATGCTTCTTAATAAAATATGACCCACCCCATCTGGACACCTGTTCCAGTGAAGGGCGTTGCCAATTGGCAGGCTACCTGCAGCTGGAAGGCTATTTGGCTGGGACCCATGACTCATCCCCTTCCCCACTAGCCTTTGAACTCTTCAGTCTTTTGTGTTTTCTATAGCACATGGCACTCGCATATGTCACAATCTATTCTTGGTTTCTGAATTGAAACTCAGCAGCTCTTTCAGGTGCACCTGTTTTCTAGAAACAGGAGACTTTGGGTCTCCCAGGATGATTGAAAACAGTACAAGGCATTGGTGAGCAACAGGGATGTAGAGCAGAAGACAGATCGCCAATTGCCTACTCCTGAATGCTCAGAGATACCTTGAAAGAATTTAGGAAGGAATATATAGATCACCAGATGACTAGAAACCATCGCAGAACCAGAAGAAAAATGAGCAAACAAATGTTTCTACCCCAAGGGAAAACATCAATTCCTCATCACCCATAAACTACACAATGGAACTCATGGAAATGTCAATAAACAATTCAGAATATTTATAGTGACCAAACTAAATGAGATGCAAGACAAAAGACACAATGAACTCCAGGAGATAAGGAAGTCCTTTCATGATTCCAAAGAAGAAATAGACACCATACAAAAAGCTTCAAATGGAATTATTAGAGATGAAGAATGTGACAAAGGAAATTAAAACCTTCCTCAAAACTATTAAAAGTAGATTAGATCACACAGAAGAGCAAATCTGTAGAAGATAAAACCTCTGACCTAGAAAAAATGATCAGAGACTGAAAAAACAACTAAGAAAAATGAGGATAATATACAAGAAATACTAGATACCATTAAGTTCCCAAACATCCAGATAATTGGTATCCTAGAAGAGGAAGAAAACAATAAGGGAATCATTGATAATTTATTCCATGAAGTCCTAGAAGAAAACATTCCAAACCTAGAGAGACATTCAAATATATAGACCCAAGAAATACATAGGACCCCAAATAGAATCAACCCAAGAAGATCTCCAAGGCACATCATAGTCAGATTGGCCAAAACCGTAGACAAAGAAAAGATATTAAAATGGGCAAGAAATAAACATCAAGTTACTTATAAAGGTTACTCCATCAGGCTAATATCATACCTCTCATCAGAAGCAATGCAGGCAAGGAAAGAATGGGGAAATATAGTCAAAGAATTAAATGAAAAACAATTTCAACCAAGAATACTATACCAAGTGGGAACCAGCAGTTAGCGTAATGGCTATGTCACTGGATGCCCACGTAGTCGACTGCGGTTCACATCCTGGACCCGGTGGCTTAAAACTCACACCGGGCGCGTGTGTGTGCGTGCCCAAGATCCCAAGAGGAGAATGGAGGAGAAGGGATTGCGGCATGACCATCCCCCCTGGGGGGTGATTTCTCGCTTTCTGTCTCTATATCTCTCTC
>NW_006209397.1:980167-982776 GCF_000334495.1 Tupaia belangeri chinensis
AAATCTCCAAAAAAAAAAAAAAAGAATACTATACCAAGCAAGATTATCTTTCATGTGGGAAAAAAAATACAAGATAAGAACATTCTTGGATAAACAAAAGCTGAAAGAATTTACCAACTCTAGGCCAGCTCTTCAAGAGGTTCTGAAGGGAGTGCTATTCCAGGAAAACTAAAAAGTCAGATGGGGAGTTATAAGACAACAGAAACAACCAAGATAATGGCACATGTAATGATAGGAACAGGTCTGGAAATATCAATAATAACATTGAACATTAATGGACTAAATTCTCTAATCAAGAGACACATACTAACTAAATAGATTAAAAACCAGAAATCCTCTATCTGTTGACTACAAGAAATGCACCTTATGGATAAAGACATACATAGACAAATAATGAAGGGCTGGAAAAAAGATATTCCATGCAAATGTAAATAAAAAAAAGGGCTGGAGTACCGATACTGATTTCAGACAAAATGGGCTTCAAGACAAAGAATGTAAGAAGAGACAAGGAAGGGCATCATATAGTTGTAAATGGGCTAATTCATCAAGAAGAAATAATGCTTATAAATATCTATGCTCAACTCAGGAGCACCTAAATACATGAAGGAAAAGCTGATAGAGCCAAAAGGAGAGATAGGGAGCAACATCATAATTGTTGGAAATTTCAACCCTCCATTATCTCCTTTAGACAGATCTTCTAGACAAAAAATAAGCAGAGAGATATAGGACCTAAATGATAATATAAATCAAAGGGGTCTGACAGACATTTAAAGGATTTTCCACTCTAAGATCACAAAATATATATTTTTCTCTCCCCTACATGGAACCTTTTCTAAGATTGACCATATAATAGGGCACAACTCAAGCCTTTACATATTCAAAGGCATAGAAACTATATCCAGCATCTTCACTGACCATAAAGAATTAAACTCAATACAAATTTCAAGAAACATCTTTGAAAATACACAAAACCACAGAAATTAAACAACCTACTTCTGAATGGCTTCTTAACTACTGAAGAAATTAAGTCTGAAATGAGTTTCCATAATTTATGGGACACTGCAAAAGCAGTCATAAGAGGGAAATTCAGAGGTATTAATGCACATAAAAAGAAGTTGGAAAGGTGACAAATACACAAACTAACATTATGCCTCAGGGAAATGAAAAAACAACAACGACAAAACAATGCCAGATGAAAATAAATAATAAAGATTTCTTTTCTTCTTTTTCTTTTTTTGGAGAGGTTTTTGCTATAGGAAGTGTGTGCTCACCAGAGAGACAGAGAGACAGAAAGTGGCAAATCACCTCCTGGGGGTATGGCCATGCCACAATCCCTTCTCCTCCATTCTCCTCTCAGGATCTTGGGCACGCACACACGCACGTGTGGCTGGCATGAGTTTAAGCCATCAGGTTTGGGACTCGAACCACAGTCGACTACATGGGAGTTCAGCGATATAGCCATTATGCTAACTGCTAGTCCCGAAATAATAAAGATTTCTGCAGAAATGATTAAAATAGAAAATAAATGAACTACAGAGAAAATAAATACAAGCAAAAGCTGGTTTTTTGAAAAGATTAAGAATATCAACACACCATTAGCTAGACTGATGAAGAAGAAGAAAGAAACCAGATAAATCAAATACTTAATGAAATAGTCAACATCACAACAGACACAACAGAAATACAAAACATCATTAGAGGATACTATGAACATCTATATGCCAACAAACAAGAGAACATGGAGGAGATGGACAAATTCCTGAATGCATATACTCAACCAAGATTAAATCAGGAGGAGATAGAAAACCTGAACAGACCCATGACAAGCCATGATATTGAATGGGTAATAAATAACCTCCGGACAAAGAAAAGCACAAGTCCTAATGGCTTCATTTCTGAATTCTACAAAACTCATAAGGAAGAGTAAAACCCCATCCTACTCATATTATTTTTTAAGATTCAAAAGGAAGGTAACGTCCTAAATTCATTTTATGAAGCCTTCATCATCTTCATTCCCAAAACAGAAAAGGACACGATAAAAAAAAGAAAACTACAGACCAATATCTCTGATGAATACAGATGCAAACATTCTCAACAAGATACTTGCAAATCGTATCAAATGACAAATAAAAAAGATTATTCATCATGACCAGGTAGGCTTTATTCTAGGGATGTAAGTGCGGTTCAACATATGCAAGACCATAAAAATAATACACCATATTAACAGAAAGAAAAATAAAAACCACAGTATTATTTCAATGGAAGCAGAGAAAGCATTTGATAAAAGATAACATCCCTTCATAATTAAGATTCTTAGCAAGCTTGGTATAGAAGGGTCATTTCTCAACACATACAAAAAAATTCAAATATGAAAAACCTATAGATAACATTATACTGAATGGGGAAAAGCTAAAAGGTTTTCCACTAAAAACTGGTACTAGACAAGGCTGCCCACTTTCTCCACTTCTTTTCAATATAGTGCTGGAAGTCTTAGCCAAAGCAATCAGGAAAGAGAATAATATAAAAGGAATTCAAATAGGCAAAAAAGAGTTGAAATATCTTTATTTGAAAATGACATGATGGTATACTTAGAAGATCCAAAGGTTTCT
>NW_006209397.1:998594-1012928 GCF_000334495.1 Tupaia belangeri chinensis
AATGAGTTTCCATAATTTATGGGACACTGCAAAAGCAGTCATAAGAGGGAAATTCAGAGGTATTAATGCACATAAAAAGAAGTTGGAAAGGTGACAAATACACAAACTAACATTATGCCTCAGGGAAATGAAAAAACAACAACGACAAAACAATGCCAGATGAAAATAAATAATAAAGATTTCTTTTCTTCTTTTTCTTTTTTTGGAGAGGTTTTTGCTATAGGAAGTGTGTGCTCACCAGAGAGACAGAGAGACAGAAAGTGGCAAATCACCTCCTGGGGGTATGGCCATGCCACAATCCCTTCTCCTCCATTCTCCTCTCAGGATCTTGGGCACGCACACACGCACGTGTATGAGTTTAAGCCATCAGGTTTGGGACTCGAACCACAGTCGACTACATGGGAGTTCAGCGATATAGCCATTATGCTAACTGCTAGTCCCGAAATAATAAAGATTTCTGCAGAAATGATTAAAATAGAAAATAAATGAACTACAGAGAAAATAAATACAAGCAAAAGCTGGTTTTTTGAAAAGATTAAGAATATCAACACACCATTAGCTAGACTGATGAAGAAGAAGAAAGAAACCAGATAAATCAAATACTTAATGAAATAGTCAACATCACAACAGACACAACAGAAATACAAAACATCATTAGAGGATACTATGAACATCTATATGCCAACAAACAAGAGAACATGGAGGAGATGGACAAATTCCTGAATGCATATACTCAACCAAGATTAAATCAGGAGGAGATAGAAAACCTGAACAGACCCATGACAAGCCATGATATTGAATGGGTAATAAATAACCTCCGGACAAAGAAAAGCACAAGTCCTAATGGCTTCATTTCTGAATTCTACAAAACTCATAAGGAAGAGTAAAACCCCATCCTACTCATATTATTTTTTAAGATTCAAAAGGAAGGAACCGTCCTAAATTCATTTTATGAAGCCTTCATCATCTTCATTCCCAAAACAGAAAAGGACACGATAAAAAAAAGAAAACTACAGACCAATATCTCTGATGAATACAGATGCAAACATTCTCAACAAGATACTTGCAAATCGTATCAAATGACAAATAAAAAAGATTATTCATCATGACCAGGTAGGCTTTATTCTAGGGATGTAAGTGCGGTTCAACATATGCAAGACCATAAAAATAATACACCATATTAACAGAAAGAAAAATAAAAACCACAGTATTATTTCAATGGAAGCAGAGAAAGCATTTGATAAAAGATAACATCCCTTCATAATTAAGATTCTTAGCAAGCTTGGTATAGAAGGGTCATTTCTCAACACATACAAAAAAATTCAAATATGAAAAACCTATAGATAACATTATACTGAATGGGGAAAAGCTAAAAGGTTTTCCACTAAAAACTGGTACTAGACAAGGCTGCCCACTTTCTCCACTTCTTTTCAATATAGTGCTGGAAGTCTTAGCCAAAGCAATCAGGAAAGAGAATAATATAAAAGGAATTCAAATAGGCAAAAAAGAGTTGAAATATCTTTATTTGAAAATGACATGATGGTATACTTAGAAGATCCAAAGGTTTCTATGAAAAATTTCTCAAAGTAATAAATGAATACAGTAAAGAGTCAGGATGCAAAATCAACATCCAAAATCTATAACATTTCTATATATGAACAAAAAGTGAAATGAGGTAGATTTGAAGAAATGCCACAAAAAGTGTAAGCTACCTAGGGATAAATCTAACTAAAGAAGTCAAAGACCTTTACAAAGAAAACTTTAACAGTCTTTAAAAGGACATTGAAAATGATACAAAAAAGTGAAAGGACATCCCATGTTCCTGGATTGGAAGAATTAATATAACCAAAATGGCAATTCTACCCAAATTAACCTGCATGTTCAACACAATTCTAATCAAAATACCAGAGACATTCTTCACAGATCTAAAAAAGACAATCATAGAATTTGCCTGGAATCATAAAGGACCTCATATTGTCAAAGCAATCCTGCACAGGAAGAGTGGAGTGGGCAGCATGTAATTCTCTGATCCTAAAATATACTATAAACCTGTAATAATCAAAGTAGCATGGTATTGGCACAAAAACAGACAGGTGGACAAATGGAATAGACTAGAGATCCCAGAATAAACCACAAAACTTACAGCCAACTGAATTTTGACCAAGGATACCAGTCAATCCATTGGGAAAAGGAAAACCTCTTTAGCAAATGGTGCTGGAAAAAGTGCATATTCACCTGCAGAGAGATGAAACTGGATCCCCATCTTTCACCATGAACAAGAATCAACTCAAAATGGATCAAAGATCTAAACCTAAGATATCAAACCATAAAACTACCGGAAAACACTAAGGAAACTCCGGGAGACAAGGGGGTAGGCAAAGACTTCTTAAATAAGTCTCCCAATGCACAGGCAATAATCTCTAATATACACAAGTGGGATTCTATTAAATTAAGAAGTTTCTACACAGCAAAGGACACAGTAATTAGTGAGAATCTACAATCCTCAGAACAGGAGAATATTTTTTTTAAACTTTGTGTTGCATAAGGGATTGATAATCAGAATACAGAGAGAACTCAAGCTGCTTACCAAAAAAAAACAAGGGTCATTTCTCAACACATACAAAAAAATTCAAATATGAAAAACCTATAGATAACATTATACTGAATGGGGAAAAGCTAAAAGGTTTTCCACTAAAAACTGGTACTAGACAAGGCTGCCCACTTTCTCCACTTCTTTTCAATATAGTGCTGGAAGTCTTAGCCAAAGCAATCAGGAAAGAGAATAATATAAAAGGAATTCAAATAGGCAAAAAAGAGTTGAAATATCTTTATTTGAAAATGACATGATGGTATACTTAGAAGATCCAAAGGTTTCTATGAAAAATTTCTCAAAGTAATAAATGAATACAGTAAAGAGTCAGGATGCAAAATCAACATCCAAAATCTATAACATTTCTATATATGAACAAAAAGTGAAATGAGGTAGATTTGAAGAAATGCCACAAAAAGTGTAAGCTACCTAGGGATAAATCTAACTAAAGAAGTCAAAGACCTTTACAAAGAAAACTTTAACAGTCTTTAAAAGGACATTGAAAATGATACAAAAAAGTGAAAGGACATCCCATGTTCCTGGATTGGAAGAATTAATATAACCAAAATGGCAATTCTACCCAAATTAACCTGCATGTTCAACACAATTCTAATCAAAATACCAGAGACATTCTTCACAGATCTAAAAAAGACAATCATAGAATTTGCCTGGAATCATAAAGGACCTCATATTGTCAAAGCAATCCTGCACAGGAAGAGTGGAGTGGGCAGCATGTAATTCTCTGATCCTAAAATATACTATAAACCTGTAATAATCAAAGTAGCATGGTATTGGCACAAAAACAGACAGGTGGACAAATGGAATAGACTAGAGATCCCAGAATAAACCACAAAACTTACAGCCAACTGAATTTTGACCAAGGATACCAGTCAATCCATTGGGAAAAGGAAAACCTCTTTAGCAAATGGTGCTGGAAAAAGTGCATATTCACCTGCAGAGAGATGAAACTGGATCCCCATCTTTCACCATGAACAAGAATCAACTCAAAATGGATCAAAGATCTAAACCTAAGATATCAAACCATAAAACTACCGGAAAACACTAAGGAAACTCCGGGAGACAAGGGGGTAGGCAAAGACTTCTTAAATAAGTCTCCCAATGCACAGGCAATAATCTCTAATATACACAAGTGGGATTCTATTAAATTAAGAAGTTTCTACACAGCAAAGGACACAGTAATTAGTGAGAATCTACAATCCTCAGAACAGGAGAATATTTTTTTTAAACTTTGTGTTGCATAAGGGATTGATAATCAGAATACAGAGAGAACTCAAGCTGCTTACCAAAAAAAAACAAAAAAAAAAAAAAAAAAAAAAAAAAGATTAACCCAATTAAAAGATGGGAAAATGAGTTGAACAAAAATCTAAGGAAGACATAGGACCAGCCAAAAGCATATGAGGAAATACTCAAAATCCTTCATCATAAGGGAGATGAAGATTAAAACCACAATGGGATACCACCTAACTCCTGTCAGAGTGGCAAAGATTAAAATTTTTAAAAAATGATAACTGTTGGTGGAGTTGTGAAAGGGGAACTCTCCTACACTGTTGGTGAGAATGTAAACTGGTCCAGCCACTGTGGAAAATAATATATGAGGTTCGTCAAAATTTACAAATAGAACTACCATTTGATCCAGCAATCCCACTTCTGGGTATCGACCCAAAGGACAGGAGAAGCACTGGCATATCATTGTTTATTGCAGCATTATTCATGATTGCAAAGACACAGAACCAACCCAAATGTCCACAAATAGATGAATGGATTGAAAAAGTGTGGCACATATACTTTATGTAATACTATTTAGCTATAAAAACAAGCCCCTGGCATTTGATAGAAAGTGGTTGAATATGGGAGATTTACTGTTGAGTAAAGCAAGCCAGGCTATGAAAAAAAGATATTGTATGTATCCACTTAATATATAGCAACTATATGGTATCCGCACTTTATGGTAGAGATTGAAATATTGGAGGACACAAAAGCAGTGAAAATAGTTATAGACATGAGTACAGTGTTGAATGGAAGAAGGATTGGAAAATGGAAGAATATAGAGAAGGAAATTAGGAGAAGAAATAGAGAGGCATGACATTTGTAAGACACAGAAAAGGTTTATTACCTGTTAATGATAACATGTATAGTAGTCTCAACTAGACTTGAAGTATTGTAAATTCTCTTTAAAGCTACATAATGTATAGTAATAACATGCTTTTAAAATATTAATAAATAATAATTTAATAATCTTTTAAAAAATGAAAGCTATTTGCTGATGATGACTTGTATAGTAATGTCTTTGTCTTGACTGATATGCACAGTAATCGTGCTGGAAAAAGAAACATTACACACTTATAAAGATATGTGTGATTAAATGTAATGTAAAAATAAAAAATATAACAATAAAAATAAAATCTGAATGAAGTCCACATAGATGGTTCTGAGGACATGGGATTTATGACATATCATTTAATTTCAATTACTTCACACTTGAATGTATATACAGCAAATAAATATTTTATGAAAGACTACGTTGAACTAAAATAAAGCAAAAAGTTTAAATTGCCCAGATGAAAATAATATGAAAAAAAATCAAATACGAGGGAAAGTGGGAGGATATTGAAAAATTTTAAATTAAGGCAGCCATTCATTTTCTTCCCAGTAAATTCTAAATAGATAAAAGAACAAACAAAATAAAATTAGCATTTTTTGAGATTTTTGCTACAGGATGCATGTGCTCACTGGACACACAGAGAGCGACAGAGAGAGAGAGAGAGAGAGAAAGAGAGAGAGAGAAAATGAGAAATCATCCCCAGGGGTAAGGGAAGAGATTGACACAGCACAATCCCTTCTCCTCCATTATCCTATCAAGATTATGGACATGCATACACACATGTCTGGTGTGAGTCTTAAGCCTTTGGGTCCAAGACTTGAACTGCAGTTGGCCATGTGGGAGTCCAGCACCTTAACCACTATGCCAGCTGCTGTCCCCCAAATTATCATTCTTTAAAAAAGATTATCAAAGATTCAGCACATAGAATTAATACACAGTATCAAAGTTGATATCAAGGGCAAAAATAAAAAGAATATATCTTTAAAATAAGTACAGGTAAAACTTGATAATTAATATAATATTGCACCAGAATAAAACATGAAAAAATAATTTAAAAAACAGGCATACAGACCAACAGAACAGAACAGAAAACCCAGATATAACCCCCAAAGCATACAGAGGACTGATTTTCAACAAAGGGCACAAGGTAATCCAGGGGGAAAAGAAAGTCTCTTCAACAAATAGTGCTGGAAGAACTGGATCACCAGCTACTGAAAAATGAAACTAGATCCTTATCTCTGACCATTAAAAAAATGCAAAATGGATCAAAGACTTAAACATAAAGAATTCAAATCATAAATCTACTGGTGGAAAACACAGCAGAAAGTATTGGTGAAATTGAGGTGGGCAAAGATTTCTTAAATAATATCTCTGAGGATTAGCATATAGTGTAGCAGTTACATCGATGGACTCCCACATGGCCAACTACGGTTCAAGTTCTGGATCAAGTGGCTTGAAAATCATGCTGGGCTGTCCAGGCCCGCAGGACAGTCGAACAGGTTCCCTGGGGGAGGGAGTGAGAGATGGGACAAACACACGCACACACAATACGAGGTGCTGATCAAGTCTTCTTCTTCCTTTTATTGAGGAAAAATGGCGAGTTATATATAGCTGATGGGCACCAATTCGTTGCCCGAAATGCAAATGAGATAGAACAGCATGAACCAATCATTGATGTGGGTGGATCTCTCCCATTGCCTAGAAACCCAACCACTTCCAGGGAGAACGGTTGGTCACATGATTTCTGAGAAACGGTTTGCTCAATGAGGAAGTAAAGCCTAATGGTTTCCAAGATGGTGGATAGCTCAAGATGGCGGATAGCTCAAGATGGTTTCCATATGAAGTGCCCTCCACACTGGGCACATGTGCATGCATATCTAAGATCTCAGGAGAATGAAGGAGAATAGATTGTGGTGTGACTATCCCCTCCCCCAGGGGGGTGATTTCTCTCTCTCTCTCTCTCTCTCTCTCTCTCTCTCTCTCTTTCTTATGAGTGCATATGCCTTAAGGCAAAAAACTCTTTAAAAAAATAAGACCCCTAAAGCATAAGCAATAATCCCAAAAATAGAAAAGAGAGAATATATCAGGCTAAAATGGTTTTGCACAGCAAAGGAAACTAATCAGAATGAAGACAATCCTCAGAATGGAAGAAAATATTTGCAAACTACAGTTCAGATCAAGAACTGATAATCAGAATATAAAGGGAACTCAAAAGGTTTACCAGCAAAACAAAACAAAAAAATACATAATTTTTAAAAATGGGCAAATGAGCTGAACAGACAACTCTCCAAGGCTCCAAAGAAGGCATATAAATGACCAAAAAGCATGTGAAAAAATTTTCAACATCTTTTATCATAAGGGGAATTCAAATCAAAACTACAATGAGATACCACTTATCTCATCAGAATGTCTATCATCAAAAAAATAAAGAATGCCAAGTGCTGGAAAGTCTGTGGTGAAAAGGAAAGCCTCCTACACTGTTGTTGGGCATGTAAATTAGTAAAATCACTATGGGAAACAATATGGAGGTACTTTAAAATTCAACAAATAGAATGGCCATATGATCCAGGGTATTTACCCAAAGGATAGGAGATCACTCAATTGGAAAGATATTTGCAAATTCATGCTTACTGTAGCATTATTCACATTGCTAAGACATGGAATCAACCTAAATGCCCAAGTATGAAAGATTGGAATAAAAAAATTGTGGCATGTATTTACTATACAGTACTACTCAACCATAAAAAAAAAAGTGAGATCCTGATATTTGATACAAAGCAGATGACTATAGAGGATTTAATTCTAAGCAAACAAACCAGACTAAGAAAAACAGACATTACATGTCCCCACTCAATATATACTGAATGTCTGCACTTTATGGCAGAAACTGAAAAACTGGAAGATAGAACAGGGATGGCAAGTATAGATACCAGACACTGTATAGGAAGGGGTGGATTATGAGGTGTGAAAGGGAGAGGGTCAGGAAGAAAAAAAAAAAAAAACATTTAAAAGACACAAAAATGGAAAGTTATCTGTTGTGGGTGATGAATATCATAATATCTTTGACTTCACTGATTTGCAATGCACGTATGCTTTGAAAAAATACACACTGTTAAGATGTACAATGACTAAGTGCAAAAATAAAAAAAATTAAATAAAATAAGTGTAGAGACAAAGCTTTAAAATGTGCTAAGAAAAATTCTGCATAGTACAAGGTACATTATACTCTTGGCTAATATCCACAGGCTTTGGAACATGTATAGATCTATTATGAATTATTCTAGACCTATATTGTTCCATGTAGCCACCAGCTACATGGGGCTATTAAGCATATGAAATGTGGCTAGACCAAATTCATATGTGCTGAAAGTGTAACATACACAGCACATTTTGAAAAAAAAGAAAGACTAAATATCTGATTAATATTTTATTTGATTAGTATTATTATAAGGTTTTTTGACATACTGGGTTATTTTATATTGTTAAAATAGATGGTTTAAAATAAATTTCTTTATACTTTGCTTTTTAATATGGTGAATAGAATTAAAATTGTATGATATATGCATTATTTTTTGTTAGACAGCACTGTCCTAGACAGACAACAGACACACCCACACTTAAATAAAATCAAACTGAAGGAAATCCCATAAAAATAATACTCTTGATTAACTCTGAGTCAGTATTCAGAATGTGTTTTCAATGAAAATCATTAAAGATCAACATTTTAGAGTTTATTAAAGCTCTCAAATTACACAAAATGTCTTTCTAGATAGCTCAAATTGATCAGACAATTATTAACATTCCATTATATATGTCTACATAATAGAAAATAATTTATTTGGGAAGAAATAAAATGGAGCAGATGGTTTTCACTGGTGTGACTCCATAAACAAACAATATTCATCTAGTGAAATGTTCATTAAAATGTTGTAATAGATACTACTACATTCTGTTTGATTAAAGACATTTAATGTATTCTATGTAATGGTTGAATATTTATTAATTTAGAATAATGTTTCAGAATTTTCATAATAAGTGTGCCCAAATGTAATATGTTCTGCTTATTCATGAAAGGCTCAGGCATCTGTTAAGCATGTTATTAAAACCCATGTTTCCTCTTTAGGTAGAGCAGATTATGATTAGCTAAAATTTCTGTGGTTGGATCCTCAGATATAGCCTGTAGGATGTATTTCCCAGTCTCTCCTGAAGTGAACACTTGTTTGTCTATACAGCATCCCTTTCATCTCTCTGTCACTGTGAAGAAACCACAAAATTTGATTGGGAATGACCCCGATTACAGGAATGACCAGTGAGAAGCATAATCCAACTAGTGCAATCAGCCCTCCTCTGCAATACCTATTAAAGTATAGATGATCAATAATCCCGACTTAAAGCAGTAAATATATAGTATTCCTGTGGATACCATTATTAGTTTAGATTGGTTCAGGATGAAGCACAAGACAGTCTCATAAAGGTGTAGAAGGCTGATGTAAATATTTTAACTATAGTAGTCATTCTGCTGCAACGATCCTGAAGCTGAAACCTGAAGTTGAAAGCCTGAGCCTAAAACCAATTGCAGCACATAAAAGAGGGCAGTGTTGAAAGAATCACGGAGAAACTGTGTAAGGGGACTGTTAAAACTGTGCCTGAAATCATGCTCCTAGACTTTTCCACCTAGGTTTCAATATATTTCCTTCATTGTTTAGAAAACCTGAATTGAATTTTCTGTTACTTGTAATCAAAAGCATATAGACTGAAATACCTGTAGTTTGTCCTTGATTTAGTTTTATACTTTACTGCAAATGTTTCCCTGGATGTTTGATGAAATTTTTTATTTTTCCTCCCAATATTTAGAGTTTCCTATATTTTTTCTCTGCTCAGTCATCTGCATTTTTATAGCCCTGTCCCCTTGTAATTTGGCATGACTGTTCATGGACTATGCAGATTGTTTGAGATTAAGTTAGAATTTCAGTCAATTATAATTGGCATGACTATATTTAGTCTTTAGGTTCCTCTTTCTCCCATAATTTTGGCCAGTCATGTTGGTTTATTTGTAAATGGGCAAAATTTTTCTTAGGTGAATGCTCATAATCAGAGACTCACATTACAACACCAAATTTGATCTTCTGAGATGTCAAATACATTCTTGATATTGTTGCTGGCTTAATACAAAATTTTGTTTCCATATACATACTAGGTTTACTATGAAATTCATGCCTGTATTTAATAAAATGTCACAAAACTAGCCTCAGTTATTCTTTGAATCTAATAATTTTAAGGATATCATTCTTTTCTAATTTAGATTTTTTTATCTGTGGGCTCATCTTCTTTTTTGTATGTGATCTTATATATTCTGTTTATTACTCTAGTTTCATGCTTTCCTGGGTCATAATTCTTTATCTAGTTCCTCCTGTTAGACAGCACTGTCCTAGACAGACAACAGACACACCCACACTTAAATAAAATCAAACTGAAGGAAATCCCATAAAAATAATACTCTTGATTAACTCTGAGTCAGTATTCAGAATGTGTTTTCAATGAAAATCATTAAAGATCAACATTTTAGAGTTTATTAAAGCTCTCAAATTACACAAAATGTCTTTCTAGATAGCTCAAATTGATCAGACAATTATTAACATTCCATTATATATGTCTACATAATAGAAAATAATTTATTTGGGAAGAAATAAAATGGAGCAGATGGTTTTCACTGGTGTGACTCCATAAACAAACAATATTCATCTAGTGAAATGTTCATTAAAATGTTGTAATAGATACTACTACATTCTGTTTGATTAAAGACATTTAATGTATTCTATGTAATGGTTGAATATTTATTAATTTAGAATAATGTTTCAGAATTTTCATAATAAGTGTGCCCAAATGTAATATGTTCTGCTTATTCATGAAAGGCTCAGGCATCTGTTAAGCATGTTATTAAAACCCATGTTTCCTCTTTAGGTAGAGCAGATTATGATTAGCTAAAATTTCTGTGGTTGGATCCTCAGATATAGCCTGTAGGATGTATTTCCCAGTCTCTCCTGAAGTGAACACTTGTTTGTCTATACAGCATCCCTTTCATCTCTCTGTCACTGTGAAGAAACCACAAAATTTGATTGGGAATGACCCCGATTACAGGAATGACCAGTGAGAAGCATAATCCAACTAGTGCAATCAGCCCTCCTCTGCAATACCTATTAAAGTATAGATGATCAATAATCCCGACTTAAAGCAGTAAATATATAGTATTCCTGTGGATACCAAAATTAGTTTAGATTGGTTCAGGATGAAGCACAAGACAGTCTCATAAAGGTGTAGAAGGCTGATGTAAATATTTTAACTATAGTAGTCATTCTGCTGCAACGATCCTGAAGCTGAAACCTGAAGTTGAAAGCCTGAGCCTAAAACCAATTGCAGCACATAAAAGAGGGCAGTGTTGAAAGAAACACGGAGAAACTGTGTAAGGGGACTGTTAAAACTGTGCCTGAAATCATGCTCCTAGACTTTTCCACCTAGGTTTCAATATATTTCCTTCATTGTTTAGAAAACCTGAATTGAATTTTCTGTTACTTGTAATCAAAAGCATATAGACTGAAATACCTGTAGTTTGTCCTTGATTTAGTTTTATACTTTACTGCAAATGTTTCCCTGGATGTTTGATGAAATTTTTTATTTTTCCTCCCAATATTTAGAGTTTCCTATATTTTTTCTCTGCTCAGTCATCTGCATTTTTATAGCCCTGTCCCCTTGTAATTTGGCATGACTGTTCATGGACTATGCAGATTGTTTGAGATTAAGTTAGAATTTCAGTCAATTATAATTGGCATGACTATATTTAGTCTTTAGGTTCCTCTTTCTCCCATAATTTTGGCCAGTCATGTTGGTTTATTTGTAAATGGGCAAAATTTTTCTTAGGTGAATGCTCATAATCAGAGACTCACATTACAACACCAAATTTGATCTTCTGAGATGTCAAATACATTCTTGATATTGTTGCTGGCTTAATACAAAATTTTGTTTCCATATACATACTAGGTTTACTATGAAATTCATGCCTGTATTTAATAAAATGTCACAAAACTAGCCTCAGTTATTCTTTGAATCTAATAATTTTAAGGATATCATTCTTTTCTAATTTAGATTTTTTTATCTGTGGGCTCATCTTCTTTTTTGTATGTGATCTTATATATTCTGTTTATTACTCTAGTTTCATGCTTTTCTGTGTCATAATTCTTTATCTAGTTCCTCCATACTCACCCAATGCTGCTTCTATTCACATATGACTCCTCTGTTAACCATTATTCGGGTCTAATGTTAGACGTATATCTCATATTATAAATTAATTCAGTCTTGGAAGTCAGTTTTTTATAACATATCCAATATAGATTGTGAGGTATTATTTATATAACCTACATAATACTGGGGAAGAATGAATAAATAGGAAATATTCAGTTGTCAGAAAAGTCATGACTCATCTCTACATAGAAAAACATACAACATATGTCATGACTATTCCTAAAACCCAATAATATAAGAGCCACTACTTCCTGAGGGAAGTTTCATGGCATTGTATATGAAGTGATCTTATAACCATTTTCATAATCCATGAGGAATCTCTTGGTAGTTCTGTCATTATTAAAATGCAACTATGCTAAAGCTTTGCAAGAATGATCCATGTTAAGAAAATACAGATGAAGACTTGATACCATCTTATCGGTGCTCGCACTGTGAAATTATATACCCACAACCAAATTCTTCTAGATCTGCACTGTGAAATACACTATTCTATATCTATATGTGGCTATTGAGCATTTGAAATATGGCTATTGGAAATGAAATAAGGTATAAGTGAAAAATATGCATGGAATTTTATAGGCTTTATCTGAAAAAAATAATAGTATATTTTGATATTGATTGCATGATATAATATTTGTTATAATGTATTAAATATAGTTAGCAAAGTTTATTTCACCCGTTTCTTCTTACTTTTTAAATGAAGCTACTAGCAAACATAAAATCACAAAGATTATTTATATTAAGTTTATATTTGACAGTTTTGTTCTTTAGTATAGTGAAATAAGTCAAACTTTTCAATAGATTGACTTCTAACAACTTAAATCCTAAAGCCTGTGTAAGCAACCTCTAAGATATAATAATAAGAATACTTAAGCTGGAAAATAAAATCCTAGTCATATGAAACAGGAACCATGTAAGGCCTGATTTTAACAAGCTCCCCAGGTTGATTCAAGGACAGGATAAGTTTGAGAAACACTGTTTTACAGTCGTTCCCAACAAACCTTTCATGCTCACTATATATTTTTGAAGTAAACAACACCTTTGAGAGACTGTTACAAAAAGAAACCTGTACTCTGTGGACTCTCCCTACCTTGGAGTTGGAAGCAAAACCAGTTAAACAACCTTCCTTTTTTGAATGGTAGCTTAAAGAAGCACCTTGTTTGCTGAGTGGGCTATAAGCAGAGAAAACTGAGGGAAATACTCTACTGTGAAGTATACTAACCTATTTATACATACATACTTTTTCATCATCAGATGTACATTCTAGCGACAAAATTTTTCTTTTGAGAAATGCCCTCACTCTAATGAATTTTGCCTTAAATACAATGGGAATTGAACCACAGACAGAAATAACAATGTGTAGAACTGAAAAAGAAACTGGTAGCGTAATGAAATATAGAGGAAGACTCAACTAACAGACTCAAGTAAAGGAGATGTTATCTTCTTCTAAGACAAAAGCTAAGGTAGAATTTGTGTTGTCTTCCCAGAAAAGCATCCATTTTGCCAACTCCCTATGCACAAGAATATCTTTATGGGGACCCAGTAGTCCCATCAGATCACTGGAACAAAATAGTGAAAACAAAAACTTGAACAGGGTAGGAAAAACAGTTTCACTTTACTCATACCAATTTTTCTTTTCTGTCTTTGCCTCTCTAACATCCTTGTTTTTCATTATCTCTCTTTTCCTCTCTTATTCTTTCTTTTTTTTTTTTTGAGAGATTTTCACTGTAGGGTGCGTGCACTCGCCAGACAGACAGAGAGACATAGAGACAGAAAGCGAGAAATCACCCCCCAGGGGGGATGGTCACGCTCGGGATCTTGGGCACGCACGCACACGCGCCCGGCGTGAGTTTTAAGCCACCGGGTCCGGGACACGATCCGCGGTCGACTACGTGGGAGTCCAGCGACATAGCCATTACGCTAACTGCTGGTTCCCTCTTATTCTTTCTTAATACTCTTGTTTTCATCTCTCCCCCTTTCCTTTATATCGTCTTTTTCACTTCTTTTTTTTTCTGTCTCCTATATTCTTTCTCTCCCATTTTTCATTTTCCTTTTTTACCCTTGCCTTAAATGTAAATCTAAAACGTGGATGTTCAAAACAGAAGAATAAAACTAAACAATTTGAACTTGTATGGAACTGAAATCCTTCCTGCTCAATGATTCCAACTCATTCAAGGTAATCATAATTTGCTCTTTTCCCCTTGTGGACTTAGAAAGGAAAAGAGAGAGAAGAATTGACTATTTTTTATGACTTTTTTGTTCAATTGTATTTTGATCAAAATAAGAAAACTATACACTGTACAATAGCTACAAAGATATAATAAGT